>NC_082684.1:147690735-148001648 GCF_949987515.2 Delphinus delphis
GGTTTTCAGCTGTTTATATGAGCCTTATTCCCTATCATCATGGAAAACCACAAGCTGGCTGGCATTGAGATGCTCTCAACCTTCCTTTGAATTCTATTTTGTACCAGTTCAGGACTACTAGGAAATTTTCAAACAATTTCTTGAGATCCCTATTTTCTATCATCCTGTATGAGAACAGAAAGAAAACAACTTCCTTTGCTTACTTATTAGTTTGAAGAAGTGGTTCTCAACTGAGGAATACTTGAAAGTAGAGACATTTTTACTTACCACATTTTCCTTATCACAGTATGAACTGAAATCACTTGATACAATTGCAGCATACTGAAGCAGAACTTTATTGATGGTCTAGGAAAAAAAATTGTGAAATGTATCCAGGTAAATAAAGACCTATATGTATGTATATACAGATATATGTATCTATCTACACACACACACACACCCCCCACACACAATCCAGGTTATGTTAACTGGGAAAACTTTTCTAATGTCATTTTCAGCTGAACAATGGCCATAAGTAGTGATTAAATCTACACCCTTGCCAAAAGAAGGATCTCAATTTAACTATTACATTTAGATGACAATTTGTAATATTTCTGAGTACATTTGGAAGATATTCCACATGCATCCATTCCATTTTAATACAACCAGCTCCATCACAAAATTCTTTATTTCTAACTTATCTAAATGCTCAGAAGGTATACTGTTTGGTGGTAACCTCCTCTATGCTTGGATACTTATTACCTAATGCCCCCTAATGATTTTTCTTTTCCTGAATGAATGACACTTCATGCTTTCATCATCTCTCATGGTTTCTAGTTCGCATCCTCACCCCTCCGCCCCTCAGAAACACACACACACACACACACGCACCCCTACCATGACAAAATTCCTTGTGATGGTTATTTTTTCAACTTTCTGCCTTGTTCCTAAATACCCCATTATGAGAGGGGTGTCAGAACATTCCCATATATGTCACTTAGCAATGAATATTTTCAGTAATTTTCTATGATAAGGAGCCTTACTAATAACAAAGACCACCTCTTAAGACCTAAACTTCAGCTTTTGTTGCATCACACTATCTCAATACATTTACCTTTAATTAGTAAGTTATTTATTGGTGCAATATTTGCTAAAAATATTGCCTAATCCTTCCCCTCTTTCTGTCTTTTTCATCTTAATTCTAAATTCTCCTTCTCCAACTAATAACTCTCTCTGAGCCTAAGGATGCCCTCTGCTCCCATTAATTATGCAAAATAAGGGAAAATGAACAAACTTTGTTACATTTTATTTCAACTACTTAAAGAGATATTGATGAGTTTGCACCCTACTGCTGTTACTTACAGAGCTTGAATTATCGTAAGTCCAATGTGGACATGATTTTCTTAGAAGAGAGAAAGCAACAAGAGCAGTAGATACAGACCATCTCTTTCCATAGAAAAGCAAAGACAAAAAAGATTTTATTTTTTGTATAACCTATTCGTCTGAATTTTCTTTGCGGCTCAAAATCAACTTGGGGAGACAGTCCAAGGAGTTAAACTAAAGGAGAGATGTTTAATTTACAAAGCTGAATTCACCAAATGTGACTATGAACTCGTTTTATAGACTTTAAAAATCACAATGAAAACCTGAAACCTGAAATTAGGGATAACAGAAAATCCATAGTTTGTGGAAGTACAAGGTAAAGTGATAATATGCATCAATTTAAATGGAAGACTGGCTTTGGAAAATATAACATCTTATCAAGCAGTAGACCAATAAATCTAGGAAAACAGGTGGTGGATCAGACTGAAGTATCTTCCAAATGCACCTGTCCAAAACTTATTTTAGATGTAATGTTGAAAATTACTTTGGGACTTCCCTAATGAGTGCTGATTTACACATACATATGAATACTACTCTCAATTTACAGGTTCTTATGATAGTGTTACCTGCAGGAATCATTTCACTATATGGCAAGAACAAAAACCAACAGAAGCCTGACTTTAGGAGCTTGTTGCAACTCAGACTATCACTTGTTCAAGATTTAGTTTGGGCAGGGGAATCCAGACATCCATTTCTGATTATTCTTAAGGTCTTCCCCTGGTCTAATTCTTGCCTCTACTTTTAGGAAAAACCTAGTCCCTTGAATTCCTGCTGGGAGGAAACTGATCCCACAATCTCGCATCCACTAGCCTACAAATGCCAGTGGTTAGCAAGTCCGGATAGGTTGCATTTAAGGAAAAGGGCTCAGCCACGTAGGATGTAGTTTAAAGCCTTGTGCCCATAAGAGTTGTGAGTACACTGGCTATAACAACATCCATTTCTTTGTGAGTATACAAAGTACACTGGAATGAAAGTGTTCATGTACAATTCAGGGGCAACCTCGATTTCATTCTAATTTATTCAACAAAGTAAAATCACTACTATATATTAGTTCTTTAATTAATACTAGTGAGTACAGTTGAACCTTAAACAACCAGGGGGTTAGGGGCGCTGACCTTCCGCACAGTGGAAAATCTACTTATAACTTATAGTCAGCCTTCCATATCTGTAGTTCTTCCATATCTCCGAATTCAACCAACCACAGATCATGTAGCACTGTAGTATTCACTATTTAAAAACTGTGGACCCCCATAGTTCAAACCCACGTTGTTCAAGGGTCATCTGTAGTTAGTTAAGACATGTCTACTTCAGGCATGTCTCCAACAGTATCATAACCATCACCTGGGAACTTGTTGGAAATCTAAATGCCCCGATCCAGTCCCAGATCTACTGAGGCAGCAATTCTGGGGTTGAGTCCCAGCAATTTATGTTTTAACAAGCCTCCAGGTGGTAGTGGTGCAAGCTGAAGTTTGAGAACCATTGTCCTACCTAATGCACAGCAGGGTGGAGATAGCTCTTCAGAGAGAACCAGTTGATGGAAGGGGTACCTAGGAAGGCCTGGAAGGTAGGATTTCTGAGTGTGTGAACTTAGGTCATGATTTTCTTTTTGGTGGACTGTTGGGCTTCAGCAGTGGGGACAGTATAGAGAGAAAGACAGAGAGAGCCCCTGCTTGTGCTTTTCGAGCCCCTGCTTGTGCCCTCCCTGTTCCTACACTCTGCCTCTAAAACAGCCAGTGACATCTGTACAAATCAAAATTGACTCTCGTTCAGTCTGGACTCTTCCCCATTGCACTCATTTATTGCTAATTAAAATCTGTCCTTACAACTTTAACTAGTATCTGGCTTTGTTTATTTTTGACAAAGGCTCCCCCATAGGGTTGCCCAACTGGTATCTGATGTTGGGTGGGCAGGAAGTAAATCTTTGTTGTGTTAAATCATACAGTTTCTTGGTTTCCTTGTTACCTCAGCAAAACTACCCTACTACAGTTAATAAAGATGCTGCCTCCTACAAGAAGCCCTTTCCTAATCCACCTGTCAGTGAACCAGGCTTAAACTTTTCTAAGAGCCAGAGCCAATGACAGGGTCAGGCTCAAGCCTCCCATTCATAAAGGGTCTCAAATTTAGACTTTTTGTGAGAACGCAAATGAAGTAATCTACTCTTGTGTTGGCATCTGTGGTTGAAAGCAGTGGCATGTTAAATGTATACATCTTTTAGGGGCTGAATTTTGTCCCCCAAAATTTATATGTTGAAATCCTAACTCCTAATATCTCAGAATATGACTGTATTTGGAGACAGGGCCTTTCAAAAAGTGAGTTAGTTAAAATAAGGCCATTAGTGTGAGCCCTAATCCAATATGACTGGTGTCTTTATAAGAAGAGAAAATTTAGACACACATAGAAACACCAGGGTTGCAGGTACACAGAGGAAAGACTGTGTGAGGACACAGTAAGAAGATAGTCATCTGCAAGAAGCCCTGAGAGCCCTCAGAAGACAACAAACCTGCTGACACATTGATCTTGGATTTACAGTTTCCAGAACTGTGAGAAAATTAATTTTTACTGTTTAGGCCACCATTCTGTGGTATTTTATTTATGGCAGCCCTAGCAAATTAATATGTCTTAAATATTATACAGTTTCACTGAGTTTTGGCATGTCTTTATTTTTTAACATGATCTATATATATCTCTCTCTACCTATCTCTCTCTCTCTATATCTATATAGAAGATAGAGAGATATAGATATACACTAGGCCTTTTTCAACCTCTGAGATACCCTGATTATAGCATTTGACTTTTTCATAGTTGTTTATAGGTTTGGCCATCTCATTATAGGTTTTTGAGGTCAGAGATTGTGCTTCTTCATGACTACATCTCTTAAAGTGGCTAGTAAATTGTGCAAGTGAGGCAAAGAGTAAGCCCTTGTCAAATAAACAGCCAGCTGAAACCTCTGCCATCATCCAACCCATGAAGCCAGGCTTATCCTTAGGGCCGTCAGGCATAGGGGTGTGTAGGTCATTGCCCTACATCCCTACATCTGTCGTATCAGTACCGTGATTCAAAATCTCCAAATATTCACTGTTTCTTAAACTGTTCAAAAGATTAAGTATAAACTTCTCAGCCTGGGAAGCAGAGCTCTTCAAGATCTGGACCCATCCTCACTCTCCTAACATTCCCCACTACTTCTCCCAAAACAGATTTTTTTTTTCCTTTTCTTTTCCTTTTTTTTGCTTTTTTGCCAGAGGATTGTTTCTCCCTGCTCTTCACGTCACGCTCAGCTTTTCCTTTCCCTTTGTTCCTGCTATTCCCGTGGCTTACAATACTTTTCTAACTTCACCTTTTTAGGCTGAATAAGCCCTGTTTTCCCAGGGAAACTGTATTTCAGCTCTCATTAGTTTTCCTTCCGCTCAACTTACTGTGCACTCTACCGTGCTTGAGACTGAATTGTGGACCTCTTCATGCCATCTTCCAATTAGTTCATGTCATGTGGTCTTGAGTATTTTATATATATATATAAAGATTTGAAGGGCCAGAGACAGCATTTTTTATTTCTTATACTTCCCCAGAAACTTTTGCAAAATAGTAAGTACTTTGCAAGCCTTCTTAGACAGTAAGAGGAGGAAGAGGTCTTCAGAGGAATCTGGTTGCTCAAAATCAATTTGCCAACTAAGAAAACTAAACTCATAAAAATCAAGGGACTTTGTGACCTTTCTTGTGACCACCTAGAGGGTGGGTGGGAGACGTAAGAGGGAGAGGATATGGGGATATATGTATACATATAGCTAATTCACTTTGTTATACAGCAGAAACTAACACACCATTGTAAAGCAATTATACTCCAATAAAGATGTTTAAAAAAAAAATCAAGGGAACTGCTCAGACTCACACTACAGTTATTGGCTGATTTGAAGTTAGAACTCAGTTTTCATTACTCCAAGTTCAAATACTTTTTATCGTACTACTGATTAAAAAAAATACCTGCGATTTGAATATGAAATTCCAAGATTTATTTTCAGCTACAAAGCTGAAATAGAAATTAATTTGGCCATCTAAGGTAGTCTCATCAATTACAAATGACTGAGTCATTCATGTGAATAACAGATTTTTTAAGATGATAAATCCATACTTAGGAAACAGGAAGGGTAAAAAGAGAGTTAGATGACAAACCTGAAACAGCCTATTTTTACTGGAATTAGAAAATTAAATTGGGGTAGTAGTCAGACAAGACTAATGCTACAAAACAACAGCATTTTTCAAATTCTGTGCAGGAAAATAACAACATGCCATAGTCCCAGCGAAGAAAGGATTCATTCCATTTAACCTACCTTTGCAAATCTTCTCATTAAGTGAGCTAATGCTTCAGGATTGGGGCATTCCAGTTTCTTAATAATCTCAAAGCTCTGATTAAGCTGAGCAAAAACATCAACCACAGAGGAAGAAAACAGTGCGTGATCAGATGTCTGCTGGAACTGAGGGGAGAGAAGGTGAAACCATCCTCGTAAGCGTACTTTAGAGGGACTGTGGAAGGAATCTTCATTATTTCACAAAAACAGCTCAATCTCCTATATCATGTACTTTCATTTCCCAGTAATAAAATGCTTGCTCATTTTAAAATCATCCATCTCCTTTTCTGGAAAGTGTAGTAAAACTAATATCATGGGGCAGGTTGCTATTAATTGGTTTCTCCATTACTGAATTGAGGGACTGGTTCTTTCAATTTCTCATTCCCCACAGGCATTAGGATGGTTTAGCAAGCCGATGTGGCTCAAGACATTTGATTTGCTCCAGAGGGATTGGGAGGGTGTCTGTTCCTAATCTTGGAATCCTGGAAGGGTTCCAGAACAACAGGGGAGCCCACTGAACTTGTAGATTCAGACCAATTCAAGGAGTAAAGAATCTTGGGGCAAAAGGGTGATTGATTTTTTTTAAAAGCAATTCCCTAGGGTTCTTATCAGCATTTAAAATTGTGTTTTAATTATATTTTGGTAATGAGAGGATTAAAATTAAACTTAATTAATAGCAATAAGCCTAAAAATTCCCATTAGCTTAAAAGTGAGCAGTGAAAATGAATCTTGACAATAAGCAATCTGAAAGTCATTTAAACTCACTCCATCTTTTTTGTCTCTTCCCAGGGCTCCATTAAGGAACTCCATTGACACGTCTTCATTTTCATCTAGCCACTGCATGACAAAAGGTTCAAACCACCTGAAAAAAAATCGATAGTATTGCATACTATAAAAGATGTCATTTGCACATGATTAACAGTGAATACTGCTCTTTTCTTATCTGAGAGTAATTCAGGACCAAAAATCTCTTTTCATTCTCTTTTTCTAGTTCTGCTACCTTGAAGACCTTTAGTTTCACTTCTCAAACATATCCTCTTCTCAAAATTCCTTGGCAGTCCAGCGGTTAGGAGTCCAAGTAAGCTTCCACTACATGGGGTACAGGTTCATGGGTTCAATCCCTGATCGGGGAACTAAGGTCCTGCATGCTGTGCAGTGTACCATATACGTGTGTGTGTGTGTGTGTGTGTGTGTGTGTGTGTGTGTGTGTGTGTGTGTGTGTGTGTGTGTGTGTGTGTGTGTGTGTGTGTGTGTGTGTGTGTGTGTGTGTGTGTGTGTGTGTCCTTCTCTTTTACCTTCAATCTCTACCTTTCTCTTGGCCCTTCCAATGCTGCCTCAAATATGCTTAGTTCCCAATTCCCACTCTACAATTCTCTTTACAATTCAAAATCCTGTAAAATGTAGATCTTGTGTGCTATGTCCCCCACTGTGCCATTCTCTCATTTCTTAGGGCTTTACCATCTGGCTTTCATCTACATGGACTGATCTCCTGTAACTGATTCTGGGTGCTCACCTTTAACTTTTAGTGATCTGCAATCCACCAGTAGGTGGGTTTTGTGAATGGTCTAAGTTTCAAAGTTCTTTTTTCCGTATGGATGTACAGTTGTCTGGCACCATTTATTTAGAAGGTCATCCTTTCCCCCACTCCTTTGGGTTGGCATCTTTGATGCAAATCAGGTAACAGCAATGTGTGGATTTGTTTCTGGACTATTTTGTTTCATTGGTCTGTTTGTCATGCACCACACCATACAATTAATAATTACCTTTTGAATAAGTCTTGGTGACTGAGTGCAGTTCTCCAACTTTTTTACCTCCTCTTCAAGATTGCTATGGCTAGTCTTAGCCCTTTGCATTTCTATGTATTACATATTTTTGAATGAACTTGTCAATCTACACAAAAATAGCTGCGGGACTCCTTATGGGATTGCTTTGAATCTGTATGTCAATGTGGGGAGAACTACCTCCTTTACAATAATGCATCTTTTTAGGAATATTGTATATTTTTATTTAGTTCATCTTAAGTAATCCTCTCAGTAATATTTTATAGTTGCCTCAGTAGAGGGCACACACACCTTTCATCACGTGTGTTTATCACGCTTTTAATGCCATTCAAACGGTATTGTTTATATGTAATTTTCTAACTGTGGCTGTCACATAGGAATTCAATGAACTTACTACAATCACTTTTTAGATTCTATTAGTTTTCCTGTACTTTCTTTTGAATTTTCTAGGTGTATAAATATGTCATATACACATATGGATAGCATCATTATATGCTTTTACAGCCATTACACTTTTCTCTTTCTTGTCTTATTGTACTGCCTGGGACTTCTAGCACAACGTTAAATAAAAGTGATGTTATCAGCTATTGGTCTCGTTCTTTTTTAAAAAATTTATTTTACTGAAGTATAGTTGATTTACAATGTTGTGTTAATTTCTACTGTACAGCAAAGTGACTCAGTTATACATATATATAATCAGTCATTCTTGATCTCGGGGAAGTTTTCAAAATTTTATCCATGAGAACGTTTGTACAGTTTCTTTTTTGAAGGGTGGGTCTTTTATTAGATTAAGAGAGTTCCCTTCTATTCCTAACTTGATAAGAGATTTTTATAATAAATTAATGTTCTATTTTATCTAATTATTGTTATATATTTAGTGTAATGATTGTAGCGATTTTCTCCATAATTTAAATGTGGTGATTTACATTCATTGCTTTTAAAATGTTTAACTAATCTCATATTCCAGGAATAAATTTCCCATGGTCATGTTCTATTACTGTTTTTATAGACCATTGAATTCTACTGGCTAATATTTCATTTATTTTTTTAAACTATGGTCAGAGAGAAATTGGCCTGTAAATATTCTTACTTGTCATGTTCTCAATAGGTTTTGGTAGTGAGGATATGCTGACCTCAAAAAGGATTTGAGACGTATTCCTGCCTTCTCTGGAACAGTTTGTGTAACATTGCTGATATTCTTTCTTAAACAGTTGGAAGAATTCCATTTGGAGCCATCTGGGCCTGGAGTTTTAATTGTGACATGATTTTTATTTAAGGATTCAAATTTTAAAATAGTTATAGACCCTCTCAGATTTTATCTTTTTTCCTATGCTAGCTTGATAAGTTTTCTTTTTAAAGGAATTTGTACATTTTGTCTAACTTTTAAATGTGCTACCATAAATACTCTCTTAATAATTTTTTATCTTTATAGCATCTTTAGTGACATCTTTTCCTGAAAATGGTAATTTGTGACATATCTTTTTTCACTGGCCTTACTAAGGTTTTTTTGATTTTTATAGTCTTCTCAAAAACACAGTTGGCTTTTTAATTTCTCCTTAAATTTTCTACTTTATTTTTATTCCAGGTCATGTTGATTGTTTTCTTTTTCTACTTTCTCTTGACTTGACTGGCGTTTAAACATTTCTTCTGATAACTTATATGACTGATTTTATAGCCTTTTTTCCTTTCTCTTTATAGAACTAGAGCTATAAATCTTCCTCTGTTTACTGTTTTAGCTGTAATCCACAAGCTTTGACATGCCATATTTTATCACTTAGTTAAAAATATCGTGTAATCTACACTGTGATTTGTTTTTTGACTTATGAATGATCTAGAGTATCTGCTTAATTTCCCTATCTGGTGACTTTCTAGTTATCTTCTTGGAGTTGATTTTTGGCTTAATTCCACAGTGGTCCAAGAACATACAGTATATGCTTCAATCTTTTAAAATTCATTATACTTGCTTTTTGGTCTATCAGATAGTCTATTTTGGTAAATGCACCATGTACATCTGATAACAATGTGTATTTTCTCATTGCTGGTTATAACTGTAGATAGGTAGTGTGTGTGTTTGTGTGTGTGTATGTGTGTAAACAATATGAAAATTTGTGGAAACTCTGGGTGACCAGAAATAGATGGACAGATGATATGTTGTTGAAATGTCTTTTTTCTTAATGACATTTTTTGTCTGAGTCTTCAATCAGTTTCTGAAAGATGTATAATCTCCAAATAGAATTGTAGATTTGATTTTTCATTTTACTTCTGACAATTTTTGCTTTATATATTTTGCTGACATGTCATTTGATACATACAAATTTAGAAATGAAATATCTTTTTATTTTTGAAATATTTTAATTGAAGTATAGTTGATCTACAATGCTGTGTTAGTTCCTGGTGTATAGCAAAGTGAGTCAGTTATGTATGTTATGGTTTCATATATATATGTGTGTGTGTGTGTGTGTGTGTGTGTGTATATATATATATATATATAGATATATATTCTATTTCATATTCTTTTCCATTATGGTTTGTTACAGGGTATTGAATATAGTTCCCTGTGCTACACAGTAGGACCTTGTTGTTTATCTATTTTATACATAGTAGTTTGTATCTACTAATCCCAGACTCCTAATTTATCCCTCCCTCCCCCTTCCCCTTTGGTAACCATAAGTTTGCTTTGTGTCTATGAATGTTTGTTTTGTAAATAAGTTCATTTGTATCATATTTTAAGAGTCTACATATAAGTGACATCATATGATATTTTTCTTTCTCTGTCTGACTTACTTCACTCAGTATGATAACCTCTATGTCCATCCATGTTGCTGCAAATGGCAATATTTCATTCTTTTTATGGCTGAGTAGTATTCCACTGTATATATGTACCACATTTTCTTTATCCATTCATCTATCAATGGACATTTAGGCTGCTTCTATGACTTGCCTATTGTAAATAGTGTTGCTATGAACTTTGGGGTGCATGTATCTTTTCAAGTTAGAGTTTTCTCCAGATATATGCCCAGGAGTGGGATTGCTGGATCATATGGCAACTCTATTTTTAATTTTTTAAGGAATCCCCATATTGTTTTCCATAGTGGCTGCACCAATTTACATTACCACCAATAGTGAAGGAGGGTTTCCTTTTCTCCACACCCTCTCCAGCATTTGTTATTTGTAGACTTTTTGGTGGTGGCCATTCTGACCAGTGTGAGGTGGTACCTCTTTGTCATTTTGGTTTGCATTTCTCTAATAATTAGCGATGTTGAGCATCTTTTCATGTGCCTGTTGGCCATCTGTATGTCTTCTTTGGAGAATTGTCTATTTAGGTCTTCTGCCTATTTATTTTTAAAGTTTGAACAAAAAGAAAAATGATATTTATTTATTTGTTCTGCCCATTTTTTGATTGGGTGGTTTGGTTTTTTTTTATTGAGTTGTATGAACTGTTTTTATATTTTGGAATTTAATCCCTTGTTGGTCACATCATTTGAAAATATTTTCTTCCATCCCATAGGTTGTCTTTACATTTTGTTGATGGCTTCATTTGCTGTGCAAAAGCTTATAAGTTTGAGTAGGTCCCATTTGTTTATTTTTGCTTTTTTTTCTATCGCCTTGGGAGACTGACCTAGGAAAATGTTGCTATGATTTATGTCAGAGAATGTTTTGCCTATGTTCTCCTCTAGGAGTTTTATGGTGTCATGTTTTATGTTTAAGTCTTTAAGCCATTTTGAGGTTTTTTTTGTATACGGTGTGAGGGAGTGTTCTAACTTCATTGATTTACATGTAGCTGTCCAGCTTTCCCAACATCACTTCCTGAAGAGACTGTCTTTTCTCCATTGTATATTCTTGCCTCCTTTGTCAAAGATTAATTGAGCGTAGATGTGTGGGTTTATTTCTGGGCTCTCTATTCTGTTCCATTGATCCATATGTCTATTTTTGTGCCAATACCATGATGTTTTGATTGCTGTAGCTTTGTAGTATTGTCTGAAGTCTAGGAGGGTTATGCCTCCAGCTTTGTCCTTTTTCCTCAGGATTGCTTTGGCAATTCATGGGTCCTTCATGTAAATTTTAGGGTAATAATTAGTTCTGTGAAAAATGTCATGGGTAATTTGATAGAGATCAAATTAAATCTGTAGGTTGCTTTGGGTAGTATGACCATTTAACAATATTAATTCTTCCAATCCAAGAGCATGGGATATCTTTCCATTAGATATCTTTCCCATCTTTTTGTTGAATTGCTCCTTTAATCATCATGAAAAATTTCTCTCTCTCAAAGTATTTATCTTAAAATCTATTTTGTCTAATATCAGGATAGCTGTGTAATTTTCCTTTCAATTATTTTTTTCATCCTTTCACTTAACATTTCTAGACTTATGTTTTAGGTGAATAAATTGTAAGCAAGATCTTTTGGGTTTTGCTATTTTATCTAGTAGGACAATACTTGTTGGCTAGAGTATTAATCTATTTGCATTTAATGATTATGCTTAATTTTCTGATACATTAAATTTTAAATCTATCATATCTTGCTTCCCTCACCCTCAGTTTCCTACTTGCTCTTCCTTCTTTTCATTCTCGTTTCTTGACTTTTATGTAATGTTGTTTTATCCTCCTCCCCTTCCCCATTATCTTATTGATGCATAGTATTATATTATACCTTAAGGGGTTACACTAAAAATTATAATACACATCCATGATATATTCAAAGCTTTTTAAAATGAGTATTTTACACTTTTCAAACAAGTCAAGGATCTTGTATTTACTCAGTGTATCACTCTTCTACCTTTTCATGCTATTGCTGTCTTCTATTTTAAACTTATTTATTATTTTTGGCTGCATTGGGTCTTCATTGCTGTGTGCGGGCTTTCCCTAGCGGTGGTGAGTGGGGGCTACTCTTCATTGTGGTGCATGGGCTTCTCATTGCGGTGGCTTCTCTTGTTGCAGAGCACAGGCTCTAGGCACACGGGCTTCAGTAGTGGCTCATGGGCTCTAGAGCACAGGCTCAGTAGTTGTGGCACACGGGCTTAGTTGCTCCGCAGCATATAGGATCTTCTTAGACCAGGGATTGAACCTGTGTCACCTGTATTGGCAGGTGGATTCTTAACCACTGCATCACCAGGGAAGTCCTAATCCCTAATATGTATATTTTATTCTACAGACTTTAAAAATTTTATATAGTTAATGTGTTTATTTATTTAAAAAAATTTTTTAATGTGTTTTAAATGTACACATTTGTTTACCTTCTTTAATGACTGTAATTCTTTACTATATTACTGTATTTTTATCTTGAGTCATTTTCCTTGTCTGAAGGCTTACAGTACATTTTTGGTGAGAGTCTGCTGGAAATAAGTTCTGTCAACTTCTCAGTTATATAAATGTTTTTATTTTCCTTAATTTTTGAAGGCTACGTTTGACACTTGTAGAATTCTAAATTGTTAGTTGTTTTCTTTCAGCACTTAAAAGATATCATTGCACTGTATTCAGGTTTCAGTCACTTCTACTGAATAATCAGCCAACTGTTTTATTGTAGCCCTTCTGAAGGTAAAGTGTCTTCCCTTTCTTGACCTAGTACACTTAAAGATTTCTTCTTCTTTTTGATTTTAAGCAGTTTTCTATGATGTAACTACTGGTAGTTTTCCTTGAATTTACCCTTCTTAGGATTTACAGAAATTCTTAAACTGTGGCTTCATGTTTTTCATCAGTTTTGCAAAATCCACATCTAGTAACTCTTCACACACCGCTCTAGTACTGTTTCTCTCTTCTCCTTTTCTGGAACTCAGGTCTTTGTACATTAGACCTTTTTAAAATTTGTCCCATATATCCCTGTTCTATTTTTTCTATATTTTGTATTTTTTCTATGTTTTTATATGAATATATTCCTCAAAAATATGTTCCAGTAATTTTAAGCCCTCTTCTGCTATGTATATTCTGCCATTAGGTCCATCTATCACATTCCTAATTTCATCCTATTTCAGTTCTACAATGTCCATTTTATTCTTCTCATAGGTTCCATTTTTCTGTTGAAATTCTCCCATAATTTGAAGTACACATCAAACTCTATGTCTGATAAGACTAATTTCTCTTTTTTCTCTTGGATTCTAGTCATTTGGTCCTGTTGCCTGGCAGTCTTTAATCTTTTGTTAAATATTGTGCATTGTCTATGAAAAATTGTGGAACCTTTGGTTGATCATTTCCTCCAAAGTGGATCTGAATTTCTTCTTGTAGACAGAATGTACAGAGATCACCACAATCTAGAAAAGACTGGGTTTTAGACTGGGCTATTTCCAGTTTGCCCTTATTTTTAGGACAGAGTCCTTCAGGGATCTCACCTGAAAACCTGGGATGTTTATAATGCTTCTTCTTTCTTAGGAAGCCTTGCTTTCTAATTTTTATCTCCCCAGCATTGTGAGACTACTGAAGTCTCTGCTTGGTTTTTAATCTCTTAGTGCCTGCTTTCTACTTGTTTATTTCTGCCTCACTCTCCACACATGGGCAGATTAAGAATTAGAGAATACCTCAAGAAGAAACTGCATGCAGCATGCTATACTTACTTCTCTGTAGTTCCCATTATTCTAGGATGTTGGTCCCACAAGACAAAGCAGTCTTCAGAGCCCTGAACACCAATGTTTGTTTCTCTAGGCCAGGGAGATCACTATAAACTCTGGGTTACTGTTCTCTATTTGACCACCATGACTTATACGGCAAATTGGTAAATGCATGTAGATGGAGAAGACCGGAG
This sequence comes from Delphinus delphis, assembly GCF_949987515.2. Classification (NCBI taxonomy): domain Eukaryota; kingdom Metazoa; phylum Chordata; class Mammalia; order Artiodactyla; family Delphinidae; genus Delphinus; species Delphinus delphis. The sequence continues at coordinate 147,704,949 of NC_082684.1, forward strand.
AGAAACTGCAGCAAATACAGGGTTCACCTCAATGCATTTCTTTTCTCAGGGACCTTAGCTTCTCAATCCCTGGTTGCCTCAATTGCTCTCTGATACTGTTTAATTTTATTTTGCTTTTATAGTTGGTCTTCAGTAAGCATGTTAGTCTGATTTAAGTTAGTGTAGTTTAGTTAGTCTACACAGAGCCAGAAGCAAAATTCTCTTGGCAAATAGCTCCCTTTTTCATTTCCCTATTCCCAGTCAATGATACTACCAACGCTTAAGGCACATGTACTGCATGTTTAACTCTTCCTTCTTTCTTTTACCCTCATGTGTCTTTAGTAGACAAATTCTGTAAATTCTATCTTTGAAATTTCTCTCCCATACATCTTCATCCTTTACATTTTTACTACAGTCACTCTATTATGTTATATACCCTTCCCTACCCACCTCCATTCTCTACCTTTTCCAACCCCCACAATGCCTAATGAAAGTGGTAAAAGCTTCACAGTATTTATATAATCTAGTTCAAAACCACGTTTCCTACATTACTTTCTACTAATTTTGTAAAGATACCCTGTACTCCACTGAAATGAAACTATTTCCCATGGACCATAGCCCATGTATTCCTTCCTCCATAATTATGCTCATAACTTTCCTTTCGTTTTCTTGCCATAGCCCAAACATTTCAAAGTCTGTATCAAATGCTATCCCATCCATAAATACTGTGTAGAGTCATTGAAATGGGGTAATATCTCTCTTCTGTGAGACCCCATTGCACTTTGCTCATATTACTTGAATTAGTAATTATTTCAATTTGCCTTGCTTTAGCAGGATTTTTGTTCTTACACTATCTCCTTGAGTATAAGCTCCTTTCAAGGTGAGGCCTTTATTTTATTCACTGTTGTCCTACAACACTTGGCACAGTGCCTAGAATTTGGAAGCCCTCCCTCAACAGAATAAAACAGAATTCTGACAAATATAAAATGCAGAGTATTATAAATCTGTGTGATTACAATTGTACCTGATAGATTCATGTTTCTGAAAATGTTACCTATTTAATAATGACTTGTATTTTAGAAATATAAATATCTAAGACATTTTTAGGTTTGAAATAAAGAGTAATTTGGATTATATAGATCAATACACAAGCACCCCTCATTTTCCCAACAAAATTTGAGTTCAAGCACTTTTACAAGAAATAATTTCATCATGTGAGCCATTGTGTGTTATGTATTACGTATTTCCTTCTCTTTGAGTTGAATATCCAAGTAAGTCATACTTGAAAAATGCAACACAATTCAATTAAATATGGTTCCCAAAGGTATGCAAATCATTTAATGTTAATTTTATGACAGAAATGTCAGCATTCAAATGAAGATTATGTGAAGAGATTTTAGGGCTGCATAATTCAGGTTTAATTTTACAGGACTATGAATTGAGAATAAACTTGCGGGTGAAAATCACTACTTACAAGGAATATTCAGGAACGGCATCCTTGAAGGCAGGAAGTTCTCGCACATATTCAATATAAAACCATTTCACTTTGAAATGCAAATTCATATAATCAGTACTCTTGCATAACCGCTGCTTTTCATGTTCTGTAACAGATAAAATCAAATATTTAATAAAGTTTGGTTTGCCAACAATGCTGTGTTCCAATCTACTTTTATTATTCGTATTTCACAAAGGAAGAAAATAACATATCTGAGGTTAAAGCAAATTGAATTGCTAAAGACAGACCTGAAAGTTTACAAAATGAAAAAATCATCCGTTAGGTCCTATGTAGAATAGCTCAGGCAGTAATGAGAAATGACTTGAATGGTCTAATGTGCCTTCCTGAAAAAGGTGAGAATTCTGGTGAGTTAAAGAGTGATAATGTATCAGCATTTTTCTATTTATCTGCAAGCTTTCACATTTTGACTACTTTTAGCATGATGCAAAGTGCCAGAAAGAATGAAAACTTGTAAGCATGAATAAAACATGAATCAAACTAGGAGGCATAATCCCTGATTAATACTGGAAATGGGAATGAGTAGATCGCATTTTTGGCCTGGATATTTAATACTTAGAGAATTAAGAAGAACTATATTTAATTTCTAAGCCAGCTGATTTCTTCTTCACCTTTTAAGTTCAGCAAAAATTATTTTGTACGCTGTGACCTTTTTTTGACATTTATTTAGCAGGATTTTCTTTTTTTAAAATTTTTATTGGAGTATAGTTGATTTACAAGGTTGTGTTAGCTTCAGGTGTACAGCAAAATGAATCATATACATATATCTCCACTTTTAGATTCTTTTCCCATAAAGCAGGATTTTCTAATATGTGACTTTTTTCCTCTCTCTTGCTCAAGAAGGATAGCTTAACACTGTTACTTTGATCTGAACATATAGTAATATAGTACTGGGGAATAGAGACAAAAATAATGTTACTGAACACATTTATCTCTGCTCAATATTAATATGTTGGCCAATTCTGGCTCTAGGTATAGGTACAACCAAACCCCAAATATCCCTAACTATATGTAGGTTGAAAATGTCCTCTGAGAAGTTCTGGTTGAGGTCTGTGAATCTCCTTCAAGCTAAGGGCTTTAATTTATAATAGGAACGCCCTTTAGTTAATATTCCAGGCTGAAAACACTAACTGAAGCAATTAGATTGTTATAAGGTAATTGAGGTTATCCTTGCTTTTCCAAACCTGACTATAAAGGGACTTAAATCCCAATAATAAACACAAGAGGTAACACAACCCCAAATCGAACATTTTCAAATTATCTAAGCAATGATTAATTCAAGACAATTTGTAGAACCAAGAAAGAGGCAGAGACACAGAAAAAACATACATCTATACACAGAAACAAGAGTAATATACTAGTACCTATAGAACAAACTCCCAGACAAAATTATGAACTAGGTGACTGGCAGCCGCTGTGCAAGGATGGGCCTGGCAACCAACCAGACTGGGAGCCAGCCATGCCTACCAGACTGCCCCCAGTAGTCTACCCTCCACAACAGAAGGATCCACACACATAGGGGTACCCCTAGAGCATACAGCTCTGGTGCCCAGTGAGGAGTGGGCTGCTGAGACACATAGGACATCTCCTACAAAAGGCCACTTCTCCAAGGTCAGGAAACATAATCAACCTACCAGATACATAGAAATAAAAACAGCAAATTAGACAAAATGAGGTGACAGAGAAACATGGTCCAAACAAAGGACCAAGATAAAACCCCAGAAAAAGAATTAAGTGAAATGGAGATAGGCAGTCTATCTGAGAAAGAGTTCAAGGTAATGATTGTAAAGATGATCAAAGAACTCAGTAGAAGAATGGAAGAACAGAGTTATTAGTATATAAATGTTATCATTATTACTATGATTTATGTCATAGAATGTTCTACCTATGTTTTCTTCTAGTTTTATGCTTTCCAGTCTTACATTTAGGTCTTTAATACAGAAGTTAAAATTGTTTAACAGAGATGAAGAATACAATAACTAAATGAAAAATACACTGCTAGGACTCGATAGTAGGTTAAATGATACAGAGGAACGGATCAGTGAGTTGGACAGAGCAATGGAAATCACCAAAGCTGAACAGAAAAAAGAAAAAAAGAATAAAAAGAAATGAGGAAAGTTTAATAAATCTCTGGAATAACATCAAATATTCTAACACTCACATTACAGAGGTCCCAGAAGGAGAAGAGAGAGAAAGGGGCAGAGAACATATGTGAAGATATAATAGCTGAAAACTTCCCTAACCTAGAAAAGGAAGCAGATCTCAAAGTGCAGGAAACACAGAGTCCCAAACAGGATCTACCCAAAGAGGACCACCCCAAGACACATTGTAATTAAAATGGCAAAAATTGAATGTAAGAGAGAATATTAAGAGCAGTAAGGGAGAAGAAACCAGGGAACTCCCATAAGGCTATCAGCTGACTTTTAAGCAGAAACTAAAAGTGATGAAAGAGAAAAACCTACAACCAAGGATACTCTATCAGGCAAGGCTTTCATTTAGATTCGATGGAGAAGTCAAAAGTTTAACAGGCAAGCAAAAGGTAAAAGAGTTCAGCACCACCGAACCAGCTGTACAAGAAATGTTAAAGGGCCTTCTATAAGTGAAAAAGAAAAGGCCACAACAAAAAACATGAAAATTACAGAAAGAAAAATCTCCCTGGTAAAGGCAAGTATCCAGTAAAGGTAGTAAATCAACCATGTACAAAGCTAGTAAGAAGGTTAAAAACCAAAAATAGTAAAATCATCTATATCCACAATGATCAGTAAAGGGAAAACTAGAGAGCTACACGTAAAAGAATGAATTTAGAACATTTTCTCACACTATATATAAAAATAAACTCAAAATGGATTAAAGACGTAAATGTAAGACTGGAAAGCATAAAACTAGAAGAAAACATAGGTAGAACATTCTATGACATAAATCATAGTAATAATTTTTTTGATCTGTCTCACAGCCAAAGGAAACAAAAGCAAAACTTTAAAAATGAGACCTGATTAAACTTAAAAGCTTTTGCACAGCAAAGGAAACCATCAACAAAAATGCTAAAACCTACTGAATGGGAGAAAATATTTGCAAATGGTATGACTGATAAGGGGTTAATATCCAAAATATATAAACAACTCATAAACTCAACATCAAAAAAACCCCAAACAAATTAATTTAAAAAATTGGGCAGAAGACGTGAATAGACAGTTTTCCAAAGAAGACAGAGATGGCAACAGGCACAGGAAAAGATGCTCAACATCACTAATCATAAGATAAATGAAAATCAAAACCACGATGATGTATCACCTCACACCTGTCAAAATGGCTATGTTCAAAAACGTTATAAATTACAAATGTTGTCAAGGATGTGGAGTAAAGGGAACCCTAGTACATTGTTTGTGGTAACGTAAATTGGCACAGCTACTGTGGAAACAGAATGGAGTTTCCTCAAAAAACTACAAATTGAACTACCATATGATCCAGCATTTCCACTCCTGGGTATATATTCAAAGAAAATAAAAACAGTAATTTGAAAAGATACATGCAGACCAGTGTTCACAACAGCATTATTTACAATTGTCAAGATATGCCAATAACCTAAGTGCTCATCAACAGATGAATGGATAACGAAGATGTGGTATACACACGCGCACGCACACACACACACTGGAATATTACTCAGCCATAAAAAAGAATGAAATCTTGCTATCTGCAAGAATGTGGACCTGGAACATATTACGCTTAGGGAAATAAGTCTGAAGGAGAAAGATAAATACCATATGTTATCACTTATAGGTGAAATCTAAAAAATAAAACAAATGAATGAATACAACAAAGAAGCAACAGACTCACAGGAAGAGCAAACTAGTGGTTACCAGTGGGAAGATGGAAGGTGGAGGGGCAAGATAGGGGTAGGGGATTAAGAAGTACAAACTACTATATATAAAATTAATAAGCCACAGAATGTATTATATATCACAGGGAATATAGCCAATATTTTATAAAAACTATAAATGGAATATAATCTGTAAAAGTTTTGAATCACTATGTTGTACACCTGAGACTAATATAATACTGTAAATCAACTATATCTCAATTTAAAAAAAAAGAGTGCATGTAAACTGAGATTGGATAGAAAACATGTAACCTCAGAGAAGAAAAAAAAGGCTGAAAAGAAATTTTTAAAAGTTCAAAGATATGTTTAAATATTTTAAAACAGGAAAAAATTAAAGACAACAGACATCATGTGACTTGGGAAATGTATTATTTGGTGCCACTGTGAATAGAACACAAAATATTTGAAATATTTTATTATAATGGCATAATTAATCATTTTGCTGAAATAAAGGTGAAAATATACATTTCTAAAAGAAAAATATAATTTATGACTTATTTGTATCTTCACTGGAAAACACAAACACTGCCTCTTAGGATACCAAAATATGCATATTGATAATTCAATTGTTATCTCTGATATTTTGCCAACTTTCAGCATATTAAAAAATAACTGGTCCAATTTTTTTTATTGTATCAATATGAAAGTAAGTTTATTTTTTTTCTTTTTTTAAAAAAATTTATATTTGGCTGCATAGGGTCTTCATTGCTGCATATGGGCTTTCTCTAGTTGTGGCTAGTGGGGCCTACTCTTCATTGCGGTGTGCGGACTTCTCATTGTAGTGCCTTCTCTTGTTGCAGAACACGGGCTCTAGGCGCGCGGGCTCAGTAGTTGTGGCTCGTGGGTTCTAGACTGGAGGCTCAGTAGTTGTGGTGCACAGGTTTAGCTGCTCCACGGCATGTGGGATCTTCCCAGACCAGGGCTTGAACCCGTGTCCCCTGCACTGGCAGGCGGATTCTTAACCACTGCACCACCAGGGAAGCTCAAAAGTAAGTTGACTTTTTGAGGTAAGACGATAGAGCACATTTCATTTAAAAGTATATTAGCTTGATTTAGAAATGATAAATATTTAGGTCTATGCTATGTGGACCTCCATTTATGCTCTTGTCTTTGCAAGTGTTAGAGGTGAGAGCCTGGAGATGTATTACCTTTTCTAAGAGTTTTTGCACATTATCAGAATCCTGAAGGGAAGGGTAACCCAGTTCCATCTAATAACAAAAATGTTTACTGAGTGTGTAGCTTGTGCCAGGTCACATGGGAGGCACTAGAGACGTAAAGATGAAGGACCCATATGCACAGAGCTTAGGGAAGAAGGGTGACATGTAACAGGGAATTTAATATAGCATGGCAAGTGCCGTGATTTGATATGTACAGGAGGATGTGGTCTCTTGGAGGAGATGACTTTAGCCCAATTTTATGCTTTAGGTGAACAATTAAATACAGAAATTATTTGCTGTTAGTGGTTCAGTGCACAAAGAGGAATTTGAGCCAGACGATACGTATTATATAAGACAAAACTTCATATAAGAAATGCTATTTAATATATGTGTGTCTCCTTTGCAAAATTTTATAACTATGGTTCCAATTAAGGCTTTGGGATTTTTCCTCTTTCTACTCATGTTCTGGTAGCAAGTTTGGGTGAACCCTATGCTGTCATAAAAGGAAAACGTTTGCCAATCTCTGCCCCTTACAATGAAGTCGCCTCTATACTTTGGAGAGTAGGTAAAAGCCAGCTGTGGGCAGTCCCCAGTCAGATTTCTAGACAAGACCTGCAGTTTATTTGCTTAACCATTTACACTTTACTTCTCCATAAATGCAGCAGTCTTGCCTTCTTCCCTATTTGGGCACTCTGCTCAGAGCTTACAGCCCTCCCCAAACCCACTCTCCTGGACTCTGCAAGATCTCTGCCCTCCTACATTCCCCTCATTCCTGATGTTCCCACATTTCCAGGAAAGGAACACTTCTATTTGTCTAATATTCTGTAGCCACACTGTAGGTAGGCCCCCCAACTCTTCTTCCCCACCTACCATGTCCCTTCTACTGAGAACAAACACACGAAAGGAGAAAAGAAGGAGACCAATTATCTTTTAAACAGATGAGATCTTGTTTTGGTCTAGTCTGGAGACCATCTTTTCTAGTTCCTAAGAATGTATGTGATATGATAACTCAAATTATCAGGGTTTTAGTACCCCCCTCTGCTAAAAAACAAACCTTATAAGAATTACTAATAGTTTTCTCCTTAAAGAATTGCTTTCGAGGGGAAGACCTTCAAGATGGCGGAAGAGTAAGACGTGGAGATCACCTTCCGCCTGACAAATACATCAGAAATACATCTACATGTGGAACAACTCCTACAGAACACCTACTGAACGCTGGCAGAAGACCTCAGACCTCCTAAAAGTCAAGATACTCCCCACATACCTGGGTAGGGCAAAAGAAAAAAGAAAAAACAGAGACAAAAGAATAGGGAAGGGACCTGCACCTCTGGGAGGGAGCCGTGAAGGAGGAAAGGTTTCCACATACTAAGAAGCCCCTTCGCGGGCGGAGACGTGGGTGGTGGTGGGGAAGCTTCATAGCCATGGAGGAGAGCGCAGCCACAGGGGTGCAGAGAGCAAAACAGAGAGATTCCCGCACAGGGGATTGGTGCTGACCAGCACTCACCAGCCCGAGAGGCTTCTCTGCTCACCCGCCGGGGCGGGTGGAGGCTGGGAGCTGAGGCTCAGGCTTCTTTGGAGGTCAGATCCCAAGGAGAGGACTGGGGTTGGCTGCTTGAACACAGCCTGAAGCGGCTAGTGCACCAGAGCTAGCCGGGAGGGAGTCCGGGAAAAAGTGTGGACCTGCCTAAGAGGCAAGAGGCCATTGTTTCAGGGTGCATGAGGAGAGAGGATTCAAAGCACCGCCTAAACGAGCTCCAGAGACAGCTGTGAGCGGCGGCTATCAGCACAGACCCCAAAGACGGGCATGCGATGCTAAGGCTGCTGCTGCAGCCACCAAAAAGCCTGTGTGCAAGGACAGGTCACTCTTCACACCTCCCCTCCCAGAAGCCTGTGCAGCCTGCCACTGCCAGGGTCCCGGGATCCAAGGACAACTTCCCCGGGGCGGGAACAGACAGCATGCCTCAGGCTGTTGCAACTTCATGCCGGCCTCTGCCACGGCAGTCTCTCTCCGCATTCCATACCTCTCCCCGCCCCCCACCCTGTCACCGGCCCGAGCAAGCCAGTGACCCCTAATCAGCTGCTACTTTAAATCTGTCCTGTCTGAGCAAAGTACAGATGCCCTCAGGCAACCTACACACAGAGGCGAGCCAAATCCAAAGCAGAACCCCAGGAACAGTGCGAACAAAGAAGAGAAAGGGAAATTTCTCCCAGCAGCCTCAGGCGCAGTGGATTAAATCTCCAAAATCAACTTGATATACCCTGCATCTTGGAATACCTGAATACACAACCAATCATCCCAAAATTGAGGTGGTGGACTTTGGAAGCAACGATATATATATATATTTTTTTTTCTTTTTTCTTTTTTCCTTTCTTTTTCTCTTTTTGTGAGTGTGTATGCTTCTTTGTCTGATTTTGTCTGTATAGCTTTGCTTTTACCATTTGGCTTAGGCTTCTGTCAGTATTTTTTTTTTTTTTAGTATAGTTTTTAGCACTTGTTATCATTGGTGGATTTGTTTTTCGGTTTGGTTGCTCTCTTCTGTCTTTCTTCCTTTTTTTTCGTTTTTTATTAATTTTTAATAATTATTTTTTATTTTAATAAATTTACTTTTTTATTTTATTTTTTTATTTCTTTTTTTCTCCCTTTTCATCTGAGCTGAGTGGCTGACAGGGTCTTGGTGCTCAGGGTGGGTGTCAGGACACGTGCCTCTGAGGTGGGAGAAGCAAGTTCAGGACATTGGTCCACTAGAGACATCCTGGCTCCAAGTAATATCAAATGGTGAAAGCTCTCCCAGAGATCTCCATCTCAACGCCAAGACCCAGCTCCACTCAACGACCAGCAGGCTACAGTGGTGTCCACCATGCCGAAAAACTAAAAAGACAGGAACACAACCCCACCCATTAGCAGAGAGGCTGCCTAAAATCATAATAAAGTCACAGACACCCCAAGACACACCACCGGACACAGACCTGCCCACCAGAAAGACAAGACCCAGCCTCATTCACCAGAACACAGGCACCAGTCCTCTCCATCAGGAAGCCTACACAACCCACTGAAACAAGCTTAGGTACTGGGGTCAGACACCAAGAAGAACGGGAACTATGAACCTGCAGCCTGTGAAAAGGAGACCCCAAACACAGTAAGTTAAGCAAAATGAGAAGACAGAGAAACACACAGCAGATGAAGGAGCAAGATAAAAACTCACCAGACCTAACAAATGAAGAGGAAACAGGGAGTCTACCTGAAAAAGAATTCAGAATAATGATAGTAAACATGATCCAAATCTTGGAAATAGAATGGAGGAAATTCAAGAAACATTTAACAAGGACCTAGGAGAACTAAAGAGCAAACAAAAAAAGATAAACAACACAATAAATGAAATGAAAAATTCTCTAGAAGGAATCAATAGCATAATAACAGGCAGAAGAGCAGATAATTGACCTGAAAGACAGAATAGAGGAAATAACTACAGCAAGCAGAAAAAAGAAAAAAGAATAAGAATTGAGGACAGTCTTAGAGACTTCTGGGACAACGTTAAACACAGGAATATCAGAATTATAGGGGTCCCAGAGGAAGAAGAGATAAAGAAAGGGACTGAGAAAATATTTGAAGAGATTATAGTTGAAAACTTCCTAATATGGGAAAGGAAATAGTCAATCAAGTCCAGGAAGTGCAGAGAGTCCCATACAGGATAAATCCAAGGAGAAACACACCAAGGCACATATTAAACAAACTATCAAAAATTAAGTAGAAAGAAAAAATATTAAAAGCAGCAAGGGAAAAACAACAAACAACATACAAGGGTATCTCCATAAGGTTAACAGCTGACCTTTCAGCAGAAACTCTGCAAGCCAGAAGGGAGTGGCAGGACATATTTAAAGTGACGAAAGGGAAACCTACAACCAAGATTACCCTACCCAGCAAGGATCTCATTCAGATTCAATGGAGAAATTAAAACCTTTACAGACATGCAAAAGCTAAGACAATTCAGCACCACCAAACCAGCTTTACAACAAAGCCAAAGGAACTTCTCTAGGCAGGAAATACAAGAGAAGGAAATGACCTACAATAAGAAACCTAAAACAATTAAGGAAATGGAAATAGGAGCATACATATTGATAATTACCTTACATGTAAATGGATTAAATGCTAAAACCCAAAGACATAGACTTGCTGAATGGATACAAAAACAAGACCCATATATATGCAGTCTAAAGCCACACACTTCAGACCTAGGGACACATACAGACTGAAAGTGAGGGGGTAGAAAAAGACATTCCATGCAAATGGAAATCAAAAGAAAGCTGGAGTAGCAATTCTCATATCAGACAAAATAGACTTTAAAGACTATTACAAGAGACAAAGAAGGACACTACATAATGATCAAGGGATCAATCCAAGAAGATATAACAATTGTAAATATTTATGCACCTAACATAGGAGCACCTCAATACATAAGGCAAATTCTAACAGCCATAAAAGGGGAAATTGACAGTAACACAATCATAGTAGGGGACTTTAACACCCCACTTTCACCAATGGACAGATCATGCAAAATGAAAATAAATAAGGAAACACAAGCTTTAAATGATACATTAAACAAGATGGACTTAATTGATATTTATAGGACATTCTATCCAAAAACAACAGAACATGGGCTTTCCTGGTGGCGAAGTGGTTAAGAATCCGCCTGCCAATGCAGGGGACACGGGTGCGAGCCCCGGTCCAGGAAGATCCCACATGCCGTAGAGCAACTAAACCTGTGCACCACAACTAGTGAGCCTGTACTCTAGAGTCGGCATGCCACAACCACTCAGCCCATGTGCCACAACTACTAAAGCCTGCATGCCTAAAGTCCGTGCTCTGCAATAAGAGAAGGCACCACAATAAGAAGCCTGTGCATCGCAGTCAAGAGTAGCCCCCAGTAGCTGCAACTAGAGAAAGCCTACACACAGCAATGAAGACCCAATGCAGCCCAAAAAAACAAAAACAAAAAACAAAAAAAACCCCAACAGAACACACTTACTTCTCAAGTGCTCATGGAACATTCTCCTGGACAGATCATATCTTGGGTCACAAATCAAGCCTTGGTAAATTTAAGAAAATTGAAATGGTATCAAGTATCTTTTCAGACCACAGCGCTATGAGAATAGATAGCAATTACAGGAAAATAATCTGTAAAAAATACAAACACATGGAGGCTAAACAATACACTACTTAATAACAAAGAGATCACTGAAGAAATCAAAGAGGAAATCAAAAAATACCTAGAAACAAATGACAATGAAAATACGAAGACTGAAAACCTATGGGATGTAGCAAAAGCAGTTCTAAGAGAGAAGTTTAGAGCAATACAATCCTACCTTAAGAAACATCTCAAAAAAACAACCTCATCTTACACCTAAAGCAAGTAGAGAAAGAAGAACAGAAAAACCCAAAAGTTAGCAGAAGGAAAGAAATCACAAAGATCAGAGCAGAAATAAATGAAAAAGAAATAAAGGAAACAATAGCAAAGATCAATAAAACTAAAAGCTGGTTCTTTGAGATGATAAACAAAATGGATAAACCATTTGCTAGACTCATCAAGAAAAAAATGGAGAAGACTCATAAATAGAATTAGAAATGAAAAAGGCGAAGTAACAACTGACACTTCAGAAATACAAACAATCATGAGAGATTACTACAAGCAAGCATATGCCAATAAAAAGGACAACCTGGAAAAAATGGACAAATTCTTAGAAAACCACAACCTTCTGAGACTGAAACAGGAAGAAATAGAAAATATAACCAGACAAATCACAAGCTCTGATTTAAGACTGTTATTAGAAATCTTCCAACAAACAAAAGTCCAGGACCAGATAGCTTCACAGGTGAATTCTACCAAAACATTTAGAGAAGAGTTAACACCCATCCTTCTCAAACTCTTCTAAAATATAGCAGACAGAGGAACACTCCCAAACTCATTCTACGAGGCCAGAAAAAGATGTCACACACAAATAAAACTGCAGGTCAATATCACTGATGAGTACAGATGCAAAAATCCTCAACAAAATACTGGCAAACAGAATCCAACAGCACATTAAAAGGATCATATACCGTGATCAAGCGGGGTTTATCCCAGGAATGCAAGGATTCTTCAATATACCCAAATCAGTCAATGTGATATACCATATTAACATACAGAAGGATAAAAACGGTATGATCATCTCAATATGTTCAGAAAAAGCTTTTGACAAAATTCAACAACCATTTATGATAAAAACCCTCCAGAAAGGAGGCACTGAGATAACTTACCTCAACATAACAAACGCCATATATGACAAACCCACAGCCAACATCATTCTCAGTGGTGAAAAACTGTAACCGTTTCCACTAAGATCAGGAAGAAGACAAGGTTGCCTACTCTCACTACTATTATTCAACATAGTTTTGGAAGTTTCAGCCATGTCAATCAGAGAAGAGAAAGAAATAAAAGGAATCCAAATTGGAAAAGAAGATGTAAATCTGTCACTGTTTGCAGATGACATGACACTATACATAGAAAATACTAAAGACTCTACCAGAAAACTACTAAAGCTAATTAATGAATTTGGTAAAGCAGCAGGATACAAAATTGATGCACACAAATCTCTTGCATTCCTATACACTAATGATGAAAAATCTGAAAGAGGAATTAAGGAAACACTCCCATTTACCATTGCAAGAAAAAGAATAAAATACCTAGGAATAAACCTACCTAAGGAGACAAAACATCTGTACGTAGAAAATTATAAGACACTGATGAGAGAAATTAAAGATGATACAAACAGATGGAGAGATATACCATGTCCCTGGATTAGAAGGATCAACACTGTGAAAATGACTATACAACCCAAAGCCATTTACAGATTCAGTGCAACACCTATCAAATTACCAATGGCATTTTTCACAGAACTAGACCAAAAAACTTCACAATTTGTATGGAAACACAAAAGACCCCAAATAGCCAAAGCAATCTTAAGAAAGAAAAACGGAGTTGGAAAAATCAGCCTCCTGGACTTCAGACTATACTACAAAGCTACAGTAATGAAGACAGTATGGTACTAGCACAGAAAGAGAAATATAGATCAATAGAACAGGATAGAAAGCCCAGAGATAAGTCCATGCACATATGTTCAGCTTATCTTTGATAAAGGAGGCAAGAATATACAATCGAGAAAAGACAGCCTCTTCAATAAGTGGTGCTGGGAAAACTGGACAGCTACATGTAAAGGAATGAAATTAGAACACTCCCTAACACCATACACAAAAATAAACACAAAATGGATTAAAGACCTAAATCTAAGGCCAGACAGTATAAAATTCTTAGAGGAAAACAGAGGCAGAACACTCTTTGACATAAATCACAGCAAGATCCTTTTTGACCCATCTCCTAGAGAAATCGAAATAAAAACAAAAATAAACAAATAGGAACTACTGAAAGTTAAAAGCTTTTGCACATCAGAGGAAACCATAAATAAGATGAAGACAACCCTCAGAATGGGAGAAAATATTTGCAAAACAGGCAACTGACAAAGAATTAATGTCCAAATTTACAAGCAGCTCATGCAGCTCAATATCAAAAAAACAGACAAGCCAATCCAAAAATTCGTAGAAGACCTAAACAGATATTTCTCCACAGAAGATATACATATTGCCAACAAATACATGAAAGGATGCTCAACATCACTAATCATCAGAGAAATGCAAATCAAAACTACAATGAGGTATCACCTCACACCAGTCAAAATGGCCATCATCAAAAAAATCTACAAAACGTTAATGCTAGAGAGGGTGTGGAGAAAAGGGAACCCTCTTGCACTGTTGGTGGGAATGTAAATTGATACAGCCACTATGGAGATCAGTATGGAGGTTCCTTGAAAAACTAAAAATAGAACTACCATACAACCCAGGAATCCCACTACTGGGCATATACCTTGAGAAAACCATAATTCAAAAAGAGTCATGTACTACAATGTTCACTGCAGCGCTATTTACAATACCCAGGACATGGAAGCAATCTAAGTGTCCATCGACAGATGAATGGATAAAGAAGATATGGCACATATATACAATGGAATATTACTCAGCCATACAAAGAAACGAAATTGAGTTATTTGTAGTGAGGTGGACCTCGAGTGTGTCATACAGAGTGAAGTAAGTCTGAAAGAGAAAAACAGATTCTGTATGCTAACACATATATATGGAATGTAAAAAAAAAAAAAAGTAATGAAGAACCTAGAGGCAGAACAGGAATAAAGACACAGACGTAGAGAATGGACTTGAGGACACGGGGAGGGGGAAGGGTAACCCGGGACAGAGTGAGAGAGTGGCATGGGCTTATTTATAGTACCAAATGTAAAACAGATAGGTTGTGGGAAGCATCCGTATGGCACAGGGAGATCCGCTCAGTGTTTTGTGACCACCTAGAGGGGTGGGATAGGGAGGGTGGGAGAGAGACGCAAGAGGGAGGAGATATGGTGATATATGTATATGTATAGCTGATTCACTCTGTTATAAAGCAGAAACTAATATACCATTGTAAAGCAATTATATTCCAATAAAGATGTTAAAAAAAGAAAGGAATTGCTTTCACACTCATAGGAATTAGTTTCTGTTCTTTTACGCTGCATGTCTCTCATGCACCATCAACTAATATTTACAGCTCTGTGGACAGGAACAAGAGACCAGTACCAACTGTTGTTACATTTTGCCAATTCAACCATACTAATTGACATCTTTGCATGCACTATGCACTTCAGCTGACATAGCAAGAGGTTTTCAGCTTACTGAGTTAGTTTGTGAGGTAGGTTTGATCTGAAGAAAAATGCAATTGATAATGGAAATGGTACCCGCCTATATAATAAGGTGCACCTGTTTTGTCCTTAAGTAGAAAGTATTAAGTAGAATTTAACTTTTTTCAGCAGTGACTTGTGGTGATCATCAAGAACCTCAGTATCTGTGGCAGGTTTAACTAATTAGATGATTATCACACTAAGTCCTTTACCTCCCAGTCATACAACCAGACTACATTTCCCAACCTTCCTTGCAATAGGTTGGCCTATGACTGACTTGTGGGCCAAAGATAATATATGCTATTTTCAGCCTTGCCCTAAAACACCTCCTGTGAAATCTGCTGTGCTTGCCTTTCCCTCATTTGTGGCCAGATGCAGAAGATCCAGCCAAGGATTCCAAGGTTCAAGGGGATCACAGAGCTGCTAGAGGGTTGAAGTCTGGATCCTTGAGCCACTTCTCAGAGGAGAGCCACCCAATCAGAAATACCTTCTTTGACTTGTACAAGTAAGAAATAAATAAGCTGGCACTGTGCTAAATCATTTGTTATGGAGTTTGGCTATGTGGGGTTATGTTCTGTTGCATCACACAAAGGTTTTTGAAAGCTTAAGATGTGCTTATTAATTAACCTCCAAATTATTTTGCTTTCTAATTTCCTGTTTCTCACACACACACACACACACACACACACACATATGTAGTCAGGCTGTCCCCTTGCTTTATGGAACTGTATCAATGTAAGAACCTTTAGCAGACCCCACTGTGAATTGATCCACCATCATGTAGGAAATCAGTGAATCAGACTTCTTAAGAACTTAAGAAGTTTCATGTTAAGAAAATAGTATTTAGGCTCTGAGAGAGGAATTATAGAAGTAATACATTTTCCAGGTAGACTAATATTACAGTTAACCTTCCTGTCAGCCTCGTTTCATACTTGTAGTCTCTCAGCTATATTCTGAGTAGTTATCACCACTTGGATGATTTTATATAAAGTGAACTGTTATGTTCCAAAATCTATATGCCTGTTTTCCTCATGTCTTCATGTATTCCTCCCATAATGTGTAATGATATATTATAAGGAGATATTTCAAATAAACTACAATTATATCTTAACCACCACATACCAAATATTGATTTAAGATATTATAATATCAAATTCAAAGATATACTTCAAATTATCTTTAATTCTCACAAAGTATCTTCTGCTTAGTTGTAGACCAATCACAAAACTGCATTTATCTCATATGATGTGAACAAAAAAATTTATTTAGCCATCAGTTCTCCTACATTTTAAATTTTGGCAACAAATATTTAACTTGCTCATTACATTTACAAGATAAAACATTTAATTAATTTTCTGAACTGCAGTATAATAATTTTCTACAAAATTTAATATTTGATGAAAGAAAACCCTCAGAATGGGAGAAAATATTTGCAAATGAATCCTGACAAAGGATTAATTTCTAAAATATACAAGCACCTCATGCAGCTCAATATCAAAAAAACAAACAACCCAATCAAAAATGGGCAGAAGACCTAAACAGACATTCCTCCAAAGAAGATACACAGATGGCCAACAAACACATGAAAGGATGCTCAACATCACTAATCATTAGAGAAATGCAAATCAAAACTACAATGAGATATCAACTCACACCAGTCAGAATGGCCATCATCAAAAAATCTACAAAAAATAAATGCTGGAGACGGTGTGGAGAAAAGGGAACCCTCCTACACTGATGGTGGGAATGTAAATTGATACAGCCACTATGGACGTTCCTTAAAAAATGAAAAATAGAATTTCCATATGACCCAGCAATCCCACTACTGGGCATATATCCTTAGAAAACCATAATTCAAAAAGAGTCATGCACCACAATGTTCATTGCAGCTCTATTTACAATAACCAGGACATGGAAGCAACCTAAATGTCCATTAACAGATGAATGGATAAAGAAGATGTGGCACATATATACAATGGAATATTACTCAGCCATAAAAAGGAACAAAACTGAGTTATTTGTAATGAGATGAATAGACCTAGAGACTGTCATACAGAGTGAAGTAAATGAGAAAGAGAAAAACAAATACCGTATGCTAATGCACATATATGGAATCTAAAAAAAAGGGTAATGATGAACCTAGCAGTAGGGCAGGAATAAAGATGCAGACATAGGGAACAGACTTGAGGACACAGGTTGAAGGGGAAGCTGGAATGAAGTGATAGAGTATCATTGACATATGTACACTACCAAATGTAAAACAGATGGCTAGTGGGAAGCTGCTGCATAGCATAAGGAGATCAGCTCAATGCTTCGTGATGACCTAGAGGGGTGGGATAGGGAGGGTGGGAGGGAGGCTCAAGAGGGAAGGGATATGGGGATATATGTATACATATAGCTGATTCACTTTGTTGTACAGCAGAAACTAATGCAACATTGTAAAGCAATTATACTCCAATAGAGATATTAAAAAATTAAGCTTTGAATTTCAATGAGAAGAATATTTTACTACCAGAATAAAAATTTCATTAAAATAGTACAAGGAAAAACTTGGCAACTTAGAAGACTATTCCTATTTGCCTTTAGATGGTGTTTACCAGCATTTACTTTAAAATAATATATCTTCTTCTGAAAGTTATTGTATGCATGGGATTTTATCGACAATTATGTATCAATTTACAGGATAGGGGTGACATACACTCAATCCATTCTCATGCCAAAAGCAAATTTGCTGCCATCAATCATCACAGTGTCATTTTCCAGTTCTTAATCTGTGACATCATTTTATTTCATAAACACTCTGCACTGTCCTAGAGTTGGTAGTTCAATTCTGTAGGGCTCTCTTAAACATCCCTCTAAGTGACAGGCTGCTCTATCTCTAAGAGGTGATGATATGGAAGGTTTGGAAGGAATACCAAATAAAGAGTCGGCATTAGGGGGTCAATGCACATGATGGTTTGTAAGATACTATGCGCTCACAAACCCCAAACCCTATCACTCAGAAATTTTGATTGTAAAAATAAATATGTATAAGACTTTTACAGATAATATACACATATAAACATCTATCAAAGGTAAGCATAAATGTATATTAACAATAGACAGATGGAGATCATGAGCTCTTTTTCATACACTGAGAATGCTAATCCATGTAACTAGAAGCAAAAGGAGAAAGGCGAGGGCGGGGAGGGGAGAAGAGAGAGAGAGGGAGAGAGAGAAAATAAGAATTACAAATTTCCATTTTAGGGCAGCTCTATAATGGTTTTGTAATATCAGCACATCTTTGGAGGTGAGATATTATGTAAAGTTCTGGCTGCCAAAGTAAGGTATTGTACTTACAAGGTAATAAAGCTTGGAGTAATAAAATAAAAATGAAAAAATAAAGGACTATACATAATAATATGTTAGGAAAAAGTAATTTGAACCAATGTGAATCTTCCAGAGAAGGAAATCAGCAAACAAGAGAAAAGATTAGCCATAATAATCAATTACTGTAGTCAACTTTCTTAAGAATCAATGACAATGAAGGAAAAAATATCATTAATTTTTGTAGGGTAAGAAAGAAGATATGGAAGTTTCTTTCATGAAACATTTCTGGTAACTAAGCCTTAGCAAAACACTAGGGGAAAAAAGCCAAGCAAAATTAGGAAAATACTGCCTTACTCCATGACCAATGAAACTGATGCTAGAAGCAGCATTATACTTGTAGCTGGCAGTCCAGCTCAAAATTAAAACTAGTATCTCAGCAGAATCCCAGAATGAAACAAGGCTCCCTGGTAAATTAAACCAGAAGTGATGTGAGGTCAGACATACTTCACAGCCATACACTCTGATATATCTGCTTAGAATTCTGGTGTAGATCTACAACCCACAAATCTAGATTGGTGGGTTTCGAATAAGACTGGCTATATCCAGTGGAACCAAAAACTCTTGAACCCCTTTCAGCATCATCCAAAACTTGAACTTCCTGTTTCTGGATAAGAAACCTGTTCACAAATGAGCTGTGCAATTCAATCACCCTTTTGACATCATATGTTTCTTTGCCAAAATTAAACAGTACAACACCAACATTTCCTCTATAATCTTCATCTATGACACAGACTCCTATATCTGTGAAATGTTTTACAGGCAAGCCAGAGTGTGAAACTGCTCTTCCATAATACTCAGAAGGAAGGGCATACCATTTTATATTAGACTTGGAAGAATTCTGCATGATTTGTCTGAGACATAGATCTTGAAAATTCAGGAAGCAGTATGAAGTCAGGACCACATAATCTGGTGCTAGGAAACTACAGATGGATAGTTATAAGGAAAAAAATGGGATGAGACAGACTTCAGACTATACTACAAAGCTACAGTAAGCAAGACAGTATGGTACTGGCACAAAAACAGAAATATAGATCAATGGAACAGGATAGAAAGCCCAGAGATAAACCCACACACGTATAGTCACCTTATTTTTGATAAAGGAGGCAAGAATATACAATGGAGAAAAGACAGCCTCTTCAATAAGTGGTGCTGGGAAAACTGGACAGCTACATGTAAAAGAATGAAATTAGAACACTCCCTAACACCATACACAAAAATAAACACAAAATGGATTAAAGACCTAAATGTAAGGCCTGACACTATCAAACTCTTCGAGGAAAATATAGGCAGAACACTCTATGACATAAATCACATCAAGATCCTTTTTGACCCACCTCCTAGAGAAATGGAAATAAAAACAAAAATAAACAAATGGGACCTAATGAAACTTAAAAGCTTTTCCACAGCAAAGGAAACCATAAACAAGACCAAAAGACAACCCTCAGAATGGGAGAAAATATTTGCTAATGAAGCAACTGACAAAGGATTAATCTCTAAAATTTACAAGCAGCTCATGCAGCTCAGTAACAAAAAACAAACAACCCAATCCAAAAATGGGCAGAAGACCTAAACAGACATTTCTCCAAAGAAGATATACAGACTTCCAACAAACACATGAAAGAATGCTCAACATCGCTAATCATTAGAGAAATGCAAATCAAAACCACAGTGAGGTATCACTTCATAACAGTCAGAATGGCCATCACCAAAAAATCTACAAACAATAAATGCTGGAGAAGGTGTGGAGAAAAGGGAACCCTCTTGCACTGTGGGTGGGAATGTAAATTGATACAGCCACTATGGAGAACAGTATGGAGGTTCCTTAAAAAACTACAAATAGAACTACCATATGACCCAGCAATCCCACTACTGGGCATATACCCTGAGAGAACCAAAATTCAAAGAGTCATGTACCAAATGTTCATTGCAGCTCTATTTACAATAGCCCGGAGATGGAAACAACCTAAGTGCCCATCATCGGATGAATGGATAAAGAAGATGTGGCACATATATACAATGGAACATTACTCAACCATATAAAGAAACACAATTGAGCTATTTGTAATGAGGTGGATAGACCTAGAGTCTGTCCTACAGAGTGAAGTAAGTCAGAAAGAGAAAGACAAATATCGTATGCTAACACATATATATGGAATTTAAGAAAAAAAATGTCATGAAGAACCTAGGGGTAAGACAGGAATAAAGACACAGACCTACTGGAGAACAGACTTGAGGATATGGGGAGGGGGAAGGGTGAGCTGTGACAGGGCGAGAGAGAGGCATGGACTTATATACACTAACAAACGTAAGGTAGATAGCTAGTGGGAAGCAGCTGCATGGCACAGGGATATCGGCTTGGTGCTTTGTGAACACCTGGAGGGGTGGGATAGGGAGGATCTGAGGGAGGGAGACACAAGAGGGAAGAGATATGGGAACATATGTGTATGTATAACTGATTCACTTTGTTATAAAGCAGAAACTAACACACCATTGTAAAGCAGTTACACTCCAATAAAGATGTTAAAAAAAAAAAAAAATACGGGCACCCAAAGAAGCTATTGGCATTAATTGACAAGCCATGGAGCAAGGGTATAAAAACTAAACAAAAACAAGCTTCATTTACATTGTACTTTTATCCATAGGCCTAGCAGTCCTAGCAATAGAGGTAGTACAGAGTATTTCCATGAAAGTTAGTACTTAGGACCAAAATGTGGATTTCATTCACGTGTGCAACATATCTACTGATTATCTACTGTGAACCAGGTACTATGCTGCATACTGAAAGTAGAGCAAAGAAGAAAACAGAGCATTCCTGGAATTTTGGAATTTATAATATAGTGAGGAGACAATAAAATATAGTGAGGCAGACAATAAAAATATAGCGAGGCAGACAATAAAAACCCCTCAATATAATGCGAAGTAGTGTAAGTGTTCTGGAAAAATAAAATGCAGGGTAAGGGAGCAGATGAGCTGAGCGTACATTTTCTTCGATAGGGCGCTAAGGGAAGATCTCTAATGAGGCGACATGAAAGCAGAACTGAATGAAGTCAGAGAGCAAACCATGCAGCCATCTTCTGGAAGAGCATTTCAGGTAGAAAACATAGCAAGTGAAGTAGCCCTGGAGCCAAAGAGTGTCCTTGAGAAGTTCAAGGAGATGCAAGGAAGCCAGTGTGGCTGAAGCAGAGTGAGTGATTGAGAGTGGTGAGAGCTGATTTCAGAGAGAAGCTAGGGTCAGGTCACATAGGATCTTGAATTCTATGATAAGGACCTCTCCTCCTAAGAGTTATGGAATAACGTTGGAGGTTTTTGGTCTCATTTTACATTGGTAAAACATCACTTTGGTTGCTGTCTGGGGAACAGATTACAGGGATCTAAAAGTGGAAGCAGCAGTGTATAGAGAGCCACTGCAGTAGAATGAACAATGGACAGACGTTTTGGACTTGGGTGGTAACAGTGATGACTGTGCTAGATGTGGTGCAGCATAAAGTCTAATCCTGGTTCTGTGTCTTTCCATCATATAACCTTGCCTCTTACCTCTTCTCTGCCTAGATAAGCTTTCTAAGAACAGATAACACAACAGATAAGATATATGTTTGATTCCTCACACCACCTTGTCTGCTCAGACAAGGATAAGATAAATGGATAGATGGATGGACAAAAGAATGTAAAGGTTGTATCCAGTTCTTTTGCCATCTCTATTCCTTCATTTTCTCCTCAGTTTTGCTGAGAATAGACCAGGTCATCAATCAAACTGATAGAGGACATGTTTAACATTGGACACGGTCTAAACGTTTGCTGGTGTAAAGCTTCCCATGGGGAAAAGCCACTGCTGTGTCTTAAAAGACCTAATTTTCTGCCTTAAAATAAAAAGCCCTGTGTATATCAATAAACTTTTTATTAAGAATTATCAATAAAATATAAACAATTTTATTCCATACACATAGCTCATAAAAAATACCCATAAATAATCAGTTTCATGTATTTCTCAGGTTATAACATATATTGCAAAATCATTGCTTGTAGCTTTTTCTTAAAAGACTTAAATCTTTATGGGTTTAATTTCTTTTAGTTTCCTGTACATTTTCTCATTACTTATTTAAATGTAACCTGTAGTTGAGATTCTGTTTTAGGATAAAATTGATTTCTATCAATTATTTACAACTTATAAAAAAAATAGGGATTTACCTTTTTGGTAGATTTCAACTAAGTCATTTTCTCTTTGCTTTCTGAGTTGCAATCATCTGTTTATTACTTATAAAGGAAATGGAACTAATAGATAAGTCATGAACAGTTAAAAAATGCTTCACTTAATTTATATTTTAGCCACAAGTGATTAAAATATCCTAAATACTTGATTACTTTTAATTTTATTATTGGTGGTAATGGTTATTTTTTAAACTTAATTGATAATTTCCTTGGGAATTCTCACTTTAAAAAAAGACAATGGCCTTAAACATGTGAAAAATGCATAACTTCGTTCATACTTAAAGAAATGAAAATTTAATGAGATGGTAGTTATCTATCAAATTGCTAAGGTAGAAAATACAGTGTTCTGCTTTTTAGGGAAAAGTTAGCAATATATTTCAAAATTTTAAATGTGCATATCTTTTGGCAATTCCACTTCTAAAATTTCCTGTCTAAATATACTTGCACATGTAAACAAAAATATATGTACAGTTATTTATATTAGCAAAGTATTAAAAATAGTCTAAATATTTATTGATATAAGAAGAATTAAGTATGTTTTATACAACCATTGTATTGAAAACAATATAATTGTAATAGAGAATGAGGTAGATCTAAATGTATTTACATAGTACAAACTTCAAGTTATATTGTTAAGTAAAATAGCAAGGTGAAGAAGAGTATGGATAATATATTACCACTTATGTAGAGAAGAAAAAAGATACGTGCATACATACATGTGTATGCTTAGAATATTTCTGGAAATACACAAGAAACTGGAAACAGTGGTTAACTTGTCAGGTAACAAAAAGAAACTTTTCACAGAATATTTTTTGTACTGTTTTAACCATGTACCTGTATTTTCAAAAACTAGTAACTTATTTAAAAAATACAACTAGAAAAAGTAAAGAGCAAAATAGACAATTTAGGAAAATAAATCAGTACTTAAAGCCTAGCTTAATAAAATCCTCTAGGATGCAGGGATAATTCTTAGAGAAGAAAATTAGAGAATAAATGATTGATACAGTAGTCAGAGAGACTTCTGTAACTAGAGAGGAGAGATCCAACATAAGGAGAAAAAAAAGTTAAACAAATGGAACAGAATCAATAATAAGATGCATAATTAAAGAGAACAATCTTTTAGTGGGAGAGAGAGGAAAGCAAGTATGAAGTTAAGAAATTCTCTACTAGTGAAGAGATACTCACGTCTAGGTACTAATGAATAATAAATAATAAATAAAAATAAATAATAAAACATCTGCCAAAATGTTTGAAAAACAAAATAAAGGAAAAAAATCTTTTAGGCTTATAAACAGAAAAGCAAGTATATAAAATTATTTAAAGCACGCTGACCTCTGATCCTCTCATTCCCTAGAGGCTATGGGATAACAAAACAACATCTACAGAGTCGTGAGAGGAAAATTTGCAGTGGACCGAAGAATTTTATATACTGATTTGTTTTTGGCATGAAGGCAAAGTACATACAGCTGAACTGGCTCTACTAATCAACATGCAAAGATGTGGAGGGATTGGTTCCTTCTTTCATGAAGCATGTAGATAAACCATAAAACTGATACACCTTATCATGAATCATTTTTCGTTACAGAAATAAACCTATTTACTGGACACAAGGAGTTCTTTTGTTCTAGCCTCTCTCCCCCTCAGGCCAGACTTGTACCAGATTCAGAAGTCTAATTAAATAGGAATTACAATTTTTATTAAAGGATAAAACAGCCACCATCTATGCCAAGAAAACTGACTGAATGAAAAGATCCAAAAGGTTATTATGGGTACCTCTGGATAACTCTTCTCCCCTATGTACTTGTATTTAAATAAGAATGATTTTTCATGTTTATTCTGGAAATGAAGATACATATTCACTGAAAAATATTCAAACAATACAGAAAAGTTCAAAGAAAAATATCAATTACCATAAATCCCATGATTCACAGATATGTTGTTAAACTATGCCTGATTACCCTTCAGGATAACACTGTATGAATTTATGTATCTAAAATATATGTGTGCATACAATTTGTATAAATGCTTTATGTTCTATAACCCACTCCTTTCACTCAACAGTCTTCCATGCCAATAAAATTAATGTCATCATTTAATATGGTTTTTAAAAACTATGCTTTGTGTATTCTTGGGCATACACTTCTACATATTTCTGTTATATTCTCCAGATCGGTCTGAGCTTAGAGAATAAAAGATCTTTCTATTACATCATACGACTTCATCAAGTGGGTTGATACACAAAAAGTGAGTTTCAGATGGATTGTAGATCTAAAATAGAAAGGTAAACAATAAAGCTTTTAGAAGAAAACGTAAGAGATTATTTTCATAATCTTGGGTAGGCAAAGATTAATTAAAGAGGACAAAAACAGTACTACTAACAAAGGAGGTTATTGATAAATTGCACTGTTTAAACTTAGAACCTCTATTTTTCAAAAGAAATCATTAAATGACATGTTAAAAAGGCCATACTACCCAAAGCAATCTACAGGTTTAATACAATCCCTATCAAAATACCATGACATTTTTCACAGAACTAGAACAAATAATCCTAAATTCATATGAAACCACAAAAGACTCAGAATAGCCAAAGCAATCTTGAGAAAAAAAGAACAAAGCTGGAGGTATCACACTTTGAGACTTCAGAAGATACCACAAAACTACAGTAATCTAAACAGCCTGGTACTGGCACAAAAACAGATACACAGATCAGTGGAACAGGATACAAAGCCCAGAAATAAGCCCACACACCTATGGTCAATTAATCTAAAACAAAGGAGGCAAGAATATATTATGGAGAAAGGACAGTCTCTTTAACAAGTGGTGCTGGGAAAACTGGACAACTACATGTAAAACAGTGAGATTAGAACATTTCCTCACACCATAAAGAAAAATAAACTCAAAATGCATTTAAAAATTAAAAAATAAAAACAAGCAAAAGGCAAACAAACAAAAATAAAGAAAATAAGTAGAATATTTCTGTAAAATGAAGACGAGAAACCATAAAGCTCCTAGAAGAGAACATAGGCAGAACACACTTTGACATAAATCGTAGCAATATTTTATTGGCTCTGTCTTCTAAGGCAAAAGATAAAAGCAAAGATACATAAATGGAAGCTAAGTAAACTTAAAGCTTTTGCACAGCAAGGGGAACCACTGACAAAAATGAAAAAAATCTACTGAATGGGAGAAAATATTTGCTAATGATATGACTAACGAGGGGCTGATATACAAGATATATAAAAAGCTCATACAACTCAACATCAAAACAAAACAACAACAAAAAAAACACTAGACAACACAATCAAAAAATGGGTAGAAGACCTGAATAGACATTTTTCAAAGGAGACATACAGATAGCCAACAGGCACATGAAAAGCTGCTCAACTATGCTAATTATTATAGAAATGCAAATAAAAACAAGGTACCACGTCTCATCTGTCAGAATGGCTATCATCAAAAAGTCTACAGGGCTTCACTGGTGGCACAGTGGTTGAGAGTCCACCTGCTGATGCAGGGGACATGGGTTCGTGCCCCGGTCCAGGAAGATCCCACATGCCGCGGAGCGGCTAGGTCCGTGAGCCATGGCCGCTGAGCCTGTGCGTCCGGAGCCTGTGCTCCACAATGGGAGAGGCCACAACAGTGAGAGGCCCACATACCGCAAAAAAAAAAAAGAAAAAAGTCTACAAATAAAAAATGTCGGTGAGGATGTTGAGAAAAGGGAACCCTTGTACATTGTTGGTAGGAATGTAAATTAGTGCAGCCACTATGGAAAACAGTATGAAGCTTCCTCAAAAAACTAAAACTAGAACTACCATATGATCCAGCAATCCCACTCCTGGGCATATATTCAGAGAAGATGAAAACTCTAATTCAGAAAGATACATGCACCCCATGTTCTTAGCAGCATTTTTACAATAGCCAAGACATAGAAGCAACCCAAGTGCCCATCAACAGACAAACAGATAAAGAAGATGTGGTATATATATACAATATAATATTTCTCAGCTATAAAAAGAATAGAATTCTGCTATTTGCAGCAACATAGATGAACCTAGAAAATACTATGCTTAGTAAAATAAGTCACATACACGTGGAATCTAAAAAAATAATACAAGTGAATGTATATGCAAAACAGAAAAAGACTCACAAATTTAGAAAACAAACTAGTGGTTACCCAAAGGAAGAGGGAAGGAGGGAGAGGCATATTAGATGTATGCGATTAAGAGATACAACCTACTATAAAATAGATAAGCAACAAGGATATATTGTATAGCACAGGGAATTATAGCCATTAACTTGTAATAACTTTTAATGAAGTATAATCTGTGAAAATACTGAATCACTAAGCTGTATACCTGAAACTAATATAATACTGTAAATCAACTATACATCAATAAAGACATTATTAAGAGAGTAAAAAAGCAAGTCATAGACTGAGAAAATATTTGCAATACAAATATCCAACAAAAGGCTAATATCTACAATATATAAAGAGCTTAAAATTTTTAAGAAAATGTCAGAGAGCTCAATTAAAAAAATGGACAAAAGATTGGAAAGGTAGCTCACAAAAGAAATAGCCAAATGGCCAAAAACCTTATGAAGAAGTATTTCACTTTCTTAGTCATCGGGAAAGCAGAAATTAAACTACAATTTTAATTATCATTACACGTCTATCAAAATGGCTAGAATGAAAAAGACAGGCAATAGCAAGTTGGTGGAGATGTGGAGCAGTTGGAACTTGTATACACTGTTCATGGGCCAGGTAACAGGTATAATCACTTTGGAAAACTAGTTTGTAATATCTACTAAACTGAACATATGCATCTCTATGACTTAGTAAGTCCACTCCTTGGATATATCCACGACAGATATGTGTACATATATATCTGCTGAAACGTGAATAAGAACATTCATAGCACCACTTTAATAGTCTAAAATTGGAAACTACCCAAATATACCTCAATAGTAAAATGAATAAATAAATAGTGGCATATTTGTACACTGGAACATAATACTGTAATGAGAATGAACAGACTATGTGGGTAATATCTCAAAAAAATAATGTTCAATGAAAGAATCCCAGCACAAAATAGAACGTATTCTATGGTTTGATGTAAATGAAGCTCCACAACAGGCAAAAGTATTATATATCATGTTAGAAGTCAAAATAGTGAGTAATTTTATCAGAGGCGTTAGGTAGTGACTGGAAAGGAACATGATGGGGACTTCTGAGGTTCTGTTAACAGGTAAGTGCACTGTGTATAAATCTATCCAGCTGGACACCTATTATTTGCACAATTTCTCTATGCATGTTATAGTTCAATAAAATGTGTACTCAGTAAAAATATACCTCATCCTTTAGGCATTGGTCACTGAATGAAGGTACTTCATGTACTGCAGGATTTATGAACATATAAATTACATGATGTCATCTGCACTATATCTAGGCCAACACTTTTCAGAATAGACAGAGTATGAAAAACACAGCATGTTGGTATTTTCCCCCTTCTTTATTGAACTTACCATCAATAAAATTCCCACCTGAAAGTTAAAAATACTAGTCAAATATTTT
Organism: Delphinus delphis; assembly: GCF_949987515.2. NCBI lineage: Eukaryota > Metazoa > Chordata > Mammalia > Artiodactyla > Delphinidae > Delphinus > Delphinus delphis. Next base: position 147,733,436 of record NC_082684.1, read on the forward strand.
GTTTACATTTGCAATACTACCTTTATATAATCAATCGCTCATATTCATTTACCTAAATTTTTCATTGTGTCAGCTAACAAATTTTTATGTGAAAATTAAGACAAAGAGAATCAATATATGTAGGGAACTATTTAAGCACAGACTTATTCTTTTCTCTTTCCCTTTTTATTTATTCATACTACATTGTAATTTAACTTAATTCAACAACTATTATTGATTGTTTGTGATGTGCAAGCCACATATTGTGCTATGGGAATACAAAAGAAGCCTAGGATATAATCCCCACATTTAAGCAAAAGTATAGAAAAACTCATGTCTTTGGGGTTAGATGGATGCACTGGAGGAAAGATTTGAGACAGCAAGGGAGACAGAGACATGAATTTTTGTCTTGAATCCATCACTTACTGCCCTGTCAACTTGGGCAAACCATTTTACTCCTAGAAGGCTCAGTTTCCTCTTGTGTAAAATGGGACTGTAACTCTATCCCCCTTTCAGGTTGTTTTGTGACAACTCAGTGAGATAACACTGTATAAATGTGCCATCACTGAAATATACTTTATAAATGGCAGTAATTGTAACAATTAATTGTAGTTATAACAAGAACTACCATATTAAAAGGCTATTACAGTAACTTGGTTAAAAAGGATTAGACACAGAAAATGACATTGTTTAGCCAATTTTTCATCTCTATTATTCAGAAATAGTGAATTGTACAATATTTTATTTTGATATAATGTAAAAATTATAGAAAGGTTGCAAGACTAGTACAATGAACTCCCATATATTCTTTACTCAGACTCAACAATGGTCAATATTTTGCCAAATTTGCATTATGTCTCTATTTCATATATATTAAATATATATACACATACATATCTAGATGTATAAAAATATATAATTATTTTTATGAAATATGGTAAGGGAACTATCCATGGATTTCTATGTTCTTGAATGTTTGTATGTATTGAATTTTGTCAAATAATTTTTCAGCATCCATGGAGACTATCATCTGCATTTTCTTCTTATGCCTATTAATATGTTATATGATATTAGTGGATTTCCCAATAATAAACTAGCCTTTTGTCTTAGTCTGTTTGGGCTGCTATAACCAAATGCCATAGACTAGGTGGCTTATAAGCAACAAACATGTATTTCTCACAGTTCTAGATCTAGGAAGTCCAAGGTCAAGCCTCCAGCATGGTCATGTTCTGGTGGAGGCCGTTTCGGTCTTGCAGAATGTGACTTCTTTTATCTTCACAGTGTGGAAGGGGCTTGGTAGTTTTCTGGGGCTTTTTTAAAAAAAGATCCTAATCACTTTATGACTAGAGACCCTGAAGATATCTCCGTTATCTTTAAGATCCAATAAATTTACAAGGATCTGTTTCAAAGTTGACAATTCCAAGTTGATTTTCTAGTATTAAGTCAGCCTTGTCAATTTGTACCTGGAAGTCTTTTATTTCTATAAAATTTTCTTTTATTACAGTTTTAAACATAAATTCTATTGCTTTCTTTTGTTTTTCCTTCTCCAGGGACTCTATTTCCACATATTAGATTTTCTTTACCTATCTTCCATTTCAACAACTGTCTCTGACTCTCTTTACTTCTTTGGAAACTCCAATTACACATATAAGAAGTTATCACTTGCTAGTATTAGTCCATGCTGACCTCTCACTCAGCTCGGGAGTCATACTAATGATTCCTTGTATTTTCTTATTAACTCTTACTCTAATCAAGCTATAATGTGGAGACTCCCCCTTTTTTTTTTATCATGTTAACCCTAGTGTTTACATCAGTGTTTGTAAAAAGTAGGAGCTCAAAAAACTTTGAATAAATGAATTGGAATTAATCATTCAAGGGCTAAAAGGATTGGCTAAATAACTATGGAGACCACTACATATAAATAATTATCTTATGATGTATTCTTGGTGACTGAATATATATATATAGGATAATCTGAGGATGAGTGGAGTCACAAAATAGTACAGTTCATTTGAAATCTGGGAATTTACCCTGTTCTCTTCACTGTCTCATTAGTTATCATTTGTTTTTTGGTTCATTTATTGCTTCTTTCAAGCTGAAGTACCTCACAGACTTATTCCAAAAGCAGATAACAATAGCATCAATACATACTGCATGACACTGAATGCTGCTACCAGATAAGTATTATCAATTTAATATACAGAAAAAATTCTAGGGATTGGTGAGGAGGGGGCGGGGTGTGGCCAGGCCAGCTCTGGGGACGCCACATGCTGCATCTGCCCCCAGGCACGCCCGCCGCCGCTGCCCTTGCTGCGGAGCCATGAGGAGCCCTGTGGAGCTGAGCTCATGAGCTAACCCTAGCCAGGGGCCTGGAGCCAGCCGGCAGGCATCCTGGAGGCGGCAGCACAAGGAGGAGCCTGACACACATACTTGGCCCTGTGGGGGGTGTGGCGTTGGTGGCTCCAGCCCCTGGACCAGGGAGTGGTGGCCCAGGACCCCGCATCTACTTTCAGAGCCACCCTGGGGCTGCAGGCGAGGGCCCAGGTGGTGCAGACGATGAGGGACCAGTGAAGCGCCAAGGGAAGGTCACAGTCAAGTACAACTGCAAGGAGCTACGGAAGCGCCTCAACCTGGAGGAGTGGATCCTGGAGCAGATCGCTCACCTCTACAACTGCCAGGAAGAGGAGATCCTGGAGCTGGAAATTGATGTGGATGAACTCCTGGACATGGAGAGTGATGAATGACACCCGAGCTGCCAGGGTCAAGGAGCTGCTGGTTGACTGTTACAAACCCACTGACGCCTTCAGCTCTGGCCAGCTGAACAAGATCAGGGGTATGCAGAAGCTGAGCACACCCCAGAAGAAGTAAGGGTCCTCAACCCAGGTGAACCATGGCTCCCACAGGACAATTGCTGACCCCCAATCTCGTAGCAACAGCAATACCAGGGGAGCCCTGTGGCCAGCCCTGGTGCCATGAGCAGGGCTCCCCATGCCCCTGGCCCAGGGGCCTCTTCCCTGCACCCTCAGTTTTCCATTTTTTGGGTTTTATTATTATTAAACTGATGGGACTTTTTGTGCTTTTATATTGACTGTGGTGCAGGCCCTTTAGCAGAGCTAGGATATGCCTTTGATGCAGTTAAAAAAAAATTCTACTGTATATATAGCAAATCAGCTTCCATTATCCTTGGAGCTAGACAATAAATGAAAATTTTAGTGAAGCATGTTATTATAGAAGTTTTAAGATATAGAGAAAAATCAATGTGTGAAGACCTCTGAAATTGTTTATGCTTTAAAAGTACTCCATTTGTGAGTTCTTAATACCTTTTCATCAGTCAGGAAAATAGTGAATAAAGTTGCATTTCTCTTAGTGTTACATTAATTTAACTCTCATTTTCTACCAAAAAATCCAACAAATTTATCTGAAGCAGTACTGCCTATATATGTGTGGGGTTGCTGTTGAGAAACTAAGCTGTTCAAATGAAGTCAAGTAAAAGGCTTTTAAACTTAAGACCTGTCTTTTTCCTTGTACTAACTACAGCCACTATAAAGTTTAAAAAATATTTAACTCATATACAATACATTTTGGTCCTTTAGAAGAATCAATTAAATCCAAATAAAAAATATATCAATCTGATGCTTTATCTACACAGTTAATTGATTACTAAATATATACTAATTGTAATATTTATTTTTAAGATTGGGAAGATTTATTAATACTTCACTAAAATATCAATATAAAATAATTGGACCTGCCTCTGCAGCAGACCCTCCAACACTAACACAGAATAGGCTTTTGTTTCCCCTGGCTGCTTTCACTAAGGCATGACCCACAGGAGTCTCCTCTCAATGTCCAGAGATAGCCTCATCCACCAGAGAGCAGACAGCAGAAGCAAAAAGAACTACAATCCTGCAGCCTGTGGAAAGAAAACCACATTCACAGAAAGAAAGACAAAATGAAAGGCAGAGGACTATGTACCAGATGAAGGGACAATATAAAACACCAGAAAAACAACTAAATGAAGTGGACATAGGCAACCTTCCAGAGAAAGAATTCAGAATAATGATAGTAAAGATAATTCAGGACCTTGGAAAAAAAAATGGAGGCAAAGATCAAGAAGGTGAAAGAAATGTTTAACAAAGACCTAGAAGAATTAAACAACAAACAAACAGAGATGAACGATAGAAAAACTGAAATGGAAAATACACTAGAAGGAATCAATAGCAGAATAACTGAGGCAGAAGAACGGATAAGTGACCTGGAAGACAGAATGGTGGAAATCACTAGCACAGAACAGAATAAAGAAAAAAGAATGAAAAGAAATGAAGACACCCTAAGAGACCTCTGGGACAACATAAAACGAACCAACATTTGCATCATAGGGGTCCCAGAAGGAGAAGAGAGAAAGGACCTGATAAAATATTTGAAGAGATTATAGTCAAAAACTTCCCTAACATGGGAAAGTAAATAGCCACCCAAGTCAAGGAAGGGCAGAGTCCCAGCCACAATAAGCCCAAGGAGAAACATGCCGAGACACACAGTAATCAAACTGACAAGAATTAAAGACAAAGTAAAATTATTAAAAGCCAAAAGGGAACAACAACAAACAACATACAAGGGAACTCCCATAAGTTAACAGCTGATTTCTCCGCAGAAACTCTACAAGCCAGAAGGAGGTTGCAAGATATACTTAAAGCGATGAAAGGGAAGAATCTACAACCAAGATTACTCTACCCAGCAAGGATCTCATTCAGATTCAATGGAGAAGTCAAAAGCTTTACAGACAAGCAAAACTAAGAGATTTCAGCACCATCAAACCAGCTCTACAACAAACGCTAAAGGAACTTCTCTAAATGGGAAACACAAGAGAACAAAAGGACCTACAAAAACAAACCCAAAACAATTAAGAAAATGGCAATCGGAACATACATAACGATAATTACTTAAATGTGAATGGACTAAATGCTCCAAACAAAAGACACAGGCTCACTGAATGGATACAAAATCAAGACCCATACATATGCTGTCTACAAGAGATCCACTTCAGACCTATGGACACATACAGACTGAAAGTGAGGGGGTGGAAAAAGATATTCCATGCAAAAGGAAAGTAAAAGTAAGCTGGGGTAGCAATACTCATTATCAGATAAAATAGACCTTAAAATAAAGAACGTTACAAGAGACAAGGAAGAACACTCCATAATGATCAAGGGATTAATCCATAAAGAAGATACAATAATTATAAATATATATGCACCCAACATAGGAGCACCTCAATACATAAGGCAACTGCTAACAGCTATAAAAGAGGAAATCAACAGTAACACAATAATGGTGGGGGACTTTAACACCTCACTTACACCAATGGACAGATCATCCACACAGAAAATTAAGGAAACACAAGTTTTAAATGACACAATAGACCAGATAGATTTAATTGATACTTATAGGACATTCCATCCAAAAACAGCAGATTAACTTTCTTCTCAAGTGCACACAGAACAGTCTCCACGACAGATCACATCTTGGGTCACAAATCAAGCCTCAGTAAATTTAAGAAAACTGAAATCATATCAAGCATCTTTTCTGACCACAACTCTATGAGATTAGAATTACAGGGAAAAGAAAACGTGAAAAACATAAACACATACAGGCTAAACAATATGTTACTAAATAACTAAGAGATCACTAAAGAGGAAATCAAAAAATACCTAGAAACAAATGACAATGAAAACATGATGATCCAAAACCTATGGGATGCAGCAAAAGCAGTTCTAAGACGGAAGTTTATAGCAATACAATCCTACCACAAGAAACAAGAAAAATCTCAAATAAGCAATCTAACCTTACACCTAAAGGAGCTAGAGAAAGAAGAACAAATAAAATGCAAAGTTAGTAGAAGAAATCATAAATATCAGAGCAGAAATAAATGAAATAGAAACAAAGAAAACAATAGCAAAGCTCAGTAAAGTTAAAGGGTGCTTTTTTGAGAAGATAAACAAAATTGATAAACCTTTAGCCAAACTCATCAAGAAAAAGAGGCAGAGGACTCAAAGCAATAAAATTAGGAATGAAAAAGGAGAAGTTACAACGGACACTGCAGAAAAAAGCATCATAAGAGGCTATTACAAGCAACTCTATGCCAATGAAATGGACAACCTGGAAGAAATGGAGGAATTCTTAAAAAGGTATAACCTTCCAAGACTGAACCAGGAAGAAACAGAAAATATGAAAAGATCAATCACAAGTAATGAAATTGAAACTGTGATTAAAAATCTTCCAAAAAACAAAAGTCCAGGACCAGATGGCTTCACAGGTGAATTCTATCAAACATTTAGAGAAGAGCTAACACCCATCCTTCTCAAATTTTTCCAAAAAATTGCAGAGGAAGGAACACTCCCAAACTCATTCTATGAGGCCACCAGACACCAAAAACCAGACAAAGATACTACAAAAAAGGAAAATTACAGACCACTATCACTGGTAAATATAGATGCAAAAATCCTCAACAAAATACTAGCAAACAGTATCTAACAAACATTAAAAGGATCATACACCATGATCAAGTGGGATTTATCCAAGGGATGCAAGGATTTTTCAGTATACACAAATCAACTAATGTGATAAACCATATTAACAAACTGAAGAATAAATCCATATGATCATCTCAATAGATGCAGAAAAGACTTCTGACAAAATTCAACACCCATTTATGATGAAAACTCTCCAGAAAGTGGGCATAGAGGGAACCTATGTAAAATAATAAAGTCCATATACCACAAACCCACAGCAAACATTATTCCCAATGGTGAAAAACTGAAAGCATTCCTCTAAGATCAGGAACAAGACAAGGATGTCCACTCTCACCACTATTATTCAACATAGTTTTGGAAGTCCTAGCCACAGCAATCAGAGAAGAAAAAGAAATAAAAGGAATACAAATTGGAAAAGAAGAGGTAAAACTGTCACTGTGTGCAGATGACATGACAGTATACATAGAGAATCTTAAAGATGCTAACAGACAACTACTAGAGCTAATCACTGAATTTGGTAAAGTAGCAGGATACAAAATTAATGCACAGAACTCTCCTGTATTCCTATACACCAATGATGAAAAATCTGAAACAGAAGTTAAGGAAACACTCCGATTTACCATTGCAACAAAAAGAATAAAATACCTAGGAATAAACCTACCTAAGGAGACAAAAGATCTGTATGCAGAAAACTATAAGACACTGATGAAAGAAATTAAAGATGATACAAACAGATGGAGAAATATACCATGTTCTTGGATTGGAAGAATCAACATTGTGAAAATGACTATACTACCCAAAGCAATCTACAGATTCAATGCAATCCCTATCAAACTACCACTGGCATTTTTCACAGAACTAGAACAAAATATTTCACAATTTGTATGGAAACACAAAAGAGCCCAAATAGCAAAAGCAATCTTGAGAAAGAAAAACAGAGCTGGAGGAATCAGGCTCCCTCGGATTCCAGACTATACTACAAAGCTACAGTAATGAAGACAGTATGGTACTGGCACAAAAACAGAAATATAGATCAATGGAACAGGATAGAAAGCCCAGAGATAAACCCACACACATATGGTCACCTTATCTTTGAGAAAGGAGGCAAGAATATACAATAGAGAAAAGACAGCCTCTTCAATATGTGGTGCTGCGAAAACTGGACATCTACATGTAAAAGAGTGAAATTAGAACACTCCCTAATACCATACACAAAAATAAACTCAAAGTTGATTAAACACCTAAGTGTAAGGCCAGACACTATAAAACTCTTAGAGGAAAACATAGGAAGAAAACTCTTTGACATAAATCACAGCAAGATCTTTTTTGGCCCACCTCCTAGAGAAATGAAAATAAAAATAAACAAATGGGACCTAATGAAACTTAAAAGGTTTTGTACAGCATAGGAACTAGAAACAAGACGAAAAGACAACCTTCAGAATGGGAGAAAATATTTGCAAACGAATCAACAGACAAAGGATTAATCTCCAAAATATATAAACAGCTCATGCAGCTCAATATTAAAAAAACAACCCGATCAAAAAATGGGCAGAAGACCTAAATGGACATTTCTCCAACGAAGACATACAAATGGCCAAGAGGCACATTAAATACAAGTCAAAACTACAATGAGGTATCACCTCACATCAGTTAGAATTTGCATGATTAGAAAATCTACAACAACAAATGCTGGAGAGGGCATGGAGAAAAGGGAACCCTCTTGCACTGTTGGTGGGAATGTAAACTGATACAGCCACTATGGAGAACAGTATGGAGGTTCCTTAAAAAACTAAAAATAGAACTACCATATGACCCAGCAATCCCACTGATGGGCATATACCCAGAGAAAACCATAATTCAAAAAGACACATTCACCCCAATGTTCATTCCAGCACTATTTACAATAGTCAGGTCATGGAAGCTACCTAAATGCTTATCGACAGATGAATGGATAAAGATGTGGTACACATATACAATGGAATATTACTTAGCCATAAAAAGGAATGAAATTGGGTCATTTGTAGAGATGTGGATGGACCTAGAGAATGTCATACAAAGAAGTCAGAGAGAGAAAAACAAATTTCCGAATATCGTATATTAACGCATACATGTGGAATCTAGAAAAATGGTACAGATGAAGCAGTTTGCAAGGCAGAAATAGAGACACAGATGCAGAGAACAAACATATGGACAGCAAGGGGGGAAAGTCGGGGTGGGGGGGTTGTAGTGGGATGAACTGGGAGATTGGGATTGACATATACACTAATATGTATAAAATAGATAACTAATAAAAAAAATTTGGAAAGCACTTGCAAGGCAGTTTATATCTCAGAGGGAATTTCTCTATTCCAGGAAGATTTCTTTCAAGTAGCTAATAAAAGGTGAACACATCAGCAGAAAAATCGTCAAACTCATGAATGGAAAAGGAACTACAAATGACTAGACAGGAAAAGATGATCAACTGTACTTGTTAGAAAAGGAAAATCCAATCCCAAGATAATCTCACCCAGGAGATTGATAACAATTAAGCATATTGATAATACCTGGTATTGGCAAGATATGGAGAAGCAGACACTTTCAAAACCATTAACAGAAATCTTTAATGATACAACCTTACTGGAAATTACTATCAATACTGGATTTACATTTCTTAGCCCACTGCTTTTTTCTCTTCGCAATCACTACTGTCTTCATTTTTTGTGACCTTGATAACTATGTAGATGACCTAGTTAGTGTCTTGGTTCTCAGCTCTGAGCTCCACTCTCCCTTGGGTTTGTCCTCCCTCCCACAACAGCCATCCCTTTCTGTGGTCTGACCTTAGATCATGTCGGTACCAACAAGTGTACTCACTCTAAATCTCAATTTTTAGCATTCTGCTCTTTGAAAGGCATCGTGCTCTCTGACTACTACTTTACCTCACTCCCTCTTATATCCACTGAGACCCACATTTTCTCTCTAAATGACCTCATTCATAACTTTACTTTCTCTTTAACTACCTGAGAGTCTACGGTCCATGACTGTAATCTCTTTCTTTACATATACCCTCAAATACTTGGCGTCTCCCTCTGTCATACTCTCCTGGCCAAGGACAAACCTGTGTAAAACCAATTCCTTATCTCTTCTGTGCCTGTATGCTAGTGTCTCAACAGGACTGGAAAAAACATCACCATGCTGGCTGTTGTTATCTAAAATAATGGCCACAAATGTCAAAAGGGCCCTCCATATGGACAGCCATCTCCACAGTTCACTAAGCACTTGGTCCCTATGCTCTGAGAGTATTATTTTATATTCCTGTTCTTCTCTTTCCACAAACATACAAGAACCCTTGTCCTCTCTTCACTCTTAGCAGATCACTGAGATTCCACTACCACACTTACCATTTTGCCTCCTAAAGCCATGTACTTTTCCTCTCCTCTTGCTACTATGACTGAACTACCTCTACTACTACCTAAAGCTAAGCAGTCCACGTGTGTACTGAATAATAGCCAACTTCTCCCACTCAAAGACTTGGCTGTTGCAATCATGTACTATCTCTTCTGCATCATAAATTTTTCCTCTGTGCAACTGAATTATTCCCGTAACCACAAAAACATGACATATTTCTATTATAAAATGGATTTTTAACACTAAAATGAAAACCAAAGGGATCAAAGAATTAACATACATACAGAAATAACATTAGAAACTAACAACATATTTTGCTGGATAACATTGAAACTAAAAGAAACCATAAAGATAGATCATATGATATAAAAAAAACCTTATAACAAAAATAATGCAATTTAAATGGAATCCATCCTGAAAAAAATATATGCAGCAATAGTTTTAAAAATTAAAAGCTATATTGTATAAAGAAGCCATAGAGATTAAAAATTAAAATAGTATTCATTGAATTAAAGACCAATATTTCAAGGGCAGGGACATGAATTAAAAAAAAACAAGTAAAATTAGTTAACAAACATATGAAAAAATGTTCAATTATTTAGTTATGAAAGAAATTCAAAGTATAAACACATAACGAGGTACCACTTTATTAAAACAGCAAACTTAAAGTCTTTCCAATATTCTATTCTGTTGAAGGTGGGCTGAAACAAGCATAGCCATCCCCTGGTGACAGTGCACACTGGTGAAAACTTCAGTACATGATTTGGTAACACATTTCAAGAAATATAGTATTAACATAAATGTAGTATTAATCATACTGTTGATATTCAATGATTCTACTGGGAATTTGCCCCAAAGATGTAAACAAAATGAGGAAAAATCATAATACAAGAACATTTTCATTGTAGCGTTATTCATTGTAATTTAAAGAATGCTATTAACCTGATTATCCAAAAATAGAAAGTTGGTTAAAAAGCTGAGGTTTACGGATGTGGTGAAATATTATGTAACTACTGAAAAGATTCTGAAACTCTATCAATATGCCAAAATTCATAAAACATGAAAAAATACAGAAGTGCATTTATGCTATTATTACAGTTATACAAAATTCTGTGTGCATATGAAGCAGCAGAACATGGAGAAGAAGGATCATGGCTAACTTAAAAATTTATTTCTGTTATGATTATTGAACAATAAAACATAAGTTAAATAAATTCAAAATTACCAACAAAGGAACCATTTTTCTTGCATCGTGAAGCAGAGAATTATTGTTTCTATTTTAATTGAAGCTTTAGATTACCCAGCCTAATGAAAACTGGCAAAGGCACTGGCTTCTGACTTCTCCTTTGGGAACAGTAATATACCTACACATAAATGGCATTCATGAAGAATTAAGTAGCTATTCAATGCAAAGACGTTGGACATAGTATTGTTATTAATGGAATCTTACCAACATATTTTATATTTAGAACAATTCCATGTAGAAGAGAGGGAGAGGGGGAGAGGGAGGATGAGAGAGGGAGAGAGGGAGGGAAGAAGAGACAGAGGGGGAGAGAGGGAGAGAGAATTTTAGACAGACCTTATGCAGCAGGAGAGAGGCAATTTGAGAAGCTTCGCATCTAGGAGGGAATCCATAGGGAAGATGATCTTGTCTTGTACTAGTGAAGTTGTGAGTGGGTTTGAGAAGAAGGGAGAAAAGAGGAGGACACTTAAAAGTAGACTGTTGGAGCTTTGACCCTGCAGAAGAGGAGTAAGGAAGAGTGGAGCACTTAGTCTGATCTGAGGATGTGAGTGGGGTTCCTGGGCTCAGAGTGACGCTGTCAAGTACAGCAGAGGAAGAACAGCTTTGGAAAAAGGATGAATTATTGATTTCACTTTGGGATTCTAGAGATATTTCTCCACCACCAACCCTCTAGAGAGGTTAATTGTAAGTCACAGATACATAGATCAAAGCAGTTCAAAAGGCAGAGAAATTGTACCTAAATACAAACATGAACCGTGGATCCACGTGGATCATGTGCCTTTAAGGCAAGGGTATATGCATTAAGATGTATTCTACTTAGCATTTTAGCATTGAGGAGATTCTGAGTATATGAATCCAGGAATCCACTCAGAAAGAGGACGCCTCACATTGACTAGCGTAGAGGGGTGAGCCATGCTTAAATCCACATTTTAAAAATGTGCATGCTTACAATCGGTGAGCACAAAGCCTTGGAAGAAAGGGAACTGAAGGTTTAAAATACAACTCTTTTGTAGACACAGCACTTTCTACTAGAAGAAAAGCCAGCAGATGGGCATCTTTATATTGTGATCCCCTTTCCATCCATGTTTTAGTAGAAGAATCAGGGCCATTAGGAGACACTCATAGGAAAATCAATTGAATTTGTAAGGATTTAATCACAAACTTTATGAGGCTTAGAATTTACTGTAGGATCATAGCTGCTGGTTCAGTAATTTGACCTGAAAATCTCACTTGGTCTGGGCCAGAAATGTGGCCCTTTTTCTTCTTTTTACTGAGAAAGCCTATAGGCTTTCCTTACATGTAAACCCCATCATATACTTTGCTAAGCTGATGATTGCTTGGGATCTATTTACCTTATTTCTACTTATAAACACACTCACCCCTGCTAACTAGACAAATTTCTGAGTTTTAGGTAGTCAAAGAACATAAGATAAAAGATGTAAGGACATAGGAGTAATTACTTTCATTGTGTACCCAAATTGTAGCAATACTTAAACACAGTCAAAAACCATTTTTAATTTCATGGGTTTCAAGTGATGATTTTAATCATTATCCTATAAATGTATAATACAAACTATACTGGACAGATTCTGGAGAAGGTGGTTTACGCACCTCAGCTGTGTCCTAACCACCTGTGTGACCTTGAGCAATCGTTTGATGTTCCTTGTTACCAGTGTTCTTGTTTACAACCGGACAGAGTTGGACTAACTGACCTCCCTCTGGTAGGTCTTAAATTCCAACTCGCCTGATTCTCCTCATAAAAGATTCCCTATCACTCAACTTCCTCCATGGCCTGACTTTTGGGAAAATGGCCCAACTCTGAAGATGTAACATATGGGAGCCTGGAAAATAAACAAACTATATGGATCTGGGGAAGGGAAGGGCTGTAATGTGAACAATCAAATCAATCATAAATGAGACTCAGATTTTTATGATAAAAATACCAAATGTTTGAGTATTAAAACTTTTATAAATTTTGGAGCATCTCTTGACTGAGTTTCTTTGCAGCTTATGTAATAGATGCGGCAACAATATTTAGCTGCTGTTGAATATGTATGTCAAGCTTGCCAGCTGGAAATTATTTCGTGACTAAAATATCACACATAGAATCAAAGAGCTAAAGATGGACATGCATTTCCTCTTTTGGAACCTTCTGGGGACTTGCCAACATAGAAAATAGTTGAGGCTCAGTGGTAACTACTGAGAGCAATTATCCAAAAAGAAACTCATTTTACCATGGGGAAGAAGCATGTTTGTTACCATACACACCCAACTGGTGAACACATCCACACATAAGCCAAATACTCTCACTGCAGGCAGCCAACAGAGAAATGTAAATTCTAAATTTCACAAGCTATAGACTTATAGGGTTAGTAATGATATTTAAAATCAGTAGTTGAAAAGATTTTGCAATACATTTACTGGTTTTAAAATTTTTCATTATAACAGGTCTTTCCATCCCTTTTCAACTGGTTAACTCCTGCCTGTTCTTGAGATGTCAGCTGTAAAATAACTTCCTTAGGGAATACTTTTCTGAATTGCCTGACAAAATAAAATGTCCCTCTCAGCTGTTCTAATAGCACAATATACTTATCTTTTATAGCAGATATCACAGTTACTTTTACCTAAATAAGCATGAATATTTGATCAATACCTGTCTTCTTGACAAGACTCATGCTCCATAAGGGCAGAGATTCTCTCTTTTTGGTCCCAAGTACCTACCAGAGTGCTTGACACAGAATAGACATTTAAATATTAGCTCACTAACAAGGATGTATTGTACAACACAGGAATATAGCCAGTATTATGTAGTAACTATTAATGGAATACAACCTTTAAAATTTGTGAATCACTATGTTGTATACCTGTAACTTGTATAATACTGTACATCAACTATACTTCAATTAAAAAATAATAATATTAGCTTATTTAGTGGTCAAATAAATGAGTAACATTTTTTTGTGGATGTAAGGAATACAGTTAAATAAAAATTATAGGTCAATTCACATCTTAAGAATATTTTTGCAGTAGCCTTCCTTTAATGATCTTACCAAATGACTATCTGGTACTTCCTGGGATTATAGATATGGAGTCCACATAATCTGGATTCTCTAAGACTGTTCCAGTTTCAAATATGTTGTTTCACTTTATGTGGAAATACTCTCTTACTTGTCAGACTACGTGTCCTGTTATTTTGTTAAGAAGAAATTGTACATGTAACTACAGGATATTCTGAATTCCAGAAAATGCTACTTTACTAGAGAAAGTAATTTGCATAATATAAAACCAACAGTCTTCAAAACTACTTTCTCAGCTGAAGTCAATTCATATTATATAGATTGCAGCACATATTTTAAATAGATCTGTTTTACAGAATGTAGATATTACAAGGATGGTGAGACAAAAATTCATTTCATCAAAACTTTGAAGTTTAAATAAAAGAGTTTAAAATAAATAAAACCAGATGGATGTATATTAGTGGCACATCCTGACAAAATATGATAATGCATACTTGACACTCTATTAGATATTCTAAATATTCAGACATTATAGAAAGAGGAAGTAGTTCTAGGTAAATTCTGAGAACCTGTATAAAGACAGAGGACAAATATTGGAAAAGTACTGTGATTCAGAGAAGTAAAATTGGTAGAGGTGGTCTTTCAATACAGTTATACAATATTCAAGGAGATCTGAAATTTTAAAATTTTAATTGTGTATTCTGGAAAATTTGCTCATGTTATAAAGCTGAATGGAATCAGCTTTATACATTACTTTTCTTGAATATGTAATTTAACGAAACCACACAGTCACCAAAATAAATCCCCAAATCTGATACTCTGTTTGCAAAAATTACTCCTCCTTGAGTAGTGGGTTAAGAAATCACTTTGTTTGCAAGGGCAATGAGAAGCAAAAAAATATTGCTGTTATTGTTTTGGGTGTTATCATCTCCTGTCCAGATTTTCTCTAAAGAGAGTTTGCAGCATGTTTCATGCTACGTGAAATTCCCCATGGAAAGACCTGGATCACTAAGCAGGCAAAATCTGTCCAAACCCACGCACCAACTGTTCTCCCAGTTACACTAGCTATTGAATATAGCTGCCAAGTTCCAGAATCTCTCTGTGGAATAAGCGAATGAAAGACCTCCATTACCCTGCAGGCTCATTCTGCTTCCTGAAATTCCTGAGATAGTATTTAGTGTAGTTATCAATCTCAGGGGCTCAGTCTTCCACGGAGTGCAAAGAAAATGTGATTTCAATTCCCATACAAACAGTTGTATTCGGTTAGTAAAAATTTAAGCAAGATAACCCCTTCAAAAGGAATGGCGTATGAAATATGACTTGACAAGTCATTTAACCTCTGTGTACCTCAATTTCTATTAGTATTTAACACTGATTTACCTCATAATATATTGACAAGTTTAATAGCCTAATGAGCAAGTAGCACATTTAAAAATGTTTAAACTTATAAATGAAAGGCAGAATTCAATATGAAAGAGCATGCAAAGACTAATAAATACAATTTTAAGATTTCTATATATTTTATCCCAACTCATCTAAAAACTTTGAAAGCTTATTCCAGTTGGGTTTGGCTACCAAGAACTAACCAAAATATTTAAGATACCATAATTTGAAGAGTTTAAAACTAAATGTAATAATTCTTTATCACCCTAAGTGGAATAAGAGTGGGTAAATCGTAACTTTAAAGGGTAGAGTGCACATAGTTTATTTTTCCTTATTCACAAAAAAAGTGAATATAGAATCTGAGACTACCACTCATCAAATATTTCAACTCACTATTAAAGACTGTTTTATGGTTAAATTAAAGATATGCTCGAGTATGAAGCATGCTCTGAAAAATGAAATGATAGTCAATTATACATTTGTTCATAGGTTGATACTCTCAAATTGCCTTATTATTTTTGGTAATAAAGTATTTTGTTGACAAGTGTGCATTTCAGTATATCATATGCCTTCGTTTAACTGTAAAAGATAAAATACCATTAAAATTCAATTTTTACTATCTAAATAAAATCTCTTACATTTCATCCACAACTATATTACTCTTCAGTTTCTGATACTTACTTTTAAGTGACATGACATATTTCTCCTTAGGCAAATAGAAGCAGAGTAAAGGAATAGCAAAATGGCAATGCTACCATTACACGGACTTCAAAGTTTCAATATCAATTTCCCATACAGATAAAGAATAAGAATTAGTAGATAAGGGCTTCCTTGGTGGCGCAGTAGTTAGGAATCCACCTGCCAACGCAGGGGACACAGGTTTGAGCCCTGGTCCAGGAAGATCCCACATGCTGCGGAGCAACTAAGCCTGTGCACCACAACTACTGAGCCTGCGCTCTAGAGCCCACAAGCCACAGTTACTGAGCCCACGTGCCACAACTACTGAAGCCCGAATGCCTAGAGCCCGTGCTCCGCAACAAGAGAAGCCACCGCAGTGAGAAGCCTGCGTGCTGCAACGAAGACCTAACGCAGGCAAAAATAAATAAAAAATAAAATAAATTTAAAAAAGAATTAGTAGATGATAAAATCAGAAATTAGTGAACGTGGGTAGAATTCAACTAAGGGAAAAACTAATTAAAATTACAAGTACATAAATATTCATAAATGATATTGGTACCTATTCAGAATGGAAATTACCTGTCTGCGCATCTACATGAAAGAATCTGACAAAGACAAATGATGCAGATATCGCTAGTTATAGTTAATATATTAAGCCTACATGTAACTTTATGTTTCCATATTTACTTACATGAAAACACATTTTATGGTTCATGAGAAATAACTATTATAATTTGAGAAAAATAACGGACAATGTGTTAAAGGTAAATCTTTGCATTTTTGAAAAGGTAAAAAAATGGCCCACATGGGAAGTTCATAAAAGAATAATCCTTTAACATGTTAGCCTTGAGGTGTCTCTAATTTTCTTTTCAGCCTAAAAAATGAAAACACCTATATGACATTCCTGCTTATAAATCACTTTTTTTTTTTTTACAAATCACTTTTTAAAAGAGCATTATTGAGATATAATTTACATAGCACAAAGTTCATCTGTTTAATGTATACAATTCAAAGAGGGTGGGCAGACAGGGTGGGCACCCCTGCTAAGGGTTGCAGGCTTTCTTTTTGCAATGATGAAATGTTCTAAATTTAGATTATGATGATGGTTGCACAACCTTGTAAATATATCAAAGCACTTCCAGCACTATCTCATTTCATGCTACAAAAGCCTTTAAGAGCCAAGACTCCAGGGAAGGATGGCATTCATATGTAAGAAACTTTAAGAAATTATACAAGACTTGGGAAACATGGGACACAGCAAAAGAAAGGAGGCATAGGAGGGAACAACTGGTAACTGCAAGGCAGCAACCCACCAGGACTTGGCTAACGACCCTTTTATAGTTGCTGGTGGTCCTGCAGCAGACAAAACAGAAAGGCCCTGCTTTTATGGAGCTTATATTCTATAGGGGAAATGGACAAATAAGCATGCCTGTGGGTGATAGATTGGGGGTGGATCGATTTTCCTATTTTACAAGGTGGCAAGGCTTTCCTTCCTAGAGACCTGAAGTGGATACTGCAAGCAGAGGGGATAGCACATGCAGAGAACCTGAGGGAGAGATGTGTTTCATATGATTAGGGAAGGGCAAGGAGGTCAGAGTGGCTTACTCAAAGTGAAGGGCTGAGACTGCTGAGTTCAGAGAAAGCCACCAGCTACTGTGTAGGGCCTTGTAGTCCAGGGTAGGGACTCTGGATTTCATTCTGAGTGTGATGAGGGTTATGAGCAGAAGAGTGACATGATTTGATTTTTGTCAGTTCAAAGCAAAGAAACAATAAAGAGATGTTTTCAGAATTGGGAGAAATATCTGAGTAAAGATGTTTTAAGGACCCATTGAGTACCAGGCAGAATTAACAATGGAAAAAACTCTTCCACATATTTTCAACATAAGAAATTTCAAGTTAAAAATATCTAGTAAGCACGCAGGCTGAAGCAAAACAGAACAGATTGTGTGCAAAGAAAAAAAAATGTCATTCTGGTCTTATATTCCTTTGTTATAACCCTGAACACCACAAGGCAATAGAAAAATGTTTATAGAGTTCTGAAAGAAAACAAGTATGACCTAACAATGACACACTTAGCCACTTAGTCATTCAAGTACAACAGAGAGATATTATCAGACATGCAGGGTCTTAGAATATAAAACGATGTATACTTTCTAGTAAGATTTACAAATATATGCTAGAAAAAAAACTAAATCAAGATCGGGGATGACATTGTTTCAAAACAAATTCAAGAATAAAAAAATTCAAGAATAAAGCAAAAGTAGGATAAAATGCAATACCACATTTTCACATAAAAAGTATTTTGGTTAATTATAATGTAAAAACTTAAAGGTATAAAAGTATTTGTATGTCAAATTTGAGAAAAACATTTATTCATTCATTCTTTTTTGTGCTTCTCTGTAACTTTCAAATTTCCCATAATTGCTTTTTTCAATCATAAAAATATTACAAATTTTTAATAAAGAAACCATCCTGTCATATCCTCTGGTGTCTAATAAAATGTTATGTTCCACATTTTCTACATATTCTAAGAGGTGAAAAAATAGTTTTTAGATCATAAAATACATAGGTATTTAATTTAGATCTAACTAGTTCAATAGTTTTCAACTCATGTTTCAGCATTGAGTACTCCATTCAATGTTAATATTCATTGGGCACTTATTCATAGGCGCCAGGCAATCTTCTAACCATCTTGTTTGTAGCATCTTATTTAATCCTCACAATAATATAATTTATCAGACAATGAAATTGAGGCACAGAGTTGATACAAAACTTGCTGGATGTCACATGGATAGTAAGCAGTGGAGATGGATTTTGTACTCATCCTGTGTGATTAAAGCCAGTGTTCTTTGTTACTTAGCACTCTGTGGAAGATATTCTCTGAAATAACACCAACTGATCCCCGCCTTCAGGGGACCCTTGAGTAATCCCCTCCTCTTGAGGGTACATTGGACCTAACGAATGACTACTAATGCATAGAATACAACAGAAATTAGGAGATAACACTTTTGTGGTTGGGTTATGAGACTGTGAATTCCACTTGCTATAGACTCACTCACTATTGCTTTTTTGGCTTGAACACTTCGATTAAATAAGATGTCATGTTAGAGATGTCCCCTTGGCAAGCAACTGCAAGGGAAGAAGTGAGGCCATCAATCTAACAGCTTTTGAGAAACTGAATTATGCCAACTACCACATTAGAGAGCTTGGAAGAAGATGCTTCATCAGTCGAGCCTTCAGATGAGACCACAGTTTTGAATGACACCTTGATTTCAGCCTTGTAAAAGACCCTCAAATAGAGGTCACAGTTGAACCATGACCAGACTACTGACTGTGGTAGGCAAAATAATGCACCCCTCAAAATGTTCAGTTGGAATTAAGTTTGCTAATAAGATGACTTTAAGATAGGGAAACGATCTTGGATTTCTAGATAGGCTCAACATAATCACTAGGGTACTTAAAGGTAAAAGAGGGAGGCAGAAGGGTCAGTGTCAGAGTGATGCAGTGTAAGACAGACTTGAATAAATATTGCTGGCTTTGAAGATGGAAGGTGGCCACAAGCCAAGAAATGTGGGAAGCCTCTAGAAGCTATAAAAGTAAGGAAATGGATCCTACCCTAGAGCCTCCAGAAAGAAAGGCAGCCCAGCCAACACCTTGATTTATCCCAGAAAGACCCACATCACACTTGAACTACAGAACTGCACGAAATAATCATTGTTTGAAACACCAGTTCTGGGAATATTTTGTTACACAGCAAGAGATATCTAATAAACATACTCTGTCACACAGAAGAAGAATCAGCTGCTTTGTAGTCTTTCTGTCTGAACACCCCATGTGCCACCAAAGTAGTCACTAAACTTTTGACCTAGAGTGTCCCATAGAGCACAAAAGCTAGAGCAACTGAGCTAGACTAACTTCTCAGGAGATGCAGAAATTCCTCTCAACAGTATCACTATGAGGGACTACAAATACTGAGAAAAGAATAACCCAATATTATAGGCCTTGTTTGTCTTTGGGTCTTTTAATGTGATCTCACAATGCCAGGTAGTACTTGTAAGATTTTCTTAGGTCGGGTAAGAGATGATTTTTTTTTGGAAAAGTCAAGTTTTTTAAAAAATTGAAGTATAGTTGATTTACAATATTGTATTAGTTTCATGTGGACAACATAGTGATTCAATATTCTTATACTACATTTAAAGTTATTATAAAATATTGGCTATATTCCTTGTGCTATACAATATATCTTTGTTGCTTATTTATTTTATATGGAGTAGTTTGTTAATCCCTTACTCTCACCTTGTCCCCCCTCCTCCTTCTCCCCAGTGGTAACCACTAGTTTGTTTTCTTTATCTGTGAGTCTGTTTCTGTTTTGTTATATTCATTCCTTTGTTCTATTTTTTAGATTCCACATATAAGTGCTAACATACAGTATTTGTCTTTCTCTGTCTGACTTATTTCAGTAAGCATAATATCCTCCAGGTCCACTCATGTTGTTGCAAATGCTAGAATTTCATTCTTTTTAATGCTTGAGTAATATTTCATGCTGTATATATACCACATCTTCTTAACCATTCATCTGTAGATGGACACTTAGGTTGCTTCCATATCCTGGTTATTGTAAATAATGCTACTATGAACACTGGGATGCATGTGTTTTTTCAAATTACTGTTTTCATTTTCTTTGGATATATATCCAGGAGTGGAATTGCTGGATCATATGATAGTTCTATTTTTAGTTTTCTGAGAAACCTCCATTCTGTTTTCCATAGAGCTACACCAATTTACATTCCCACAAACGATGTACTAGGGTTCCCTTTTCTCTACATCCCTGACAACATTTGTTATATGTGTTCTTTTTGATTATAGCCACTTTGACAGGTGTGAGATGATATCTCATCATGATTTTGATTTGCATTTCTCTGGTAATTAGCAATGATGAACATCTTTCCATGTGCCTGTTGGCCATCTGTAGGTTTTCTTTGAAAAGTGTCTATTCACATCTTCTGCCCATTTTTTAATTCAGTTGTTTATTTTTTGATATTAAGTTGTATGAGCTGTTCATATAGTTTGGATATTAACCCCTTGTTAGTCATGTCATTTGCAAATACTTTCTCCCATTCTGTAGGTTGTCCCTTTGTTTTATGGTTTCGTTTGCTGTGCAAAACTTTTAATTAGGTCCCGTTTGTTTATTTTTGCTTTTGTTTCCTTTGCCTTAGGAAACAGATCCAAAAAAAAGATTGCTACTATTTACGTCAAAGAGCGTTATGCCTATATTCTCTTCTAGGAGCTACAGAACTATATAAAACTGTAAAGTTCCAGGTCTTACATTTAGGTCGTTAATCCATGTTGAGTTTATCTTTGTATATAATGTGAGGAAATCAAACCTCTGGTTTGATGGTTTCTTTAGTGGCATGCTTGTGTTCCTTTCTCCTAGATTTTGTGTATTTAATGTAGGTTTATGACTTGTGATTACTATGGAGTTCATATATGTTGACCTATAACTATATCTACTTGTTTTAAACTAGTCACTTAAGTTCAAACACATTCTAAAAGATCTATATATTTTTACTCCCCTCTCCCAAGTTTTGTGTTTTTGATGTCATAATTTACGTCTTCATGTTTATCTCTTAAGTGTTTATTGTAATTATAGTTAATTTTATGATTTGTTTTTTTGTCTTTTCATCTTTGTACTAGCTTACTTAAGTGGTTAATCCACAGCCTTGACTATATATTTGCCTCTACTAGTGGGGCTTTTCCTTTCCTATAAATTTTTGCTTTTGTTGTTTAATTTTCTTTTCCGCTTAGAGAAGAAACTTTAACATTTCTTCTAGGGTTAGTTTAATATTGATAAACTCTTTTATGTTTTGCTTGTCTAAGATGTTCTTTATCCATCCTTCAATTTTGAATGATAATCTTACTGGGTAGAGTATCGTAGGTTGCAGGTTTTTCCTTTTTAGCACTTTAAAAATATCATGCCACCCCCTTCTGGCTTGCAAAGTTTCTGCAGAAAAATCAGCAGATAATCTTACAGGGGTTCCCCTGTATGTGACTCTTTATTTTTCTCTTTCTCTTGCTGCCTTTAGAATTCTCTTTAACTTTTACATTTTAATTATATGTCTTGGTGTGGGTCTCTCTGGATTCATGTTGTTTGGGATTCTCTGAGCATCCTGTACCTAGATTCCTTCTTCAGGCTTGGGAAGTTTTCTATCATAATTTCATCAAATACATTTTGGCCCTTCTTTCTCTCTTTTCCCTCTGGAATCCCTGTGATGTGAAAGTTATTACACTTGATGTTGTCTCAGAGGTCCCTTAAACTGTCCTATTTTTAATTTGTTTTCCTTTTGCTATTCTGACTGGGTGATTTCGATTATTCTATCTTTCAGATCACTTATGCGTTCTTCTGTACCACCTAGTCTGCTCTTAATTCCTTCTGGTGTGTTTTTCATTTCAGTTATTGTATTTTTCAGCTCTGAATGGTTCTTTTTTTATATTTACTAATTCTTTTTAAAAATCATCACTGTGTTCATCTATTCTTTTCCCTAGTTCAGTTAACATTATTACTATTGCTTTGAAACCCTTTATCTGGTAAATTATTTATCTCTGTTTCATTAGGTTTTTTCAGGGTTTGTTTTTGTTGTTATTGCTGTTGTTGTTCTTTCATTTAAAACAGATTCCTCGGTCTTCCCATTTTTCCTTGACTTTCTCTATCTCTATGAAATTAGGTTAAGCAATCATCTATCCCAGTCTCCAAGGAGTGTCCTTGTGTAGGAGTGTTCCTTTGCAGTCTGTGTGTGCCCAGTGGCTTTGGTGGGAGAACTGGACCTGAAATGAGTATGAGTCACATCTTCCCCCAGGGTGTGCTAGCAGCTATCACCTTGGTGGGAGGTGGGGCTGGAGATGGAGTGGCTAGAGCTAGAGCCAGGTGTGAGTCACGGCTTCTCCTATGCTCAGTGGCCAAAACTGCCTTATCAGGGGTACAGGCAGGTCCCAAGGTGCAGGAACAGAAGCCCTGAGGTTTGGGTTCAAGCTGGTTCTGCTCCCTGTAAGTGTGCTCTCCTTCCCAGCATCAGCACCTTTGCTCCAGAAGGAAGCAACGCTGGAGAGAGAGGGGGCAGAGTAGGTTCTTGGCATGGGTTGGGACCCATGCTTTGGCAGTCCCTGCAGACCAGAGTTCAAGACTGCTTCCAATCTGTCACCTGCATGAGTACCTTCACCCTGTTCAGATGCAGTGCTGGGTCAGAGCCAGCTCTGTCCCCCATACCTGCACACTCTCCTTGGCAACAACAGCCTTTGCCCTAGTGGGGAGCTGCGCTCTGGAGCAATGGGGACTGGAAAGGTCCTCAGCGTGGTCAAGGGTGCATGCTGGGGCAGTTTCCAGAAACTGGCCAGGGTCCCAGGCAGTCTCAAACTTCTTCCTCCACCATGCTTCGGGAGCAAGCAAGTGTGTGCATGCTCTTCATGGGTGGACTCCAAGTTTCTCACAGCCCCCGTCCCCCCCCGCCCCCACTGCCAATCTCACTGATCTTCAAAACCAGCCAAGAGGACTCATCTTCCCAGTGTCAGACCTCACAGCTGGGGTGCCCAGGAAGTGGTTCAAACTGCTCACTCCCCAGGGAGGCTCTCCAAGCCTGTGTAATCATCCCCCTTCTTTGTCCCTTCCTAGGGGTGCAGGTCCTGACCTGATCACTTTCTTTCCCTTCCAACCTGACTCCCTGTGGATCTTTCTTTTCGGCGTTTGTTGTAGAAGAGTCTTTCTGCCAGTCCCCAGTTTGTCTTCAGTGAGAACTGCTCCACATGTACGTGAATTTTTGATGTGTTCATGCGGGGGGAGGTGAGCTCAGTGTCTTCCTACTCCTCCATCTTGATCTCCTCTGGGATGGTGCTTCTTCAGCCTCATGTGTAAGTGGTGATTCTCCTGTGCTTGTCGTTTTCCTGCTTGCATATGACTTACCACTGGTTGCTTCTCTTTGCCTCTGAAGAATCTTCACACATACCTCCACCCCATAACCTTGTGCCCAGCTTTCATTCATTTTGCTTTCTGCCTCTGTGTTTCTCTAAGCCCGAGAAGTGGTTCTTGGTCATCATTTTGTGGCACCCTTCCATCTATACAGTGATTTATGAGGTATGACGCAATGAAGATTTTATTCATCATAATGATGCTACTAAAGTTTATAGATAAGTTACTTCACTCTTTTTAAAAGAAGAAACTATTATTTTAGGTCTTGTATTACGATTATAATATTATAATAAATAGTATTTTATTTTAAAATATATTAAGATAATTTCACTCATACTCTCTTAATGCTAAAGTTGTTCCTACTGGGAGAGAAATGGCTGGAGTTTCCTGCAGCACATGCCATTTGTGTAGCTAGTCAGCCTCAGCTCTAGTTGGACCTATTTAGAAGTCAGGATTAGCATTTTGGAGCACTCCAATGACAAGTAGTGTAGAGTGCACTGAAGTCTCTTGGGGAGTTGGAGAAGAGGTTCCCAACACAGAGCACAGCACAGTGGACTCACCTTCTCCAGCAGACATCTCTGTTCTGTTTCCAAAGTGCCTCTCATGCTCCAACCTGGTCTCTCCAGCATCAGACTGTCACCAGGTATAATCTCTGTCTTCCTCTCCCACTAAGCTTCTAGAAATGCCCTCTTCTTGCCCCTTTTCAGCTCTTTTGCCATCTTGAATAGCCCATCGTTATGAGATTGATATAAGTCCAAGGTTACACCACCACAAGCCACTCACAGGTAGTTTCTTAATAGGGTGAAAACTACGTGCATCTTGTTTCTATTATGCTTTCAGGGTCTGCTCTAAAACACAAAGCGACTTTAAACAGGGCCTTTTCCCTTCTTCTCAAGTTATAACCAGGCATCATACATAGTCTGTAACTGGCAGTCATCCCAATAGAACCAACAGGAGGTCATTCGTTCAGAGCTTTCCCTGGAATGTCTCCAAATAAAAAAACATGGCAAAAGCATGGTTTCTGGGCTCCTTATCAGGAGAAAGTTTCTGGAAAGCTGGTTTATACCAATTGCCATCACCTTCCTGGGTTTTCATTGTTGCCAAAACATTTTCACTTGCTGGGTATTGTGGATCTCCAAACAAAGACAAAGTTTCTTGATCAAAGTATTAACCCAGAAGCTACAGATATTTGTATTCTTTGATTCCATCTGTATATCTGCTGGCACTGTTGCACTTGTGATTGATTTGATTTGATTTAATGAGGAGAGTAAATTTAAAAGTTCCACAAATAAAGTCAAGTAGTTTAGATAATGTTCATGTATTGCTAAATCATCTTGTCTTCTTTAATACCTACCAGGGGCTGCAAGGCAGCAATTAGGATCTTACGGCCAAGATATTTAAATATTTATATTTCCCATTTGAGTTTTTCTAAACTAATTTTAACAATTACTTTCAATTTGTTATTACTAATTTTTTTTAACTAAAACTGCTAATAGGGAAGAAAACTCTGAGTTTTTGTTAGTTTTTCTTTACTTTTCTTTTTATTTTCCCCCTATCTTTTCCCAGATGAGATGTGGTTAAAAGATAAATAGCAGGAAAACAACAGAGGGGGAAGTGAAGAGTTAAATACATATTTTTCATATAAGTGGTAATTTACTATGTTATGCTATTGACATATGCAAACCCATTTCTTTGTTTTCAGCAACTGCCAACTTTATTTTCTTAATTGCACTCTTACTACATTTTCCTCCTGGCAATTACGACCTACTACAGATTTCACATTCAAATGCTCCATTCAAATACCTTGCCAAGGGATGTGATAATTGGCCAGGAATATCTTAATTAGTTTTAAGAGAAAAAATTGTTATGTTTAAATATAACATTCTCATTATAGGTATTTAAAAATAAAGAGTTAGGTACACAAAAACAGGACCAAAATTGTGTCAAATTCCCAATTATTATTGGGGAAATTATGTCTATACTCTATTGGTATTTGAAAATTAATGAATATGGAAATAAGTCTGGATGTTCTTTTGTGGGATTTAAGTCTTACTGCTGTGTATTTTTAAATGATTCAAAAATTTTTATTTGATTACCTATCATGTTCTAGGAGTGAGGAATCAACTACAAATGGGATTATAAAGTTTCTGACTCCATGAAGCTTGTTTTTAAGTTGAAGAGCAGTGTTTTTAAACTGCTGGCCCAACTCAACAATGGGTCATAAAATCAATTTAGAGCACTATAACTAAAATTTTAAAAATATATATGTAATTTTAGTTAGTATATCTACATATATATATATACACACATATAAATTGAAAAACAGAATAAGAAATAAATTTTGAGGGTTTATATTACCTCTACACTTGTCAGGACTCCATGTGTCATGAAACTTTTGTTTTGGTTGTGTGTGTATCTGTGTGTGTATATATACTGTGCTATTGTAAAAATGTAGTTTTTGCTTTGGATTGTGACCCAAACGCTTACAAATAGTTCCATAAAAGAAAGAGAAAAAATTAGTAAACAAGTGAATAAATAACTAGGCTAAATAAAATGATTCAGATACAGTAAGTGTTTGAAAGAACAAAGGGGGTGGATTTTGTGGGAGTGGAGTGAGGGATGGGATGGTCAGGGTAGGTTATGAAAAGGAATGAAATGTGAACTAGGACCTGCAGGGTGGGAAAGAGCCCGCTATACAGAGAGCAGGGAAGAGCTTTATAGGTGGAAGGAAGAGCCAATGTGACTGCCCTGCTGTAGAAGCAAATCTGGCCCAGATGAGGAATAGGCATGAGGGTGCTGTGGTTACAGATAAATGAGAGGGAAAGGGAATGAGATGCACTTGGAGGGTGAATAGATTCAGACTACACAGCATGTCATAAACCATGGTTTTAAAAAAAATGGGTTTTGGTTGACTGAAAGGGGAAGATTTTGGAAGCTTTTATATGCCAGAGAATGTCTTGATCTAATTTAAATTTGTGTGGGTTAGTCTGGATGTTATGAGCACAATGGATTAAAGGAAAGCAAGAGTGGAAATGTGCAAAATATTTAGGGGGCTATTACAGCTGTCAAAGCAAAGGAGGTCTGTGGCTAGAACTAATTGGAGGTAGTGGAGATGGAGAGAAGGGTACAGAGCTAGGTATGTTTTGGAGGTAGAACAAGTATCGTTTGCTTATGGATATGTGTGTTGTGTCTCTGTGGATGGTGGTAGACTGAGAGAAATAAAGGAATCAAAGATAATGTCTAAAAACTATACAAATGGTGGCATCTTTTGCTGGAATGGCAAAGGCCAAGATAGGATAGAATTTGGGTGGGGAGGTTTTAATTCTAGAGGTTCCTTTTTTTTTTTTTTTTTTTTTTTTGGTAAGCGGGCCTCTCACTGTTGTGGCCTCTCCCGTTGCGGAGCACAGGCTCCGGACGCGCAGGCTCACCGGGCCCAGCAGCTCCGCGGCATGTGGGATCTTCCCGGACCGGGGCACGAACCCGTGTCCCCTGCATCGGCAGGTGGACTCTCAACCACTGCACCACAAGGGAAGCCCTAGAGGTTCATTTTTAACAGGTAATTTTGAGATCAAATAGACACAGTTTTCATCCCCAGCACTGATTCAATTTTATAATTATATATTTATTTGTGTAACTATTTGCTCATTATAGAGTAAAAAGTTCCTCAAGGTGGGAGTCATGACTGTTTTATTTTGTGTGTTGTATTGATCCTTGCTTTCCCAGCACAGAGCAAGCATGCAGGGAATATCTACTGACCTAATGACATAAAGGTGTTGTTATTAATGAACACTTTTATGAATGTCAGTGATGGACTTTCCTTTGGTGATCATTTTTTTTCAAAGAAATCAAGTTTTAACAGAAGAAAATTTCTACCTGCCTAATGGTGAGGCAAGAACAATGAGATGTCTTTACAGAACCATGAAGCTAGGGTCATTGACTAGTTAATCACTTGCTTCTACACACCAGCCTTCTATAACAGTTGTTTCTCACACTTTAGCACACATGAGATTCATTTGGAAGTCTTGTTAAAATAGGGAAAGCTGAACCTTATGCTCAGAATTTCTTATTCAGTAGGTCTGGGGTAGGGTCTGGGGATTTGTATTTCTAACCACTTCCCAGGTGATACTGGTGATGCTGGTCCAGGGGAAATCAGTGCTCTAGCAAGAAAAGGTTCTTAATCTGGGGTTCACAGATCCCTGGAAAAAGTCTACAAAAGCGCTATGGGGGATTTACATACACATCCCTGAAAAGATATATACACATTTTTCATGTATATGCTATGTGCATCTTTCTGGTGATAGAGCCTGAATATTTCATCACCTACTCAAAGGCCTTCAACACTTAATTAAGAGTAGTGGTACTCAATCTTGGATATATAATAGAACTCCCTGAAGTCTTGGCTCTTCTATTCAATTGCTGTGTGACTTTGGGCAAAATACTTAACTTCTCTGTGCCTCAAGTTCTTCATGTATAAAATGGAGCTAACATAATAGTACCTACCTTATGGACTTGTTATGAAGTTCAAATAAGTTAATATTTGCATATCATTTAGAGAAGTACTTAGTAAGTGCTAAATAGGTGATTGCTAAATAGGATTATAAACCTTAGAGTATTCTTTTTTTTAAAGTCTAGGATCCACCTCTGGTGATTCTAATGTACAGCCAGGGATGACAACCACTGCTCTGTAATGAAAAGAGAGCAAGAGATAGATGAGTGCCTTTCTTGAGAATGTGGTGTTAATTTCCTCTCAGCGTAGCAGACTTCCCTTCCCAGAGGAGCTTTGCTAGGAAACTAGGGAGGGCTAGCAAGAGCCCTAGCATCTTGGAAGTGAATTCTCTTCCTAAAACCTCAAGAGCTGGTTCATGCTGACCTTTTTTCTTGTGGTAGGGGGAGGGGCTGAGGCAAAGCAGCAGAAGGAAGAAAGTTGGTTTTATCCAAGCTGATTATTTCTTTTGTTTAAAATCAATGCAAACAATAAAAGCCTGTCCTAATATAGGAAAATGCTAACATTATAAAGAAATGATCAGAGAGGTAAATACTAACTGTGTGAGCAAACTAGCCTTCGAAATGACACCAGTGACCCTTGCTTCCTGTAGTTCATGTCCTTGTGTGCTCCCTTCTACACTGAATGTAGCTGAACTGTGTGATCAATAAGATATCGCAGAAGGGACAAAGTCTAACTTCCCAGGCTAGGTTGGAAAAGACATTGCAGTTTTCCCACCCTTTGTCTTGCGTTGTTCACTCTGGGAGAAGCTAGCTGTCACACAGAGAGGACCGTCAAGCAGTTTGTGGAGCGGAAAACAAAGAACTGAGGCCTCCCACCAACAGCCCATAGTGGCTTGACAGCCACGTGGGAGAGCCACGTGGGAGAGCCACGAGGAAATTGACTCTTCCAGCCCACCAAGCTTTCAGCAACTGCAGCCCTGGTTCCTATCTTAACTGTAACCTCACAAGAGACCCCAACCCCAAACCTCCTATTCTGCAGAAACCATGAGAGATACTACATACTGATTTATGTTTTAATTCACAAAGTTTTGGGATAATTTGTTACGCAGTGATACATAACTGATGAAGTAAACTTAAACTTTTATTTTTTAGATGCCTGAGCTGAGAGTTTCCCTTTCGCCATTTTGGTGCCACTGCAGGTGATCTGCTCATTTTATTTTTCCTAACCCTTTAAGTCCACGTAAGATACAAGGAAATGGTTAGCGAGTAAAATAGGCACACTCTATGCGGAGAGAAAGAGAACCCAGTCTCCTGCTTTGTGTTTTCCTGAGGCCTCACATCCAGAGAGAAAATAAGTAACAAGACTCTTGAGCTGTACCAAGCTCAACAGTTAGGGGTCAGCTATGCAGGACCCTAATTGAGTCGACAAAGCCTAATACTATCTTAAAAGAAAAATGCAAGAAAGCTCAAAGTTTCTTAGGAGCACAGATGGCCAGGTTGCCAATCTAAACCCCCCTGAATTGTTGGTGTCCACTACTGTTCTTTATTTCAAAACCGAATAAACCAAAGAATAATGTGAGAAACAAGTAGATTTTTCCTGGTTAAGGCTGAGTTTGGGCTGAGAGAAAATGACCATGAAGACCTTTAAGTGCTATTTATATACTGGTCATATAACAATTTGAAATAGCTGAATAGGTGTTGCTCCATCACTCGGTTCTAATAAACCAGGTTACTTGGCTTTTGGAAAATAATTTCCATCTACCTGAGATTTTGCTGAAGTTCACCACTGTGGGTAGACAGACTTAAAAATGGTTGCACTGAACCTCAGAACATACATGGGGTGTGTCTGACAAAAATATTTGCATATGCAGCCAGAGAGATCACATCCATAGCCTAAATTAACTTAGACCTGTTTTTGCTGTGTGATTACCTTCTGAGTTGGAGATTTGGGGACCCAGAAAAAGTGGTTGATCAGTTAATTACATCCTACTCTGATATGCTCACTTCTATCCAGGGAACACAATATAGTACTCAGATCAGCATATTTTAATTAATTTTTACCAAAATCAATTATAAGGCGAGTTAGTAGGTGATTACAGGGTGAGATTAATGATAGCATTACAAACACTCCTGGTCACTTATTTTTTTCTTTCCTGTTATCTAGAAGCCAAATATTGTAGTCAGCATGTTCTAGATTAATTACACACACAGCTCATCCTCTCTGTCTATTCCAGAAAAACAAAACAAGTAGTTTCAACTTAACCATGGGGGGCAGAGAAGAGGAATTGCCAGAGAGGAAGCAACTGCGAAATGCATTTACTCTAAGTGTGAGCAGGGCTCGGGTCTCCCCAGTTGAGGTCATTTGAATGAACACTGATGCTTTCCTTTAGAGTAAAGATGAAATGAGGCAAGAAACCCCTAACTGTCTGGGAAATAACATGTTTAGAAGGTGAAAAGCAGAGTCAAATAAGCTTCATGTCTAGTTTCCATTTTATTTCCTTTTAAGTGTGTGCCCACTTCCAGCTCACCAGGGTAAGCAGGATTTAGTTTGCCGTCCCCACCCCTCCCAGTTTTAAATTTTAATGCTTTTTCTCCTTATTCTGATTTCAGGTCTTTTGGAAGGGAGAAGCAAGATGTCCCAAACACCTTAGTGTGTGCAATCTGCTGGTAAGTCCTGAGTGTACCAGGTGTTCGAGAGGATAATAAAGAAGGGGTGAGGGACTGGTGAGGAGTAAGGGGAAAACATAAGACAAGTGGAGGAAGGCAGGGCTGAAACCCATCTGTCTACCTTGGTCTTGCCCTGTTTTTTTAACATCTACTTTCACTGATTTCTATTTCCTTATTAAATTCCAGGGGGTTGGCATTTAAAGGTTTTAGACTTTAGATTATATAATTTGACAGCTAATTTTTATTAACCAGCCTGTGAAATCTGTTTGATGGCTAAAATTTGGCTCTAACTCATAGAAGTAGAATTTTACCCTATGTTTTGCATGCTGTGCTTGCTAATGTGAAAGAGTTTGTCATATGTTGGGAAGCCTTTGGCTAAGGATTGAATCTCAAAGGCTTATGTGATGAAAGACATCTTGTTGAACTGGAGCTTTGATATGCTGTTGCCCAAATATCAATATGGACAATTCAAGTGATGAATAATGTACTTTAATATAGAATGGACTGGAAATTTATAGGAAGTTTTAACAATGTGCATTCCTGGGCTCTAACATGGATGAAAATCACTCTGAATCATGTAGTTAACCTGCACACACATTCATATACACATTGTTTTAGTGCACCTTGGATTTTCATTGAATGATTATTTATTGAGCCCCTACATGTGCCAGGCATCTGTTAAGGACTGAATATGGTCAATGTGGACCCTTCCCTCAAAGAGGTCAAAACTTCATATAATTGAGAATGTCACTAGTAAGACCATCTATTCTACTTAATAAAAATTTTCTGTAAAATATATATGAAGCATGCTGGACAGTTAAATGTGAAAAATACTGTTATGCAAAGCCTTACCAACATCCCCAGTTAAAGTCACACTGAAAAGAAAAATAAAACATAAATAGATGGCAAAGCTAGTTATCTCCTTTCTACAACATTTAGCTTTTACAGCATTATGGTTCAAAAAAAGCATTAAATGTTTCAAAATACATTGAGTTTTGCTCTATTCAAAATAATAAATAAAGATGTAAAGAAAGATGTTCACATTAGAGGAAATTTATTTGCCTTTGTTGTAATTTGACTCCAAGGCAAAAAAATGAAAAATTACTTGACATGAATGGGGTATGAGCTTCTATTTTTCCTTTGAAGAGGAGATTAAACACAATAAGCAACTTTTTCATTCTTTTCTAATGAAGGTTCACTTTCCTCTATGTTACTGAATACTCCTGGACTTTTCTTAACCTAAGAATTGTATGCCTACTTGGCTGAGTCATCAATATCTTTCCTGTCATTTTTCTCCCATTGAGTTTTGTGCTAATGGACTTGGCCCAGTCCATTCCCTTCCTCCCTTTATTTTCTTGAAAATTACTTCTCTTCTCCTTTTAAAAATTATTATTTTAATTCTTCTTTTCTTTCTCTTTACTTACAAAATTTAAAAATTGATATTTACAAATCAGTCTGCTCCTTGAACTTGTTTTTCTTTCCTAATTTGTTCTTACATAGTTGATACATCCATACCATCCCTCCACTTTAACTTTGCATTATAAGGGACATTTTTCTGACTTACTTATATATCTTCAAAAATCATTGTGCGTTCACTGGTCAGAATGGCCACCATGAAAAAGTCTACAAATAACAAATACTGGAGAGGGTGTGGAGAAAAGGGAGCCCTCCAACACTGTTGGTGGGAATGTAAATTGATACAGCCACTGTGGAGAACAGTATGGCGGTTCCTTCAAAAACTAAAAATAGGGCTTCCCTGGTGGTGCAGTGATTGAGAGTCTGCCTGCCAATGCAGGGGACACGGGTTTGTGCCCCGGTCCGGGAGGATCCCACATGTCGCAGAGCCGCTAGGTCCGTGAGCCATGGCCGCTGAGCCTGTGCGTCCGGAGACTCTGCTCCGCAGCGGGAGAGGCTACAATGGTGAGAGGCCCACATACAGCAAAGACAAAAAAAAAAAACTAAAAATAGAACTACCATACGACCCAGCAATCCCACTACTGGGCATATACCCAGAAAAGATGAAAACTCTAATTTGAAAAGAAACATGCACTCCAGTATTCATTGCAGCACTATTTACAGTAGCCAAGACATGGAAGCAACGAGAGTGTCCATCAACAGATAAATGGATAAAGATAGTGTGTGCGTATGTATACACACACACACACACACACACACACACACACACACTGGAATATTACTCAGCCATAAAAAAGAATGCAATAATTCCATTTGCAGCAACATGGATGAACCTAGAGATCAGCATACTAAGTGAAGTAAGTCAGACAAAGACAAATATTATATCACTTATATGTGGAATCTAAAAAAATGATGCAAATGAACTTACAAGACAGAAATAGACTCATATAGATAACAAACTTGTGGATACCAAAAGGGAAAGAGAAGGGGGAGGGACAAACTAGGAGGTTGGAATTAGTAGATACAGATTACTATATATAAAATAGATAAACAACAAGGACCTACTGTATAGCACAGGGAACTATATTCAATATCATGTAATAACCTATATTGGAAAACAATCTGAATATATACATTTAACTGAATCATTTTGCTGTATACCTGAAGCTAACACAACATTGTAAATCAGCTATATTCTAATTAAAAAAAAATCATGTGTGTTCAGCTCAGCAATGGAAGAAGGCACTATGTTGATTATACATTCCCTAGATTAGTAGTTCTTAAATTTTAGCATGCATCAGAATCATTTGGAGATCTTATTTAAAAAAAAAAATCAAAAACAGATTGCTGGGCCTCAATCTGAAACAGTAGGTGTGGGGTGGGACCCAAGAATTTGCATTTCTAACATCTTCCCAGGTGATGCTGATGCTTGCTGGTCTGGGAACCACACTTTGAGAACTACTGGCC
The DNA here is from genome assembly GCF_949987515.2 of Delphinus delphis. Taxonomy (NCBI): domain Eukaryota; kingdom Metazoa; phylum Chordata; class Mammalia; order Artiodactyla; family Delphinidae; genus Delphinus; species Delphinus delphis. The sequence continues at coordinate 147,767,603 of NC_082684.1, forward strand.
TAGTGAACCAGGAAAACTTAAGAAGTACCAGTAAATACACTTTGTTCTTTTTTTTATTTGGGGGTGTGAGGCAAATATAACACAGGATCCCTCAAATAAGCTGTCATGTCACATATAAACTGATACATCAATACAGAAGTCATGTTTCAGTTCATGGTTTGACTCATGTGACCTGCAATTTAAATGAACAGAACTGGTCTTTTTGCAATAATGCAAAACACTGAGTTAGTAACCATTTACTTTTGTTTTGTTTTCATTTTTTGTCCATTAATCTAGACTTGGAATTCTGTGTGAAGATATGTCAAAACGAATTAGTGGGTTGCTGTAGAAAAGCAGGTGGGGACTGATGAACAGAGTGTGACTGGAAGAGGTATTTCACAATTTGTTAAGGAAGCAAAGCATTATAATCCTACCGTCTTCTCTTACCACACACAAATGCATGAGCAACACACACACATATACACACACACTGTTTCTTTGGGTAAATCAAAGGTATTTAGGTTTTTTTTTCCCCCACATCTGTGATTATTAAAACCTTCCTAGAACTGCTACAACCACAACATGTGGTAAAAATAATTATCGGGACTACATACTTACAAAACATTTCTCCTTTATATGAGCGATTGTAACTGGTTTGTGTGATTTGTGCCAAATTGTGACTGGAAATTTGAGTTTGGGAATGGAACATATATCTTTGCTTTTGTCTGTTTGTAGACATAGGCTTATATTCATGCATGCATTCATTGATTCATAACATTTTTTATTAACGGTCAGAGAAAGGGACAGTAGGAAGATTCATACAAAGATGAATGAGAGCTCAGGGCATGGTGGATGATGTATCTGTGAAGTAAAGCACATGCATAAATAGTACAATAGGAAGTATTCAATATTATGGGAGAATAGGGAAGAAGTACATACTTCTCAGGGAAAACTTGACAGAAGTAACATTTGAATTGGACTTTGAAGAATGCATGAGTCTTTGCTGGGGATGGCAAGTAGGAGAAAGCCTGGGCGGGGGTGGGGGGCATCATGCACACCTCCTGGGGAATAAACTTGTGTAAGGATTTCAGGGAAATTTTTAACAGGTGGATGTAGGTAGAGCATATAGTATGTGTACGGAGCAAAGTATTAACCACTAGGGCTGAAATCAGGTACAGAAAGGAGAGGAGGGAGCTGGTGTAAGCTAGGCACCCTTATCCAGTGGTCCAGGAGGTGTCTACAAAGGAAGACCCATATCAGTGAAGGCAGAAGCAGGAAAGATGTGTCTGAACAAGAACAGCAGTAAGAATCATAGAAAAGTTACTGAAGAGAATTTCATATATAGAGCTTTTAGTACACATGTGCTAATAGGATGCAGAGAAGTCAACCACGATTTCCCACTTTTTAGTTGAAGCGACTGTACTGTTTATGATGCCATTTTATAATAGCAGGAATGCAGAAGTGTCTTAAAGTTGTGTTGAACTGTCTCTATGGCATTCTGGCAGCCGTTGCCAAAGTACCTAAGTCTTAGCAAAAAGCTTTCAGAACAGGAAAATGACTTATTAGTCATATGCAATATAGGATAAAATTTGTTCAGGTATAAGACATTATCCACTAAAAGCTAATATTTTATCAGTGAGCATTGTATTATTTCTTTGAGTCATTCAACAGTTGCTTCCGGACAAGAGTAATATTGAAGATTCTCAACAGGATGACGGAAAGCCACCTGTCATCTCTCCTTGGTTGAGAAATACCAACATCTCTGTTACTTATGGGAATTGCTGTACCTCTGAGGAGTGTTGCAACAGGGAAGGACACCAAACAGGTTGAGAACCACTACTGTACGAAAAGGAGGTCAGAGAGATCCTTTACAAAGGGCCCCCAATCTTGGCTCCAACCACAGTCTCTGAAGAATACAGAGGCATAGCTTTAATCTCTGTCATTCCAATAAGGTTAAGAAAGATTGAGAGGAGGAAACAGGAGACGAAAGAAATCAGTTGTTTCCAGGGAGGTTTTACTGATTGCAGAAATTAGTCAGAAGCCAATCTTTTCTACCAAAATATGAGGATCAAGATAAATTGACAACCAGTGATTTGTGAGAGTAAACTTAAAAATCAGCAGAAAATTACTGATAGGAAGACAAGAAAGGTGACAAGTATCAAATCATAGTTTGAGGGTATGAGCTAGACCAGAAAGATGTTAAGGACAAGAATATTCTAAGGGAGGCTAGAGAAGTTCATGGGTCAATAGTTCAGTTCTTTCCGTATAGCCGAAGTGGTCAGCGAGACCAGGAGAGATGTGACCATGACTTTGTGTTCTCATTGTTTTCGTTCCTACAAGGTCAAGGGCAATGTTCTTAAATGCACAGGGTGGCCTGAGACCTGTATGTGGGTGAAGGGCAATAAAAAAAATTATACTTCTTTGAGAGAAGGCCTCCGAAAATAAATGTAAGAGAGTAAGATATGCTAAAGATATTCAATATGCAAATACTCAAATTCATACATCAAGAGAAGATAGTGCATGGAAACGGTGAGAGCAGAGTTAACGGCAACAGTCGTGCTTATTAGGATGATGAGATAGTGAAAGATTACAAAGCCAGTCTAACAATTTTCACCTATTGATGAGGACCAACATGATAACTAAGCAGCAGACCAGAAAGATTGGTGGTAAAAAGACAGAATGTCCAGTGTTAAAGCCTTGCTGCTACTCAGTGTGTGGTGCACTAACCAGATGCCTGGGCATCATCTCAGATTTTGGTAGAAATGGAGAGAACCACCTACCCTCCCCCAAAAAGGTCTACTCAACCAGACTCTGCATTTTAACAAGATTCCCAGGGACTATTGTACACATTAAAGTTTGAGGAGCTCTGATCTGGGAGACTTTAAATAAGGCCAGGTGAAAGATGATTGTATTTTGCATATCATCATTAATTCCATCTCTGCCTAAGTTAATTAAGTAAAACAGTCATTTTTAACTAATCTATTTTCAATGATTTTTAATTATTTTTCTATTCAAAGATTCATCTGAGAATGTGGCAAATGCTTTAGATACTCTTCTCCCATCCCATCCATCCTTACAAGCGGATGCAATTTCAGAATATGACTTAAAGCCCAGCCACAAATTCCAATTTAAGGAGTAGTATTTAAAGAATCCCAAGCACTACTCTACAGAATTATTAATTAGAAACCACCTGAATGCTTGAGGACCCAATCCACCAAATGGCTGCTATCTTGGGGCCTAGCTGGGTTTGCTTTTAATAGAGACTTTGAAGACACCCACATATGTTACACAATCAGGGCCCTGAACAGGACTGCCTTGATTGCCAGGCAACCCAGTTCTATGGATACCAAGATGACATATAAAACGTGTGCCGTCAACTGCAATCGCCAAGTAAAACTTTCAGGAACAGGCATCTAGACTTTTGGGTGGTATTATAAATCATCTGAAAGTTTTTGTTTACTAAATTATAATCCTCAAGATTGTGATAATGGCTAATGTTTGAGTATTTATTATGCACTAGGAAACTATCCGCTCCTTGCCCCCATATCTCTCTCTCTTTCTTCCTTTCTCCTTAAAATAACCTTGTAAGGTAGGTATTTTTGTCCCTAATTTTAAAATATGGAAACTGAGACTTACTTTAATAAACTGTCCAAGATCATAGCTAACAAATTAATGGAAAGTAGCCGAGCCTGAACTCACACATAGATCTAACTTACTGCAAAACCTGTATTTTTACCAGCCAGGCTAAAGACTATAAAAGCCTTTAGAATAACTGTTTTAGAAAAAAATTCTGCAAAACCAACTCTATTTCACTATAAAATGAAATATTTCATCAGGGACTCTTTTCTTCCTAAACTACCTTTTTCACAGAAAGTACATCTTTTGTGTAAAATCGGTAAAATAATTTATTCTGGTTCATTCAGCAAGTTATCACCAAAGTTTGATACTGCTTATCAAATTTGTAAGGTGATTAATGTCAAATCTGAAAACAAAATAAGATGGCTCATATAGACTGAGTAAAGTTGGGGGAAAAGTTATTTTACTTTTAAATTAAATTATTCTTTTCGTAGCAGCTGATGAGTTCATGAAGTAAAGCAAAACGCTGCATCAAAAAGTCTTAACTCCATAAATTCTAACTCGCTTCTCTGTTGACCTGACTTCATCAGAGGTTACTTACAACTTGGGCTCAGGTGCTTTAATCATAAGACAAACTATGTAGCCCAAATTATATAACAACACAGAGTCTTTCTAGGCCAATAGCCTGAAGCACTCCTCCACAGTCAATTAATTTTAACAACATTCTATAAGGCAAATAGGGAGAGTAAGAACATTACTATCACATGCAAAAGAGCCTGCCAGAAGAATGTTTTTAAGTATATGCCCTCTATTCTGTGAGGTATTCCTAGTCCTTATTTTCTTTAACAATTATTATTCATGTCACATTTTTTAAAATGTCACAGTATGAAGCCATCTATTACATTGAAATGGTGAAAGGGAAGGACGGAGAGATAGGGAACAAATGAACATGGATTTGTAAACACTGTCCTAGGAGTTTTAAACCTTAAATGACCCCTAAAGGAGACTGTTTTGAGACTTTCACAGATCTTTCTCCATTTATATAATACTAATGCTCTCCTCCCATTAGCACCGTGATTTTGAAGTATAGTATATTTGAGGTATCATGTAATCCTCACACCAACCTGGGAACTCTTATCACCTTTTTACTGAAAGGGAAACTCAAGTTTGGAGATGTTATACATTAATTGCCCAAGCTGGTGCAGCTCATAAGTGAGAAAGCTTTCTGAAACTGGGTTTCCCAGACTCAGATCTCTTGCTGCCTCCCAACTAGCAATACTAGAAATGTTTAGTTTGAACATAAGTATCTGGCTTTGTCTGTGAGGCTCTTTGTATAAGGTTGTCCCATTTGTAATTTGATTCAAGTAAACTAACACATACTAAGCTTCTATTAAGGTTCAGTGAATACAGAAATGAGAAATACAATCTTTACACTCAAAAGCCTTCCCATCTGGTGTAGAAGATACATAAACCAGGAACTGCAATCTAAATTACTCCCTTACTATGCTCATTATGCCTTCCTGAAAATGGGTGTGAATGTGCAAACTAGTGAACTGGACACTTTAGGTGAATTGTATGGGATGTGAATTATATCTCAATACAGCTGCTATTAAAAAAATAAAATAATAAATTAAAAAAATATTTAAAAATTTGTGTTAAGGAAAGGATTCTTGTCTCCAGAAAACCTAAGATAATCACAAAATAATTACTTACCCTTGATCTTGGACATGACTTTTAATAATACAATCTCAGCATTTTGGGATACTGCTTTTGCACAAAATTATTAACTTCTAATCAATAAACATCCAACCAAAGTTATGGTGCTTTACATGTAGCATTTCTAATTTCATTGTTGTTTCAAACAAATGTTATATTTTTTGAGATTTACATTTCCTGACATAAATATTATACTTAGTTGTCTAAAATTACTACTTATTTTTTAAAGCAAAGGTAACATAAAATAAAACATCCAATAGTTGCACAAATGTTATATAAATAAAGATAGAGGCCCTGTCCAAACGAAATGTGCACTGGTGGGCAATGCCACTGTGGAACGCTCCCAAATAGTCAAGCTCCTCTGAAATACGGGCAGGAGCGGATCCTTGCCCATTGCCCAGCCCTCTGATCCAGTGTGAACTTTTCATTTTACAGGTGAGGACAACGAAACACGAAGGTGTTGACCTCTTAAAATATTCCCAAGATCACATAGAAAAGGATCACAAACAGAAGTCTCTACCGCTTTTTCTACTACTACACTGAGTTGGGATTAACTGGTAAAGTCTTTACTGATACAACACATAGTTATCAAGTAGTTTCTATTTTCTAGGCTTCATTCTAGGCAATATAGATATGTTGATAAAAATCACAGGCAAAAAATTTGCACTGTGGCAAGGAAGACAGATAAGAAGCCCGAGTAAACAAGTAAATAAAGGATAGTAATTAGTTGCTATGCAGAGGATTAAGATAAGGTTATTCATGGAGGTGACTTTAGCTCCTGAGCCCTACATGGCTGCTTGTGAAGAGCGGTGGGAAAAGAAATCCAGGCAGTAAACGAGCTGATGAAAAGGTTGTGGTTGGTAGGAGGCAGAGGTAGAGAAAGCAGGATTGATCAATACAATGGAGAAGGAACGCTTCACTGCAGAATAAGGAGTTTGCATCTCTGAGCAAGTTCTGGTATAATTTTAAGGATAAGTCCTAATTTATCTAATTAGGTGGTAAACCCAGACTTTACCAGAAAATCAGGTATTAAAATCTATTGTGTACCTTCTTTTTCAAATAAGGAAAAGTACTGTATGCTTCCTCTGTGTGCCCTAGCAAGAAGCTGACATTTCAGCAACACTAAGAAAAAAACAGTGGCACAATGAGCACAAACTCAATCAGTCATCTTCCACTCTGCGGTCCCAATGCCTGTTCTAAGCTGCCAATCTGAACAGGACATGTCCCTCCTGAAATCCCTTTATGGTCTGTCGTTTCTCTTAGCAGAGTCAAACTTCTCATCATGGCCCACAAGGCAGCACATGCTGGTCCCTGACAATTTCTCCAGCCTCATTTCCTGCTACCTGTTGCTCAGAGGACCAGCTGAGTTCTCTTCTCAGATGAACCCTGTGCTCACTCTACTTGTTAATGCTTTGTCCTTGACCAGGACAAGACAGAGATGCTTCTTGCTCAACTCTTCCCAAAGTGAACTCCTACTTACACTTCAGGTCTTTGTCAAGACAACACTTCTAGTTCCTCTAGAAAACCTGCCTTGCTCCCTTGTCCTAAGTCTGACTTAGGAGCTTCACCTCCAGATATTCCATCATCTTTAGCACTGACCACCCCCACATTGCAACCGTCTACATATTTGCAGCTGTCCTGCATAATTTTGTTGAGGGCAGGGACCATAGCTGTCCTGTTCATTGTTGTATCTTCCATACTGAGTGCAGTCTGGGCATTTAGCATCTAGGGGCTTAATACATAGTGAATAAGTGCAAAGAAAACTTTCTACTAGGTTTTAAATTCCTAGAGAGCAGGAACCCTAGGCTGGTTAAACATACTACCTCCAACTCTAAACATAAGGTGAGTGCTCAAAGAAATTTATAGTTTTTCAACTGAGAGCTGCATTTCCCATGCTTTACATTCTATGATTTGAGTATATTGAAAGTGGAGTTTCTGGTGAAGAGCCCTGCCATTGTCTTTGCACCAGCTTTGGCCATATTTTAACCTGCCCAGCCATCGGATACCATTTCTAAGTCTAGGTAGACAAATACCTGAACTAATATTACTCATCTACCCTCTCAATATGGTCTGATTTATGCCATAAAGTATTCCTGCATCTAAACTTTGTCCTACATATGAAATACTCACTATTATCCTGCAACTTAGACCATTTGATTTAAAATGCATTTCTTCAGGGCTTTTAAATACTTTGCGATCTTTATCTTTCCACAATGTGGAAATCAGTTTCAGAACGAAACTGATCACAGTGATCGATGTTTTGATGCAACAGTTCCTTACATTTAAAATCAAGAACACAAAATCAAAATTTAACTAAAACGTATACTCTTAATAAGTTTAAATATTTGTACCTACCTTCTAGTGCATCTTTCATATCCTGAGCAAAAAGGGTCCACATAATTTCAGCACTTATTTTTCCCATGTTCAGTTCTTGAGGAAACCTAAAAGCAAACACATATATTAGTAGATCAAAAAGAAAAATGTGCCTGAAAAAAAACACTTCACATTACACAGACACCACGGTAATTATTACATTGTTTATAAATACTTTTACTTACGAGATTTCTCTTTATAAATTTTCAGGGGTAGGGGAAAAAAGCTGAACACCAGAGTGTGGCGATAAAGACAATTATTGGGTGAAAGGAAAACAGACTTCGTTACGTCAGTGCCAATGTAATGTTGCCCAGGGTTCCTGATGGATGTCTTATGCTGTGTGTTTGCTTGTGTCTAAAGAGTCCCTTTAGTTTTATCAAACACTTTGTCTTCATATGTCTCAATTTGAGGATAGGCCAGATGAATCTGAGGAGCAGATACCATATAACAGCAAAAACCACAGCTCGCATTCAGCTGTCAGCCATTTTTCTCGAAGCAAACTTGAGTGCTTCCATTCTCTATTTGCTTAAAGCAAATTATTTCAAGAAAGATTCCTCACTCCTCTGGTAAAATGGCCCATGGTGGACCCATTAATCAGGACTCCAGAACTACCAGGCAGGCTGTGTATTTTAGATCAAACAAGCTTAAGCCAAAGACAAGATTCCTACTGCTGCTGAATATGTATTCTGTTTGTATGTGTTTTCAATCTCATGATAAGCCCAGCGAAAATAATTTCATTCATTTCATTTCATCGTAAACACTCAGCCCATGCCAACATGCAAGACTGAAAGTATTTTCTGTTCTAACAAATATACATTATATATTTTACGCATTGAATATATTATTTATAAAGTGCATGTATATAAATGTTTATATACATATATACAAGCTAACATATTAAGGAAATATATATATATATAGATATATACATATATATGTAAAGTAACAAGAATAACTCTCACATTCATTTATTTTTTATTTTTAAGATTTTTTTGATGTGGACCATTTTTTTTTTTTTTTTAAAGTCTTTATTGAAAGTTAAGACTTTGCCTTCCTATGCAGGGGGTGCAGGTTCAATCCCTGGTCTGACAACTAAGATCCCACATACCTCACAGCCAAAAAAAACAAAACATAAAACAGAAGCAATACTGTGACAAATTCAATAAGGACTTCACATTCATTTATATCTTTGAGTCCAAATCAAAAAAAGAGAAAAGAGTAATATAACCCTGAATGGGATAGAAAGGGTTACTTAAGTAAATATGACCTCAGTATAACCTCAACAAAGAAAAGACCACATATCCTACATACTATTTCACCAAACCACAGCATGTTTCATCAAATATCCCTTACTAATTTCCATCTATCAATTTATCTAATAATGTCAACTGATACTTTAAAACTTAAATGTGGACGCATTATTAAGTATTAAAACAGAACACTTCCCATGATCAAAAAATAAATATAACCTAGATATATACAAAATTAGTTTTCAACAATAAATTTTACCCCCTTTATATAAAAATAACCTTTGGCAAGTAATGTTTCATTTGTGGATAGCTACAAATATCCCATATATGTAGTATATTAACTTTTATGTAATAGTTACACAACAACAAAATTGTAAGTGATATAATTACAGTGATTTAAGCTCGTAAAATGAGGAAATCTATTATTTTAATTTTTTGACTCCAGAATAAAGAATGTATTAATTCTGTTTATGGTGCCCTGATAAAAAAATCAAAGACATTGGGAGACCTTCAAGATGGCAGAAGAGTAAGATGTAGAGATCACCTTCTCCCCCAACAAATACATCAGAAATACATCTACATGTGGAACAGCTCCTATAAAACACCTACTCAACGCTGGCAGAAGACCTCAGACCTCCCAAAAGAAAAGAAACTCCCCACGTACCTGGGTAGGACAAAAGAAAAAAAGAAAAAACAGAGACAAAAGAATAGGGACAGGGCCTGCACCTCTGGGAGGGAGGTGTGAAGGAGAAGAAGTTTCCACACACTAGGAAGCCCCTTTGCTGGTGGAGACTGAGGGTGGCGGAGCAGGGGGAGCTTCGGAGCCACGGAGAGTGCAGCAACAGGGGTGTGGAGGGCAAAGTGGAGCAATTCCAACACAGAGGATCCGTGCCGCCCAGCACTCACCAGCCCGAGAGGCTTGTCTGCTCACCCTCCAGGGGTGGGTGGGGCAGGGAGCTGAGGCTCCGGTTCGAGGTCGGATCCCAGGGAGAGGACTGGGGTTGGCGGCGTGAACACAGCCTGAAGGGGTTAGTGCACCACAGCTAGCCGGGAGGGAGTTCAGGAAAAAATCTGGAGCTTCCAAAGAGGCAAGAGACCATTGTTTCAGGGTGTGTAAGTAGAGGGGATTCAGAGCACCGCCTAAACGAGCTCCAGAGATGGGCGCGAGCCGCGGCTATCAGTGTGGACCCCAGAGATGGGCATGAGATGCTAACACTGCTGCTGCAGCCACCAGGAATCCTGTGTGCAAGCACAGGTCACTCTCCACACCTCCCCTCCTGGGAGCCTGTGCAGCCCGCCACTGCCAGGGTCCCACGATCCAGGGACAACTTCCCTGCGAGAACACACGGTGCGCCTCAGGCTGGTGCAATGTCATGCTGGCACAATGTCATGCTGGCCTCTGCCGCAGCAGGCTTGCCCCACATCCATACCCTCCCACGCCCCGGCCTGAGTGAGCCAGAGACCCCGAATCAGCTACTCCTTTAACCTTGTCCTGTCTGAGCAAAGAACAGATGCCCTCAGGCTACCTATATGCAGAGGTGGGGCCAATCCAAAGCTGAACCCTGGGAGCTGCAATAACAAAGAAGAGAAAGGGAAATCTTTCCCAGCAGCCTCAGGAGCATGGGATTAAATCTCCACAGTCAACTTGATGTACCCTGTATCTGTGGAATACCTGAACAGATAACGAATCATCCCAAAATAGAAGTGGTAGTATTTGGGAGCAACGGTATATATATATTTTTCCTTTTACTCTTAGTGAGTGTGTATGTGTATGATTCTTTGTGTGATTTTGTCTGCATAGCTTTGTTTTTACCATTTGTCCTAGGGCTCAGTCTGTCATTTTTTTTAGTATAGTTTTTAGCACTTGTTATCATTGGTGGATTTGTTTTTTGGTCTGGTTGCTCACTTCTTTCTTTCATTCTTTCTTTATTTTTTTTTAATTACTTTTGAATTTTTAATATTTTTTTATATGAACAACATTATTTTATTACTTTTCCTTCTTTCTTTCTTTTTTTTTCTCCCTTTTCCTCTGAGCCGTGTGGCAGACACGGTCTTGGTGCTCTGGCCACGTGTCAGGCCTCTGCCTCTGAGGTGAGAGAGCCGAGTTCAGGACACTGGTCCATCAGAGTCCATCCCGGCTCCACGTAATATCAAACGGTGAAAGCTCTCCCACAGATCTCCATCACAACGTGAAGACACAGCTCCACTCAACAACCAGCAAGCTACAGTGCTGGACACCCTATGCCACACAACTAACAGGACAGGAAGACAACCCCACCCATTAGCAGAGAGGCTGCCTAAAATCATAATAAGGTCGCAGATGCCGCAAAAGACACCACTGGACATGGTCCTGCCCACCAAAAAGACAAGATCCAACCTCGTCCACCAGAACACAGGCACAACTCCCCTCCACCAGGAAGCCTACACAACCAACTGAACCAACCTTAGCCACTAGGGGCACAAACCAAAAACAACGGGAACTATGAACCTGCAGCCAGCGAAAAGGGGACCCCCAAAACAGTAAGTGAAGCAGAATGAGAAGACACAGAAACACAGAAGATGAAGGAGCAAGGTAACAACCCACCAGACCAAACAAATGAAGAGAAAATAGTCAGTCTACCTGAAAAAGAATTCAGAGTAATGATAGTAAACATGTTCCAAAATCTTGGAAGTACAATAGAGAAAATACAAGAAACATTTAACAAGGACCTAGAAGACCTAAAGATGAAACAAGCAACGATGAACAACACAATAAGTGAAATTAAACATGCTCTAGAAGGGATCAATAGCAGAATAATTGAGGCAAAAGAATGGATAAGTGACCTGGAAGATAAAATAGTGGAAATAACTACTGCAGAGCAGAATAAAGAAAAAAGAATGAAAAGAATTGAGGACAGTCTCAGAGACCACTGGGACACATTAAACACACCAACATTCGAATTATAGGGGTCCCAGAAGAAGAAGAGAAAAAGAAAGGGACTGAGAAAATATTTGAAGAGATTATAGTTGAAAACTTCCCTAATATGGGAAAGGAAATAGTTAATCAAGTCCAGGAAGCACAGAGAGTCCCATACAGGATAAATCCAAGAAGAAACATGCCAAGACACATATTAATCAAACTATCAAAAATTAAATTCAAAGAAAAAATATTAAAAGCAGCAAGGGAAAAACAACAAATAACTACAAAGGAATCCCCATAAGGTTAACAGCTGACCTTTTAGCAGAAACTCTGCAAGCCAAAAGGGAATGGCAGGACATATTTAAAGTGATGAAAGGGAAAAACCTACAACCAAGATTACTCTATCCACCAGGATTTCATTCATATTTGAAGGAGAAATTAAAACCTTTACAGACAAGCAAAAGCTAAGAGAATTCAGCACCACCAAACCAGCTTTACAACAAATGCTAAAGGAACTACTCTAGGCAGGAACCACAAGAGAAGAAAAAGATTTACAATAACAAAACCCAAACAACTAAGAAAATGGTAATAGTAACATACATATTGATAATTACCTTAAACGTAAATGGATTAAATGCTCATACCAAAAGACATAGACTCACTGAATGGATACAAAAACAAGACCCGTATGTATACTGTCTACAAGAGATCCACTTCAGACCTAGGGACACATGCAGACTGAAAGTGAGGGGATGGAAAAAGATATTCCATGCAAATGGAAATCAAAAGAAAGCTGGAGCAGCAATTCTGATATCAGAAAAAATAGAATTTAAAATAAAGACTATTACAAGAGACAAAGAAGGACACTACATGATGATCAAGGGATCAATCCAAGAACATATAACAATTATAAATATTTATGCACCTAAAATAGGAGGACCTCAATACATAAGGCAAATGCTGACAGCCATAAGACGGGAAATTGGCAGTAACAAAATAATAGTAGGGGACTTTAACACCCCACTTTCACCAATGGACAGATCATCCAAAATGAAAATGATAAAGGAAACACAAACTTTAAATGATACAGTAAACAAGATGGACTTAATTGATATTTATAGGACATTCCATCCAAAACCAACAGAACACATTTTCCTCTCAAGTGCTCATGGAACGTTCTCCAGGATAGATCATACTTTGGGTCACAAATCAAGTCTTGGTAAATTTAAGAAAAGTGAAATTCTATCATGTATCTTTTCCAACCACAATACTGTGAGACTAGATATCTATTGCAGGAAAAAATCTGCAAAATATACAAACACATGGAGGCTAAACAATACACTAATTAATAACCAAGAGATCACTGAAGAAATCAAAGAGAAAAAAAAAAAACCTAGACACAAATGACAGTGAAAACACAATGACCCAAACTTATCAGGTGCAGCAAAAGCAGTTGTAAGAGGGAACTTTATAGCAATAGAATCCTACCTCAAGAAACAAGAAACATGTCAAATAAACAACCTTACTTTACACCTAAAGCAATTAGAGAAAGAAGAACAAAAAACCCTCAAAGTCAGCAGAAGGAAAGAAACCATAAAGATGAGATCAGAAACAAATGAAAAGGAAATGAAGGAAACAAGAGCAAATTTCAAAAAAACTAAAAGCTGGTTCTTTGAGAAGATAAACAAAATGGACAAACCATTAGCCACACTCATCAAGAAAAAAAGGGAGAAGACTCAAATCAATATAATTAGAAATGAAAAAGAAGTAACAACTGACACTGCAGAAACACAAATGATCATGAGAGATTACTACAAATAACAATACGCCAATAAAATGGACAACCTGGAAGAAAAGGACAAATTCTAAGAAAAGCACATCTTCTGAGACTGAATCAGGAAGAAATAGAAAATATGAACAGACAAATCGCAAGCACTGAAATTGAGATTGTGATTAAAAATCTTCCAACAAACAAAAGCCCAGGACCAGATGTCTTCTCAGGTGAATTCTATCATTTAGAGAAGAGCTAACACCTATCCTTCTCAAATTCTTCCAAAATATAGTAGAGGGAGGAACACTCTCAAACTCATTCTACAAGGCCACCATCATCCTGATAAGAAAACCACACAAAGATGTCACAAAGAAAGAAAACTACAGGCCAATATCAGCGATGAACATAGATGCCAAAATCCTCAACAAAATATTAGCAAACAGAATCCAACAACACAATAAAAGGATCATACATGATGATCAAGTGGGGTTTATCCCAGGATTGCAAGGATTCTTCAATATATGCAAATCAATCAATGTGATACAGCATATTAACAAACTGAAGGAGAAAAACCATATGATCATCTCAATAGATGCAGAAAAAGCTTTTGACAAAATTCAGCACCAATTTATGATAAAAACCCCTCCAGAAAGGAGGCATAGAGGGAACGTCCCTCAACATAATGAAGGCCATATATGACAAACCCACAGCCAACAGCATTCTCAATGGTGAAAAACTGAAACCATTTCCACTAAGATCAGGAATAAGACGAGGTTGCCCACTCTCACCACTATTACTCAACATAGTTTTGGAAGCTTTAGCCACATTAATCAAAGAAATACAAGGAATCCAAATTGGAAAAGAAGAAGTAAAGCTGTCTCTGTTTGCAGATGACATGATACCATACATAGAGAATCCTAAAGACGCTAACAGAAAACTACTAGAGCTAATCAATGAATTTGGTAAGGTAGCAGGAGACAAAAATAATGCACAGAAATCTCTTGCACTCCTATACACTAATGATGAAAAATCTGAAAGAGAAACTAAGGAAACACTCCCATTTGACACTGCAACAAAAAGAATAAGATACCTAGGAATAAACCTACCTACAGAGACAAAAAATCTGTATGCAGAAAACTATTAGACACTGATGAAAGAAATAAAGATTATAAACATATGGAGAAATATAGCATGTTCTTGGATTGGAAAAATCAACATTGTGAAAATGACTCTACTACCCAAAGCAACCCACAGAGTCAATGCAATCCCTATCAAACTACCAATGGCATTTTTCACAGAACTAGAACAAAAAATTTCACAATTCATATGGAAACACAAAAGACCCCGAATAGTCTAAGCAATCTTGAGAAAGAAAAATGGAGCTGAAGGAATCAGGCTCCTGGACTTCAGACTATAGTACAAAGCTACAGTAATCAAGACAGTATGGTACTGGCACAAAAACAGAAATATAGGTCAGTGGATCAGGACAGAAAGCACAGAGATAAACCCACGCACATATGGTCACCTTATCCTAGATGAAGGAAGCAAGAATATATAAGGGAGAAAAGACAGCCTCTTTAATAAGTCGTGGTGGGAAAACAGGACAGCTACATGTAAAAGAATGAAATTAGAACATTCCCTAACACCATACACAAAAATAAACTCAAAATGGATTAAAGACCTAAATGTAAGGCCAGACACTATAAAACTCTTAGAGGAAATCCTAGGCAGAAACTCTATGACATAAATCACAGCAAGATTCATTTTGACTTACCTCCTAGAGAAATGAAATAAAAACAGAAATAAACAAATGGGACCTAATGAAACTTAAAAGCTTTTGCACAGCAAAGGAAACCATAAACAAGATGAAAGACAACCCTCAGAATGGGAGAAAATATTTAAGAATGAAGCAACTGACAAAGGATTAATCTCTAAAATTTATAAGTAGCACATGTAGCTCAATATCAAAAAAACAAACAACCAAATGAAAAAAAGGGCAGAGGACCTAAGCAGATATTTCTCCAAAGACGATATACAGATTGTCAACAAACACATGAGAGGACGCTCAACATCACTAATCATTACAGAATGCAAATCAAAACTACAATGAGATATACCCTCACACCAGTCAGAATGGCCATCATCAAAAACTCTACAAACAATAAATGCTGAAGATGGTGTGGAGAAAAGGGTACGCTCTTGTAGTGTTGGTGGGAATGTAAATTGATACAGCCACTATGGAGAACAGTATGGAGGTTCCTTAAAAAACTAAAAATAGAACTACCATACAACCCAGCAATCACACTACTGGGCATATACCCTGAGAAAATCATAATTCAAAAAGAGTCATGTACCACAATGTTCATTACAGCTCTATTTACAATAGCCAAGACATGGAAACAACCTAAGTGTCCATCAACAGATGAATGGATAAAGAAGATGTGGCATATATGTATACAATGGAATATTACTCCACCATAAAGTGAAATGAAATTGAGTTATTTGTAGTGAGGTGGATGGAACTAGTGTCTATCATACAGAGTGAAGTAAGTCAGAAAGAGAAAAACAAATACCGTATGCTAACACATACATATGGAATCTAAAAAAAGGAAAAAAGAAAAAATGGTTCTGATGAACCTAGGGGCAGGACAGGAATAATGATGCAGATCTACTAGAGAATGGACTTGAGGATGGGGAGGGGGAAGGGTAATATGGGACGAAGTGAGAGAGTGGCATGGACACGTATACACTACCAAATGTAAAATAGCTAGCTAGTGGGAAGCAGCTGCATAGCACAGGGAGATCAGCTTGATGCTTTGTGTCCACATAGAGGGGTGGGAGAGAGATGCAAGAGGGAGGAGATATGGGGATATATGTATATGTATAGCTGATTCACTTTATTATAAAGCAGATACTAACATAGCATCATAAAGCAATTATACTCCAATAAAGGTGTTAAAAAGTACATTATACAAAAAGGAAACTAAACAGCATTATCTCTCATAAAATTGATGCAGAAGTCCTCAACAAAAAATGACAAATTCAATCCTTAAATATATTCAAAGGATAATACATCATGAGCAACAGACTTATCCCAGAAATGCAGCATAGGTTCAACATTCAAAAATGAATCAATGTGATACACCATATTTACAGACTAAGGAGAAAAATTTTAGCATGTCAATAGATGCAGAGAACGTATCTGACGAACTTCAACATTTGTTCATGCTAAAAACAAAACAAAACAAATCAAAAACAAATATCCTAAAACTAAGAAATTAAAGGGAACTACCTTAACCTTATAAAGAGAATATGCAAAAACCTACAGCTAACATCATACTATGATAAGGATCAAGGTAATGGTATTTACTCTCACTATTCCTATTAAACACTGTACTGGAGTTCCTAAAGATTGTAAACAGGCAAGAAAAAGAAATAACGTCAGAGGCATATAGAAATAAAACTCTCTATTTGCAGACAACATGATCATCTACATAGAAAATCTCCAAAAAACTACAAAAAAAGCTACTAAATAAGTTCAGCAAGGTCACAGAATATGAAGTCAAGACACACAATCATTGTATTTCTATTTTCTAGCAATGAACCATTGGAAATTGATATTAAAACAGCAATAAATTTACAATAGCAGCAAAAGATGAAATACTTAGACATAAATCTAGAATATATATACAAGATTTATATGAGGAAACCTGCAAAGTACTGAGGAGAAACATGAAGTAAAGCTTAAATAAATGGAGAAATATGTTGTATTCATGAATTGGTATATTTAATGTCATTCGAATGTTAATTTTTCCCAAGTTGATTTACAGATTCAATGCAATCTCACCCAGAATTCCAGCAGAACTCTTTTTGTAGAAACTGACAAATCCATTCTAAAATTTACATGGTGAAGCAAAAGAACTAGAAGAGCAAAAATGGTATTTATTAAAATAGCTGAAGGATTTACAACACCTGTCTTCACAGCTTACTATGAAACTATATTAAACAGTGTATCTTCAAGGTAAATTAATTTTCAATAAGATGTTACATTAATTCAATGGAGAAAAGATAGACTTTTCAATACGTCTGCTAGACTAGTTGGGTATCCATATGCAAAAATTAAAAAAAAATTGTAAACCTGGACCCAAACTTCACAACATATAAAAAAAAACTCAAAATGATCACAGATCTAAACACAAAACCTAAACTATAAATCTTCTAAAAGAAAACACAGAAAATCTTATGATCTTGAATCAGGCAACAGTTGTTTAGATCTGTCACAACAAGTGCAAACCATAAAATAAAATACTGATAAATTGGACTTCATGAAAATTAAAATCTGCTTTTAAAAAGAAACTTCAGAAAATGAAAAGAGGAGCAATTGACTAGGAGAAAACAATTTGCAGAATGCATATCTGATAAAGGACTTATATCTGGAATATCCAAAGTACTCTCAAATCTCAATAAGAAAAAAATTGCCCAATAAAAAATGGACAATTGATCTGAATGACAATTTAGCAAAGAAAATAATTAGATAGAAAATAAGCACATGAAAATATGTATGGGTGGTGATGTGATGAACTGGGAGATTGGGATTGACAATATATACACTAATATGTATAAAATGGATAATAAGAACCTGCTGTATAAAAAAAAATAAAATAAAATTCAAAAAAAGAAAAGAAAATATGTTAATATCATTAGTCATTAGGTACTTTCAAATAAAAATTACTGATATAATGTGAAACCACTACATGTCTACTAAAATAGCTTTAAAACAAAACAAAACAAAATGACACCTGACAATATGAAGGGCTGGGAAATGTGTAAAGATACAGAGAAGCTGTATCTTTACAGCTTCTGTAAAGATAGACTGGAATTCTGATACACTGCTGCTGAGAATGCAAAATATGACAGTCACTTTGGAAAGCAGTTTGGCAATCAAGTTAAATATATTTAACTTGATTTAAATATTTATCAGCAGTCCCACTCCAGGTATTTATCCAAGAGAAATGAACCTTATATTTATACAAAAACTATGTATGTTGCTTAATTTTCAATCACCAAAAACTGCAAATAGCCAATGTCTTTCAGCTGATGAATGGATAAATAAATCGAGATAGGTTCATAAAACGCAATCTACTAAGTAATAAAAAGGAATAAACAACTGATACATGTTAACAGTGTGGATGAGTATCAAATGAATTATGCTAAAAGAAACTGGACTCAAAAAAACCTATATAACTGTATGATTCCATCTATAATATATTATTGAAAAGGCAAAAGTATAAGGACAGAAAACATATCAGTGGTTGCCAGGGGCCTGGGATAATATTTTTATCACCATTTTTTGGGTGATAAAAATATTCTGTATCTTGGTTTTGATAGTAGTTATATGACCATATGTTTGTTTTCTATTTCATCAATTTCTGCTCTTCATTATTTTTTACCTTCTACTATTGGGGGGTTTAATATGTTGTTCATTTTCTATTAAGAAAGATACTTAGATAATTAATTTTGGGGCTTTGTTCCTTTCTAACAAGTGTATTTAAGGTATAAATTTCTTTTAGGAACTGCATTTAGCGGCATCCTAATATGCTGTATTTTCATAGTAATCCAATCAAAATTTTTTACATTTTTAATCCTCATTTTTTAACTTCCAACTATTCGGGGATTTTCTAAGTATCTTTCAGTTGCTGTTTTCTACCTTAATTAAACTAAGGTTAAAGAACATATTCTGAATAATTTCAATATTTTGCAATTTGTTGAGACAATTTACATCCAGCATATAGTTAATTTTGATAAGTATTTTTCATCTACTGTCTACTTGAACTTCCTTCTGAATATTTTCTTCTGGACCATCTTCATATTTACTAATTCTCTCTTCAGCTGTGTCTAACAACCGGTAAATCCATATGTTCAGTTATTAATTTCATTTGTTGTAGATTTCAGTTCTAGAAATTCCATTTGATCCTTTCATTAGTTTTAAATTCACTGTTTCTCCATTTTCTTACTTAATTTCTTAAATATATTAATTATAGTTATTATAACATCTGTATTTCTAGATTCTATTAATCTCTTAAAATGCCTACTTTAAAAAATTTTTTTGGGGGGTGGGGGGGGCTGCACCACATGGCATACAGAATCTTAGTTCCCTGACCAGGAATGGAACCCATGCTCGCTGCAGTGGAAGCAGGGAGTCTTAACCACTGGACCATCGGGGAAGTTCAATGCCTACTTATTTCTGATTGAAAGAATTGTGCGTGTGCGTGTGTGTGTGTGTGTGTGTGTGTGTGTGTGTGTGTGTAAATTTGAGTCTCTGGGTGATACTGGTATTCTTTCAGAAAGGATTTATTTTTCTTCTGGCAGTAGTGTTTTAAAGTTGGTAGAGATGACCTTAATCCAATTGGGGACTGGGCTTATTCAAAGCAGGTCAATATTTTATTCATACTGTCTCCTAGGACATATCCCTTCATACCCAAACTGTATGCTTGGGAGGTTTCACCAGGACCCACTACTTTGTAGGGCCTTATTTCCTATTATTCTACTGATCCCATGTTCAGCTTTCTCAGTTTTTCAACTGGCACTTTCTCAGGCTCTCAGCCTCTGCCTCTAGGCAGATCAGTTGATGCCTCTAGGGGAGAGGGTTGGCATATACCTGACACACTTTTCTAGTAAATACATGCATATATCATAAAGATATAAAAAAATTCATGGGGGTAAAAAGATCAAACGTATTCTAATAGTTAGGTTTGGGCAAGTAGTAAAGGGAATTGAATTCAGGGAGGCATATATACACGTCTTCAATCCAATTTGCAATGTTTTGTTTATTTTAGAAAAAAACTAAAAAGTTTATAATTTTACGAGCAGTAAAATAAGAGGTAATATAATACAAATGAGTGCTAACATTTAGCATTTAATAAGTAATATTTGTTAATAAGTTGCTATTAATTGAAGGCCTAGCATGTGCTATGCACAGCACTAAGGGCTAAATAAAATACACACAGTCCTTGCCCCTCAGAAGTTTACAACCTAGTAGAAATGACAGTTAAAAAAAAATATATATATATGTATAATACATATCATATGATATATATTTGATAAGTCTCACAAAGAAAGCTAGAGGGTGAAACAATAGAGCTGGCTGTGAAAACAGTAGTTTTAGAAAATCAAGAGTTTGGAGAAACAACTCCTCCTCTTTACTGGTTCTTAGGGGCTGTGACAGCAGCTTATTTTCAATGGAGGGTCACTCCTGTAGCCTGTACAGAGATGGGAAGCAGCAGCATGAACAAGTCTGGCAAGAGAAGATTCAGAACTTCTGGTATCAAGGACCAACAGTGATAGGAACCTTGGTGTATGCTTTAAATGATAGTGACTGCCATGATATCAAAGGGGAACAGAAGAAGAGCAACATGGGGAATGGGAACATGGATAATAAATAGAAAAGGAGACTGCAGAACATCAGCTGTAGGTGAGAGAATACAGAGGAGCTAGACCAAGGAGCAAGGGCAAAAAGAGCCAAAGATATCCTGAGTGGCTGCTGTTTTTCTGTTCTTGGGTCTACACTTGGGTGATGTGACTTAAAGAAACATGGGTCACTACTATATATAAAATAGATAAACAAGGACCTACTGCATAACACAGGGAACTATATTCAATATCTTGTAATAACCTATAATGGAAAAGAATCTGAAAAAGAATAGATAAATGTATGTATAACCAAATCACTTTTCTGTACACCAGAAACTAACACAATATTATAAATTAATTATATTTCAATTAAAAAAAAGAAACATGCATCATAATGGAAAGGGACATTTTACCTAATTTGCACTAACTACAAATTACTAAACACAATAAAGGTAAGAGTATATGATGCAGAAGTATGTACTGGTGCAGTCATTCACAGAAGTTATTTGAAGAAAGTTAAGATTTGTATGTACTTTTCGAGGAGGATAAAGATTAACTGGTGGAAGGGATAAGCTATGCACCCCAGTTAATGGTTGTAATTACCATAAGAAAAGACTCTCAAAATGACTTTTGAAATATTTTTCCTTTAATCTAGACTGTTCAATCAAATAACTTCAAAACAGGGAATCTAAAAATAAGCTATTAGTGTCAGGATTTTCTCAGTTGCATAAGCAATGTCAAGTTTGATTTTCATTCTTGAAAAACTGTGGTTTAAGGGTTCTCATTATTACTGTTGACGATTTAACAAAAACTTAAACCGAAACCAAACTACCATTTAAAATAAAAACAACACACAAGAAAAATACACACTAGATATATAAAAGGCAAAGGGATAATACTATTAATACAAGAAGAATTGTTACAAATCTGAAGAAAAAGAGGGATATTAGAAAAAATGGCTGAGATGAATAGACAATCTAAAAATTAAACAACACAAAAACCTAGTAAATATAGAAAAAGCATGCTCACTTCTCTAATAGTCAAAGAAATTTCAATTAAAATAATAGTAAAAATTTTTTACTAAGGACATTTCAGGCTAGAAAACAAGCAGAAAATATTAATGAAAAATTCAGGACCTGTTTGAACCTGATTTACAAAAGCTATTTAATGACTCTCTACAGGCTTTCAGTTTTTATGTTATTCTGATACCTGCATTATTTCCACTCCCTTCTCTCCTGTGTCCCAGGAGTCCCCCTCCATGGACTGCATCATCATGGTGTTATATGAAACTACAGAATAATATGCACCTATTAAAAAGAGCAAGATAGGTCTGCCTATATTGACATGAAAAGATGTCTGTCAAGCTGTTTTAAGTGAACAAAGCAAATTACAGATTAGTGTACATATTATCCTATATTTTGTAAAAAAAAAAAAAAAGTAAAAATAAATATTATTAAATGAATTTCTATGCTTATACATGCACAAAATCGTAGTTGGAAAAAATACACCCAACTACTGAAAATTTATAAGGAGTGGGTAAGGGAGTCTTATTTTTGGTTTTTATTTGTTTTCTTCATAAAAATGATACATAAACATTTAGAACTTTCACTTTCTACTTCGAACAGGCCTGTGAAGTTGAATACGATCATTTTAATAAACACAAAAATTTAAATAAATTCTGAAATAAACATCAAAGGGCATTTTACTAAATACTATAATTATTTTTATAAAGCTAAATAACATGCATTTATTTCTCACAAAATTCCTATTTGATTGTTGTCATTCTCATTTTTCAAATGAGGAACTGGTGGTTAGAATTAGAGCCTTGAGCTGTTTTCCCAAAGCTCATGGTTTCTCCAATAAAGAAGCAGCAAATATTCAATTTTTTTTGATACTTAGAAGAGACATAAAGATAACTTTGACTACACGCATTTTAGACTTAGGAACATTAGAGATTAAGAAACATGTCCTAAAACAGGAAACACATCAATGACAGAATCAGTAATAGAGCTCATGCTTCTTGACCATATTTCTTTTTCATTCTTTTTCTTATGACAATAACAGAAATTCCCAAGCATTGAAAATGTCTTCACAGCTAATTCTTTTGTTTTGTTTTGTTTAAGCCTATTGATTTTGCCTTAAAATATTTACAGTTCAAATCATTAGCTTCATATTTTATGTAATAGTCTATCTTTAAATTTAAATCTCAAGATTTACTTCTTGCCAAGCTCTGATTCCATACAGAAGATAATCTTTGGGGTCTGAGACATTACTCTGATATCTGTTTTACAAGTTTTGCTTATTGTGTATTATGACATGCTAGCTTCAAATTTGGTTTTCTTACTATTACCTATAGGAAATAATAGATATCCTTGTGCTAGAAAAAAATAACTCAAAGATCCTTTGTTTACCTAATCGTTACATAAGTTCTTCTGAAGTCTATATTTTTATTTTACTTTACTACCTCTCTATGGTATTTTTGGTGCATTTGGAAGTACTTCTCTGGCTCTGTCTTACATAAATCCTACTTAAATAAAAAACCTCAGTAGTCAGCCCTGAATCCAGATAGCACACTTGGTCATCCCCCTCTTCCGCAATCCACAGCATCTTCTCCTTTCTACTCTCCTGTGGATTCTTCCTTTGACATACCCTTAGAATTTGTCCCTGCCCTGCTCCTACTGTCACATCTCCAGTTCAAGTCTTTACCCTCCCTTGCCTCAAGAGCTGAACTAACCTGTTAGTTTATCTATCTGCTCCATTTCTTCCTCTTCAAATTCATCCTCTATACTACGACCTAATTTACCTTTTAAGAATATAGGCTGTAGTATTTCAAACCACTACTTTAAAACCATCAATTGTTTGTCACACATTCATTAGCATAGAGAAGTTTCAACTCATTAAGATGACTTGCCTGGCCAATGACAATCTGACCCCCACTTTAACTCTATCTCTACTCTCCAACACTTTCCATGCTCCAGCCACCCAGACTACTTATAATTTCTTAACATATCTGATGTCCCATGTCTTCTGATCACTTTCCCCTAACTGTTCTCTCTCTTCCTCAATTTCCATTTGATCATAAATACTTTGTTCCTTCAAAGCAGCTCCTCCCACTAAAGTCTTTTGTTGTAATGAAGGCAGAATTAGCAGTGATTAATTAGCTGTGAGGAATGAGGGCAAAGGAAAGTTTACAGTGACTATAAACTGTATCATAGCACACTTAATATTAACAGTTAGTGATAGCATTGGTGCTTTGTACTGTGTAAATTCCATAATTTTACTGTTGCCACAAGATTTAACTTATCTAGTCTAATTTTATTGACATTTGCTTTATAGTTCAGAACTGATGAAGTAACATGAATTTTTTCTCTCTTTAAGCAGTTTTGGCTAGCATTAGAAAACAATTCTCCATCTAGCATCTCTTCACTAACAGATAATATTAATTGTGCTTATATAATCTTCTATATACATATTTTTATATTTGCATTTATTTATTTGTATGTATGTAGGTATGTATATTTCCTCTCCATGCAATTTAAACAGAAGCCAGGATATAACCTGGTGACAACATCTGCAAAGCTAACAGTTTCCAAAATAATTTCTTTATTCCTACCTACTCACTGAAAAAGGGGAGAAAAATTCACAACTATATACAACCAATAAGAGAAGGAAATCAGAGCTTGGAATGAGAGGACAGACACCTAGTATTTCTCATAACAGATTTTATCAAGTTCTGAGTAACTACTAGCTAGATTCTACGTTTCCATTTTTAAGGGGCAACAAAATAATCATATTCCCATAAGAGTGTATTTTTGCACTGTGTTCAAATTTCCTTTGTAGATATGAAAATACATAATCTCACTCTGGCATCAAATTTTATATGCTATGTCTATATGGTCTCCTCAGTATCAAATAATGATTCAAATGGCAGAGTTGTTTTCTTCCAACACATTCCACAGTTGAATATTTCTGCCTTTTCTTTGGGATGGCTAAGAAGTCTACACCATTTGCACATTTGCCAGAGGCTTATTTTCTGTAATTTAACGCAGTTCTGGCTATTTCCTGTGCACAAGTCACAGAAGTGTAATGTAGTGGTTAAGCCTCAATGTAATCCAAAAGACAGAGATTTGATTTCTCCTCTGCTACTTAACTAATTGACCCAGTGGAGCACTGAGTAATCTCTTTAAAACTCAATTTCCTCATCTGTCAAATGCGGATGATAATAATTGCAACTTGGGCCTTTCTACGGCTGTTATGAGGATTAAATGAGATTTTACATGTATATAACTTGTACAGCCACTGGCCCATAGTGAACACTCAATAAAGGCTTGCTGCTGATGATAAGGAAATTTTAACTATAAATAAGACATACAAGAAAATATTATTTAGACTCCACTGATTTCTAATGTGAAAAAAATTATCACAGAAAATGAATGGAAGTTTACATTTGTGTTGCTAGTTATTAGTCTCCAGAAAAAAAAATTGCTAATAAAATTAATAGCAATAAACTTGATTGCAGAGGGAAATTATTATATACTAACAGGAGTAAACTGGTTTCACAAACTTCAGAAATCTCTAGCCATACACTAACAATTTATATGCTAATTATAAATAAATTCCAAACTATGATACAAGCAGGACTAAAAGAGTTTTTAACTTTCCATGACCATTTCCTAACCTCGTAGAAATTAGTATATATATATAAAAGTTAAAGCAAGTACCCATATAATATGGTACATTAAATACTCATATTTCATTATTCATATTTAAAAAATAAAATTGGTCCTCTTCATCCTGGTCCAAGTTAATGTACACAAATTGAATTCTAGAATGTATAGCTTCACCTCTTCTTCATTTTCCATGTAGTTATAGCTTAACTTAGTCTATTATTTACAAAAAGAGGTTTAATGAAATAACTGCTCCATTCCAACATTATTTGAATGTCTCCTGTTTTTAATTTGCAGCAATTAATACAAAGCATGTTTTAAACCTTGACTCCTATGAGACACAATTTAATAACCCAATTTATTATCTTGAAAATGTCTTAGTGAAATAAGGAAAACACAATCTTCTACTGCCAAATTTGATAATACTGATTCATTAGTCACAACAGATAAAATTAGAATCCATTAAATGTGAAGTTTTTTTTTTTTTTTTTTTGCGGTTCGCCGGCCTCTCACTGTTGTGGCGTCTCCCGTTGTGGAGCACAGGCTCCAGATGCGCAGGCTTAGCGGCCATGGCTCACGGGCCCAGCCGCTCCGCGGCATGTGGGATCCTCCCGGACCGGGGCACAAACCCGTGTCCCCTGCATCGGCACGGGGACTCTCAACCACTGCGCCACCAGGGAAGCCCTGAAGTATTGTTTTCACATGCAAAGTTTGCCTTTGAAGATAAGTGTATTCATTGTTACAAATGAGTAAGCAATGGTTCTGATATTATGTGTCATGTATGCAACTGCAGCTTCATTGTCACAGTCAGAAGTCAAGACATTTAGCTTGCTCCGCTCTTTTAACATTGTTATCTTTTTTTAAAATCAGCTTTTGTTAACATGTTCTCCATTTAAGAGAACTAGACTTGCCTTAGTGCAATTAACTGCCATTACCATGGAGAGAGAGAACCACGGATAATGAACTTTATTAAGTAGGACTCTACTAGTAAATTACAAACTAGCCTTACAAGTTAAAGCTATATTAAAGAGCAACTAAAACGTATCATAACATTGCAGTTCAGGGTGAAAGTTAGCTTAAGCATTTGGAGTGTGAACTCAACAACTGGACATTTCCTGTGGTGATCATCTTTCCTTTTGTACTTAAGTTCTCTTGTACTAAAAAGCAAGTAGGTCACTAATGCCATTTAAACCCAACTACCCTTTTATTTTTTGTTTTCTCTTTATTTACATCTACAACCTAAGGTATTATTTAATAAACTTGGATCTTTAAATACATAATTTAAATATGAAAAATAAAATTTGGGATGGATCTCGATTAACTACTGAAATCAGCATTTTGTAAGACACACCTGGCAGTGGCAAAGGAGGTGGAGATGGCAGAAACAGCTTTAAAAAATGTGGGTAATGTGCTTGGGGTGAAGAGTAAACAGAATTTACTGACCTCAGGTCACGTTTCTCAAGGTACTCCAGTGTTTCCAGATTACAGACCTGGGGAAAGCAAGTCCTCATATTCACGTTGGAGGCAGGGAGCTTGAGGCACTGAACGCCGAGAGATGGGAGTTAACATCTGATGAGCATCTAGTCAATGACAAGCACTGGGCTAGGTGCTTCTAAGCATTATCTCCTCGAATCCGGATAATGGTCCTCTGTGTTTTAACTCCCAAATTTTTCAGATTGAACTCCCAATTTTTCCAGTTTTAACTCCCAATCTTTCACATGTGGAAAACAGTCCAAAAAACGTTGCAAAACTTTTCTAAGGTCTTATGGCTCAGTCTCTCTCACGCAAAAATATTAGATCACTAAGCCACCCAAGCCACACTGATCTTTGCATACTTAAAGCATAGTCCTCTTTCTTTATTTTTACTTATTCCTGAAGTACTCATCTCATTAAAAAATACTAAGATGGTTTACAAAATATAATAAGATGAGATTTGTCTTCAAAGTAGAGACCTTAATGCCTGTTGGATGACTGACCGACAAACATCTTGCCTGCCCGAGCAGCAGTGGAGGGAGACCCTTCCATCTAAAAGTTGTTTCCCAAGTGTAATGTATAATTATGAATGGATCTCAAGGACACTGCATTGTTACAAAGATTGCTTAGAACTAGTTCCCTTAAATCCTCTCACTGTGGTTCAGCATTCACTTTTATCTGTCTGTATTCATTGAAAAAGCACATGTACTGTCTGATTGTTCCTGTCTGGTGCCAATAAAATTAATATCAAATTTCTGCTAAGAGTTTCCCACAATAAACTTTTAGCAGGCCATTTATGGTAAAGAGTTTGGATGTGATTTTACTAAACCAAAGTAACCATCTATTGTTCTGTCTCAATTACATGTTAGGAAGGGAGAAGGGAGTATCACTGAGAAAAATCTGTAATTGGCCTTAGACAAAGGCAGAGGCAGGATAAGTATGGAAGTGGCAAATTTTATACACCCAATAAACATGAGTTTGGAGCCCAGCAGAACACTGCAGGCCCCCCCTCCGTCCAGCCCCAAGTACTAGAGAGTTGTTTTACACATACTAAAACTGCCACCAGAGGTAAAAAAGCTAACTGCATGATGACCAGACTGTAGCCATGACATAAACTGCTCCAACTTCAACAGTACTGAATCTATGGGTAGCACAATTCCAAGAACTGGCCTCAAGACAATGGGATTAACATTATTGCTCATAATAATCTATATCTTTGTGGGCATCAGAATAATTATAGCTTGCCCTGCCCATATATGTAAGCGACAACTAAAATTGTCAGCAAAGAGATGCTACAGACCCACGTTGACAATTTCCACTCTGAGAATACAGCACCCTATGTCAGTATGAAGAAGGTACAGAAGATAGACCTTGGCCCCTAATCCCATAGAAATGGAATGACGTTCTGACAAGTGAGGATCTGTCAGCAGCTCTTTGCAGGAAACCACCCTCAGCAGGAAGCCCCTGTTCCTGTCACTTTAGCAAAGCTATATTGTAACTAACTTTTAAACCAGGCACCCCCATGCTCTACTTATCTCTGGCCCAAGTGCACCTTTCAAATCTTTTAATCAATACCTTGCCTGACTTGTCAGTTCTTTCCACTGATCAAAGAAGTAGAAATGAAGAATAAGCAATGAAATGTAGAAATGAAGATTACCAGATCTCTCCCCTAGCTTCCCCTCCAGTCATCTCCCGAACAAACTGTGTGACTAAACTGTGTGAATGAGATACCATCCAGAGGAAGATCACAAGAAGTCAACGAGCCTGCACGCAGTGGGGGGATGGTGACAACTCTGACCCCCTATCTCTATGATTAACTGAGATTACTTCCCTCCTTTCCCTTAAATGTTTCATGGTCAAGCAGAATTTTTGGAGGTGGTTTTTAGGGGATGTTGAGTCCATCATCTCCCCAGACTATGGACATTCTGATTAAAGGCGCCTGTCATTTGCTGCCAACATTTGTGAGTGTGTAACTGTTTTTTGTAAGTGGGAGCAGCAGGACACCCATTCGATAACGAGTGGAACTTCATCTCTTCATCTGACACTATGCTAAGGTGGTAAAAATAAGAAAAGACATGGTCTTTTCCTTCAAAAACTTTTTAGCATAGTGGAAGAAACAGATTTATAAACATATACTCATAGTACCATACTATAAATGCAACGATAGAATGTAAATTCATGGATGAACCATAATGTGGCACCTATACATCTTGGATGCATTAGGGAAGACTAGCTGGAAGAGGTAATGCTTCAGTTAAGTCTTAAATCTTAAGGGTAAAGCAAAGTGTGGAGGGAACTTGGAGTTAGATAGTAGAAAGTCCATTAAGTGTTTTGTAAAACTATCTTTGCTGAAGAAAAAAAATAACTAAAAAAAACAAAAACAAACAAACAAAACAAACAGGAAACCTGACTAACCAAATTACTACTTCTCATTCTCTATAACCTAAGGAAATACTGGCCACATACCAGGTGACAGCAACTGAAATATGGACATGAAAGCAAAGTGTTGCAGTCTGTTTGCCTTGTCATCTATGGGAAACTGCAGCTCCATCCAATAAATAAAGGAGCCACTTTTACGGCATCAACTCTTCCCACTGTTTCTCCCATTGATTAAGCCCCAATCACATGGCCTTTCTTGCTGCTACTCCAGCATGCCAGGCTTCACTTCTGAAACTTTGTACTTCCTATTGATTCTCCTGTTTACAGTTACCAAAGCTTAGTTTATGTTTGCCTTCCTCTGATCCACGCTTCAATTCAAATGTCACTTTCTCCAAGAGTCCTTTTGTAGCCATTGAAATGGACATATTAGCACTGATCTTCACTTCTGCCAAGTCATTGTTTTCAGTATTGTCTTGCTTTACCTTCTCCATAGCATTTATCAATACCTAAAACATGGTATTATCTGTTTATTTTTAGGTGCCTTGCTATCTAACTCCTCTCCCCTCCCAGGAAAAGTAATAAAGAACTTTTTTTGTCTTGTTCATTGCTGAATCTCCAGTTTGTAACATATTGCCCAGTAATCAACATAAGTTAAATGAATGAAACCTTCTAAACCAATGGTAGCCATCACTATCTCCAAATAACAGCTCTGCAACAGAGCTAGAGAACAACCAGTTTAGAATCCAGCAGGAGGACACAGGGGGCCTCCAGGGAGAAAATATGTTTAAAAAAAAAAAAGAGAAGAAAAATGAGGATATAAAAATAAAATGATATTAGACATAGAAATGTAGAAAGGTGTGAAGTTAGAGTCTATAGAGTTATTAAATGTGGGCCTTGGTTCTGACATTTCTTGCACCTAATCCACAAGGGAAAACTGATCATTTTTGTGTATCCCAAATGCTTGGGAAGCAAGGTTTTTAACACAGAGAATTCTAGAAAAAAAAAAATTCTTTCCTGGTCTCTCCTGAGGGCGCCCGTGAGTACGCACTACACATTTACATTTTTCTTACAGTAAATTACAAACTGTGCGCATTTTGTCTATTGGTTTATATACAACTACAGCTGGTGCCATCATATGGCATACCTTGCACTTTAAACTTTTGTCATTATTGTTTCAGGTTTATCATGACCAGATTCAGATTAATCACTGAGACATCAGAAATGTCTGGATGGACCTAAAGGATTAATGCCCTGACTTATGGGGTTTTCCCCTACAGTTAATCGTTTTGTTAATGCAAAGGGTTGCTTAGATTCTAATTCTGCCACTTACTAACTGTGCTTCAGTTTCATCGTCTGCACTTTGGGGATGTTAACAGCACTGGTTCTATTATAATTACATTTAGGATTCAATTAAACATTCAACTGTGAAAAATGCTTAGTACAGTGTCTGGCTCCAATGAATTTCCCATAGTTCCCTATACGATGGTTGTAATATTTATAACGTAGATATCTAGTTGTACATAAATCATCTGGCAAGCATAATAGACTGAAAATCCAAGATGAACCTTTTGTTTTCTCTATGATGTGCAGTCAGGGAGGCAGAAAATTGAAATCTTCAGAAGTGACTGAATTAGTACAATTCTTAGTTAGCAATCTTACAACAGTACTCTTATGCTCTTAGAAAAATATTCTTATTCTTTCCAGATAACGTGTTATTGTTTTGGGAATTTGCAGAGAAACACCTTATCTATTTTAAAATTTAAGTCGGCTGTAATTGACATTAGTAAAAGCTTTCAAAATGACTTCTTTTTTGTGTGTGTGCTTTTATTCAGGTAGTGTTAGCCCAGGTTTTCAGATTTTCTGGCTATCCATTCTCCCCAGTGTAAACCCTAGCTCTGCAGAACTGTTTACTCATAGGAAATATATTGTTTGCTTATATCCCAGCAATTGAAATTGAAGCATTCCTTTACACTTCAACAGCAACCTAACTGCAACTATAGTGGAATACACATGTTGCTCCATGTAATATCATAATGGTTTAGTTATGCTACTTTGGCTATAAGGATCACAGCTCAAGTAACTGCAAATAACTAGAAGGTAATTTTGATAAGTATACTTTGCACAATGGAGAAACAAGACTGAACTGCCTTGCCACATTGTACTGGAACCCAAGGAAAGCTGAACTAGGTTTAACAGATGGAGCAAACACCAGTAGTCAGTCTCCTTGCACCAGGAACAAAAAGCTCCTTCCGAGGTGAAGGCATTAGGGGAGTGCGGTGAGTGACCACAGTCAGGATCCTCACCTAAGAAGTCCACCAGGGCTTCCCTGGTGGCGCAGTGGTTGAGAGTCCGCCTGCCGATGCAGGGGACACGGGTTCGTGCCCCGGCCCGGGAAGATCCCACATGCCGCAGAGCAGCTGGGCCCGTGAGCCATGGCCGCTGAGCCTGCGTGTCTGGAGCCTGTGCTCCGCAACGGGAGAGGCCACAACAGTGAGAGGCCCGCGTACCGCAAAAAAAAAAAAAGAAAAAAAGAAGTCCACCAATACCAAGACTCTGCTATTCTCATCGTTTCTGCTTTTCCTTGCAAGCATCCTTTCCCTTCTTTTACTGAGAACTGCCTTCTTCCCCTTCAACCATGTTTATCTCCTGGCTTCTATTTACACATCATTTTGATTTATTCTTCATTTTGGATCACTTATTATAGCTATCTCCAAACTCATAACCTTTCAATGTCTATTCTTGTCAACTATCTCAATCTCTGGATTTCTCAGTCTAATTCCAAATCTAGTGTTTTTATTAGATTA
Source organism: Delphinus delphis (assembly GCF_949987515.2). NCBI lineage: Eukaryota > Metazoa > Chordata > Mammalia > Artiodactyla > Delphinidae > Delphinus > Delphinus delphis. The sequence goes on from NC_082684.1 coordinate 147,799,900, forward strand.
CCTTAACAAGGGATTAAGGTGAGGAATTTGATCTCAGAATGACCTGTGATTGTGGCAGGCACAGTTTAAGGTTCATGTTTGATTTTGTATATCTCTTTCCGGATTAAATCTTTGTGGCCCCAGCTTTGCATAGTACCTGGCAACTATCAAATATTCAATACATATTTATTTAAATGAGAATTTTAATGAAAAATAATAAAAGTAAATAGAGCAGAAAAAAAGAATGGAATAAAAATCTTTAAAAGAAAGAATTGAATATTTGCCTTATCCTTCCTATACTTGTTCTATTTCAGGGTAATGATACAAGAAATTTTCACATGATGCGATATGGGGAAGTCATTCTGGCTTATATATGAGTTAACTTGAATTTTATGCTAACTAAAACAGCCTGTTTGTGGCTTATCAAACATAAGCTGTGCTTGTGTTTTAATTATTAAAAAGCAGGGTGTACTGAGCAGAAGTAAAGAAAGACCATGTTAAAAATAAAGATTAGATGCCTCCCTTTCCGGGGCACCAATGCTGGTACTCCTTCGATGATAAGACTCCCTTCCCAGGTGCCAAGGCTATACTGACTCACTGTGTACGTGCTGATTTGTTTTTTTTGACACCTTGAAGGAATGTATCCCTGGCTTGTTTCATGTTCTTTGTTCTGACAAGATATAAAACTGTGCTGATAACCATGCTTCTATGGAGCAGTTCCTTGGAGTTTTCTGGGAGGCTGTTTTCTTGGCTAGAGTTCTCAGTTTGACTCAAATAAAATTCTTTTCTATTTCTAATATAGGTTATTTATTGATTATTTTCATCGACAATAACCAGATAAGCAGCCCTAGTTGATGAAGGCAAGTCCTTCTTTACAGAAAAGTTCTAACTAAATGTTGAACAAATAAAATTATAAAATCACAATTTTGCCATCCCTAATTGAATAACTTATTCTGAAATGATTATAAATAAATGAAAGCATTAGAGGAGAGGTCAACAGAAACACTGAAATGGAAGGATCAGGCTGGCAGCACTGATCAATCTTGGCATGACCACAAGGGGAACAACCAGACTTAATGTGACCGCGGATGTGATGGAGTATGAAGTACACAGAGTCACCTGTGAGTTATTCTTGAAAAACAAACAGACAAAAAAGGAATCTGAAAGATAGCCTTTAAACTAATGCTCAGCTATGGGGAGTACAGAATACGGTGGAACAAATTAAATATAAGAAAGAGACATGCAGAATGATCCAGAAAGTAGAACATTCTAAAGGACAATGAACATGGCTTCTTTAAGAAAGTAGTGGCATGGATAAAAGAGAAGTTAAGGGAGAGGAATTATGAGGAAAGAGACTTATGACACAAAATAATCAAAATGTAGTATGTGGACCTCATCTGAATCCTGACTAAAACAAAACAAATGTAAAAAGGGATTTTTAAAGAAAAACAGCAGCATTTGATTACGGGAAGGGGTACACGATACTAATGCATTACTGTTAGTGTTATTAGTTGTGAGAATGACATTGTCATATGTAAGAAAATAACCGTAATTTTTAGGGATGAAATGATATATGTCTGAGATTTGTTTAAAAGAATTCAGCAAAGGAAAAAAAATAATAATAAAGCTCAATGTATAGGTGAAGAAAATATGACAAAATCTTAGTAATCATTGAGTTTGAGTTATGGATATACAGCTCCATTGTATACTCTCTCTACTTTTTAGCATAATGAACAGTTTTGTAACAAAGTTTTAAATAGAAAAATAATTTAGGGAAGCCACAGTGCAAGCAAAGACATCAATAGCTTTAATACTTTGAAGAGCATTATTTCCAAAACAGAAAGAAGAAGATGTACATCTTTGATCAAAGTAGCTTAAACCCAATTTTCTCACTGCAGCAAATGAAGCATACTATGTTTTAAAACATAAAATTGGAAAATAATGTTATGAAAAAAAAAAAGAAAATAATGTTATGGCTCATCCCACAGCCTTGACAAAATAAAAGCAGCATACCTCATCTTCACAAATGAAACAGCAGATTTTTAAAAATTGTTCCATTTTCTATTCAACACATTGGAGCCTCTCTGATATATACTCTTAATGCAGAGAGAAAATAAATTGAGCCTTCACTGTGGCTCAATACTTTGGAAAGATGCTAAAAGAAATTACAGACAATAATAAAATACATGCAAATACACAGGATTGTAGAATGGATGAAACATATTTTTGCTTACATTTTGGTCAGCATTACAAAAACAAAGTAATGTTAAGTCACAATAATTTAAATAATCAGAGTAAAATTACATGAATATTTTAAAAGATATAAGATTTCTTACTTTCAAGCATATTTAGTGAACCTCCCCTACATTATACATTTGGTTGTCATCAGTCTAAAGGAATTTCACAGCTAAGTATACAATTGCCTACTGCATATGATTCATGGAAGTCATACAGATAGCCAAATCTCTATATATCCAAATATAACTCACTGTATACTTCTTTTAACTATGTACTTCCTTACACTGAGACTTCCTCCTGAATTTATTATCTCAATTAATGGTGCTCCCATAAATACAGCGTGTTCATTGTCTCCATCTTCTTTCCTAACCTTCCACTCAATGCATTTAGTCAACAAGATCTCTTGATTTATCTCCTAAATATTTCTCAGATCTGATCCTACCTCTCCATCATCTTATCCAAAGTCCTCATATTTTCTCACTGGATTACTGCTGGAGCCACTTAACAGTTATCTACACTTACAAAAGAAAGAACATAATAAGAAATAGAGAAGACACCAATTTACTTTAAAACCAAAAACAATATTGAGATTTAATGAAACCAAAATCTGTTTCTTTTTTTTTTTTCAGAAGACTAATAAAATTCATAAATGGCTAGCCAGTTAGACAGGAAAACAGACAGAAGATATATAATATCAATATTAAGAATGAGAGAAGAGAAATGACTTCAGATTTTATAGACATTAAAGGCATAATAGAGAAATGTCATGAGCAACTGTACAACAGCAAATTGCCACTTAGATTAAATGGAAAAATTCCTTGAAAGACAAATAACAAAAACACAATCAAGAACAAGCAGTTTTGGGAGGAACCAAGATGGCAACATAGGAACTTCCCTCCACCCACAGATGCAATGAATGTACAACGACACTACACATGGAGAAATTCCCACTGAGAGAAATCCAGTGGCTCACAGGACTATGGCAAATAAAGACACATTTGTCAGTGGGCGCACATAACTCCCTGTGGCTGTCTCCTCAAGGTTCAGCCCAGAAAGAGCAGGTAAAAATGCCCATCTCCCAGTCTTGCCCTGGAGGGATTTGACTGCATACTTTACAAGTTAATGCCTGAGGGTCTGGCTTCTAATTTAGCATCCATCTAGAGGCTGGCTGAGATCTTTCTTAGAGCCCAGAGGAGCTGGTGGGCACTTCCCTGCATTCTCCCTCTTGCTTGATCCAACAATGAAACCAAACCACCAGTACTTCCCTGGAAGGAGCCTGTCCACATATTTAATGCATCAACTTTTATGGCTGCAAGCTGAGGGATGGGTTCCCAAATCATGTAGCTCTGATAGCCAGTGGGTCTTTCATTCACAAGTCCCACAGGACTAGAGCAAACAAAACAAGCAGCTTTTCAACAGGTGCAGAAGCACCCCGCTTGTCCCTCCCCCACTGTCATGGCTATCCACCTGGGCTCAGTGCAGAGGAAGCAGGCAATAATGCCCATCTTCCAATTTCTCCTTCCAAGGGGCTTAACTATATCTTTTCCCATCTATTGCCTGAGGGTACAGCTTTTAGTTAGCCTGTATCTAGGTGCTGACTTTTATCCTTTTCCTTGAAACATTGACCAGTCTTGGCACACCCTCAATTAGGGAGCCACTAAGAACAAAGATGGCAGCTTGGACAACCATAATGGTTTGAGAGACAACCAGGAGCTTGGGCTGGGCTGATTGATGAGACAGTCTGTCTAGACTGGGAGAGGTGGTTGTCTAATCTAATGTGCAGAAACCAACACAAAGAGTCAAGGAAAATGAAAAAAAAAAATAAGAAGGAAATATGTTCCAAACAAAAGAACAAGATAAATCACCTATAACTGACCTTAATAAAATAGAGATAAGTGATTTACCCAATAGAGAGTTCAAAATAATGGTCATAAAGATGCTCACTGAGGTCAGAGAACAATGCATGAACAAAGTGAGGATTTCAGCAAAGAGAAAATATAAAAGACAAAGAGAGAATCCTAAAAGTAGCAAGATAAAAGGAGTTTGTTACACTGAAGGGGATCCCCATAAGACTATCAGTGAATTTTTCAGCAGAAATTTTGCAAGCCAGGAGGGAGTGGAATGATTTTTCAGAATGCTGAAAGAGAAAACCTGCCAACCAATAATATTCTACATGGCAAAGTTGTCCTTCAGAATTGAAGAAGAGACAAAGAGTTTTTCAGACAAAAGCTGAAGTTAATCACTACTAGATCCATAGATATATGGATCAATAGAACAGAGAGTACAGAATTGGACTCACACATATAATTAACTGATTTTTGACAAAGTTACCAAAGCAATTCGATGGGGATAGGATAATTTTTCTAACAAATAGAGCTGAAAAGATTAAACATATGAAAAAAATCCCAAATAATCTTAAACTCTATATCATACCGTATACAAAAAATAACTGGAGATGAACCACAGATCTCAATGTAAGATATCTAGAAGAAAACTACAGTACTGCAACTTGACTCTGGGTGTTGCAACGTTTTCTTAAGTAGGACACAGAAAGCCCAAATTATAAAAGAAAATAATCAACAAATTGGACTACTCTATCAATTATTTTCTTAAAAACAGCTCTCCAAAAGAAACTAGTAATAAATGGAAGAGAAAGTCACAAACTAGGAGAAAATATTGCAACATTTACATAACAGTAGACCTTTATTTAGTATAATTAAAGAGCCATTACAACTCATTAATAAGAAGATAAACATCTCAATTTGGAAATGGCAAAAAGATTTGAACAGACATTTCACCAAAGAAGATATATGTATGCAAATAAGCAGATGAAAAGATGGTCAATATCAGTACTTAGGAAAGTGCAAATTAAAACCACAAGGAGATAACACTACACTTATTTGAATGGCTAAAAGTAAAAAGTCTAATTGTACTAAGTGTTGGAAATATACAAACACTTTGGAAAGTGGTTTGGCAGTTTTAAGAAATATTAAACATGTACATATTACATGACCCAAGGAAAATAAAAGAATATGTCTACACAAAATCTTGCAAACAAACATTCACAGAAACCTAATCTTGAAAAAAAATCCAAATTTACCCCCTAACCTTAACCCTAATCCTAAGAGATGAATGGATAAACATTTTGTGGTATATCTATATAGTAGAATATTACTCAGAAATAAAAGGAGATGAAGTATTGATACCCACAACCACCTGGATGAATCTCAAAATAGTTGTAATTAGTGAAAGAAATTAGACAAAGAAATGTACATAATATATTATTCCTTTATACAAAAGGATAAAAATTTCTAACTAATTTGTAGTATTAGAAAGCAGACCATTGGTTGCCTGGGGTGGGTTGCATAAGGCACACAGAAACTTATTGGGGTTACGGATATCTTTATCATCTTGATTGTGGTGATGGTTTCATGGTTAGATGCATATGTCAAAACTAATTAAATTTTTAACTCTATTCAGTTATACCTCAATACATCTATTTAAAAGGGAGAGAGAGACCCACATTGAAAGATCTGAAAATACTGTGCTTAATAGTTTTCAGTTTCAATGAAACAGAAACACCTGGAAAGCCACTCCATAAAATGAATCTTTAAAATGTGAAGACGTATCACTCAAAGAAATACTCTAGTACATCAGTTAATCAATGGAGTAGGAACAGAGAGAACAGATACCAATTACACATATGGATTTACTTTAATGTATTCAATAATTCAACCAATATGTATGCCTGGATACATACCAGTGTACAAAATAAAACAAATCCTTCCCCTCATGTTTACTTTCTGCAACTATTATAAATTGTTATCAAACTTGAATAAGCAAATGCTTGCAATATTTTTTAAGTCAAAATAACCATGAATACTTCATTCAATTAATTATTTATATCAATAATCTTAGATATTAAAAACAAGAAAGATATAAAAATAAGACCTATCTTTTTAAATCATCCGTTCTCTTGCCATTACCTTCAAACTAAAAACCAAAACTTGTTTTAGCTGGACATGTCCTTCACAAACTGACCTGTGCCTTCATACTCTGGTGTATACAAACCACGCAAGGGATACTTTATTAATAATGCAGACTTCTGTGCCAAATTCAGATCTTAACTCCGTAGATTTGGGATGGAGCTCAGAATCTGCATTCGCAACTATCAGCCTAGTTGATCCTAATAGTCTAACTACCCAGTGAGATAATTAGTGATGCCTAAATGTGATGACACATTGCACAAATAAAGAAACATGCATGAATGGAAATCTCACCAAATTACACAAATGCAACATTCGCCACTAAGAGCACACCTTGCTATCTAGGTGAGTTCACTTAAAATATAGATTTAATTAAATGAGAAACAAAATGCAATGATCCTTAGTACGCAAAAAATCTTTAGAACATCTTCAAAATCTGAGCAAATACAATCATAAAGCATAGATTCCCAACAGAGGGAAAGCATTCAGCTTTATTAGAACTAGGTTTTCATTGGAACAAAAGTGACTACAAACTGACACCATAAACAAAAATAAAAAGCAAGACAAAGACATTTCTCTTCTTTCCTTGTGTCCTTGCTCATTTTTATACTTAGTAGACTTAATTTAGCTCATAATTTAAAATTTATTTTTGCCATAAGTAAATGCATTCCCTCCACTTCCTTTAACACAGTCACAAAAAAGTAACTAAAATCTTTGTATATTTTTAATGGTATATGATTAAGGATGATTCTGGGGAACTTTGATTCCATGATTTTATAATGTTATCTTTTAATAGTCATATCCTGAATATTTGGTAAATGTAAAGAATTCATTTGATTAAAAATAAAATCCTTTCTAATAACCTTTAATTAGCATTTCTCAGCAGATGTTTGTTTTCATTCCATTCTCATTAATCAACTGACCTACCTCAGCCCGAGGGCACAGTCTTAAAACAAGTTATTGATGTCCCTACCTTTAGGAAATCTACTGTATCTTCAAGAAAGATCCAAAGAATGAATGAGAAAACATATCTAGCCCACAAAGCTGTCCAGGAGGAACTGAGGACATGCCATATGTTAAAAGAGAGGATCTAGTCCTGAGCTATCAGAAGAGAATAAGAGAAAGTCTCTACAGATGGTCATCATGATACACTCTGGCATCAGGCAGAAAAGGTGGATATAAGGGGAAAAGGAAGAAGAAAGTGTAAAGGTAAACCTAACGATGCTGTCATTGCCTATCAAGGAGAGGAATACTTTCTCCACATTTAGAAAAAATTCAGGGCAGGTGAAAATGGGTGGTGAAGAAACAGGAAAGGATAAAAATTGGAATACTTACAGGTATTTCTTCTATAATTGGAATTTCAATTGTATTCCACACAAGCTTTTTGACCCTAACTGTTTTGACCAGTACAAAAAATTAGAAATAATAAAACCAGTTCCCCATATTAAGCCTGAATGTACATAATGGTTTGTCTATTTCTGCTATTCCTGCTGCCCACAGGTTTTCAGGTATGACCAATATGTCAGGATATTCTCTCCATTACCAGATTGCAAATGCCCTGCGGGCAGAGTCAGCTGTTATTTTGGTTGTATAGCTCTCGACGTGTGGGTGTGAAATAAATCCTAAATGTGCAACATTAAAGGTGGACTGGATCTTGGAAATTATCCGGTAATATATCCTTATTTTATATATGAGGAAACTGAGACCCAGGGAAATTAGATAATTTGCCCAAGGTCTCATAGCTAGTGTTAAGTTGATAAGTTGAAGATTTCAGAGTCTTCTAGAACAGCCACGAATTTTAATTCATCTGCCTTGCTAACCTGCTCATAATTTATAAATTCTATGCATGGAGGCATAGGCTTAGGTTATTTGAGAAAATGGACTTGTTCTCTTAAATACTGCATTAAATTTGTTACATCTAGCATACACAACTATTTTGAAAGCAAGTTTTTTTGAAAAATCCTTACTATTAGTAAAGTCACGGTGGAATACGTTAATACTCTTTAACATTCTTTTTAGTTTTGGGGGATTGCATTTTTTTTTAAGACAATGAAAGAAACCAGTGGAAAGAAGAAATTTTTCTACATCAAATAAAAATAAATTTGTGGGAAATATTTGTCTCCATATCCAAATAATCACTCTGTATGAGGCTGAAACTAAAAATTCATATCACTGAATTAATATTAACTGATAAAAGTAAAAATATACTGCTTTCTATAGCTTGATTTTGGAAAAGTCTGTCATTGTCATGAGAGTATAAGCCATACTTCAAATATTTTGTTTTCTTAACTTTAGTGGAATAAAATCCATTTATTACCAAAACAGCGTACTTACTGATTCAGGACAGGAGTGTAGGCAGTTTTATCCTCATCAATAATCGTGACCATCAGTGTAATAAGTTGGGGCCAAAAATCCAAATTCTTCGTGGTTGGTCCCTGATCTTCCCGAGGAATGTCCCGTTTCTTACTCTGCTCACAAGGTCACGCAACATGCAAAAGAAAAGGTTAAATGGTATGACTTTAGTTAGATGTCACTGTCAAACAGGAGGATTAGAGAAAAGGGGTAATGGAACAACTCTCAGATCATGCTGACCAAAGCTATTAAATTCAGGTTTCCTCTCTTCATTGAATGCATCCCATAGGGTAAAGTCACAATGGCCAGGCTTGAACTCCTATATACTTCGGTTCTGGAATGGAGGTTTCTCTTCCTCTATTGCAGTTCATGACCTTAGGAATTATTATTGTAGAAATTATCCCTTTAATGTGGCTTCTTCCAAGGCAAAAGGTTGAATTCTGTTTGTACAATGAGGTGTGTGTGTGTGTGTTGTATATAAAATTTGTCCTGCCTAAATATTTTGTCCATAGTCACACTGGTAGTAAAGTGGGCTGAACTCAAGCAAGACTGCCTGGTTACAAAGCCAGTACTGTTAAATACGACAGCATATACAAGTTGCATGAATGGTCTGGAACTCTCTCATTCCACTCACAAATGTATCTAGTTAACAAAAACTTCCTAAGTCTATCTTTCTTTTTTGTGCATGTATGTGTATTTAAATCATATTGGAATCCTTCTTGATTTACCATACTGAATGAATTCTCCACTCTCACCTCTAGGAAGAGTGCTGCCTCAATGATCTAAATTTACAGTGAGATTAACAGAGTATAATAACAATGTTGAATGTTTAACATCTAAACTTCATATTCAACAAACACAATTCCTTTGAACACACAAATAAATTATTCTGGTCACTTTGTTTGGTGGGCATTCTTCTTATAACACTTCTTTCACATGTACTTTTTTAAATTAGGCAAAAAAGATAAAGACAAGACAATTTTCACTCAAGTATATGACTCAGTGGGAAGCATACTGTTTCCTTGTTTTTGCTAAATTATTTATAATCTTATATATCCAGGATATCTGAAAGCTCCAATGTGTAGCTCAGGAAATTTATGGGCTCTCATACAAAAGGTGGATTTGATTTTACTTGATCCAATCTTTTGCCCTATCCAACTACCATGGCTTTTCCAAAGAACAGCCACCCTCTGCTGAATGGTTGTATGCCTATCGTCTAATGCTGCCCAAGACAGGTAACCAGATTTGGATGAGTCATCACACTATTATATTCTCACTTAAGTTAAAATATAATCCTGTATTAAATCCACTTACTGTTAGAGACCTCATACACAGACTATAACGCACCTTTAGGGACTTTAATTTTCCTAGGGTGCTTCCAAATGCTGTTGATTTACCTTTAAGCTCAAAATTTAACAGATACTAAAAGTCGAAGAGCTAAAATAGTCAAAAAATTAGTGGCTAGGACAAATTACTTCAAATTGGCAGAATGAACTATAAGCAGTCTCCAAAGGATCTTAAGAATCTTATATATCTGGTCCCTGAGAACCACTTGAAACTCTGGCAGCCTTCCTCTTTTAATTCCTTACGTACACCAAGGCACATCAGAAGATCTTTAATAAGAAAAAGGCAGCAAAAAAGGCTTACAAATGTCTCACTTTGCCTATTATTAAATTACATTTTCTATTGAAATTTATCTTTCTTTTACGAACAAGAATTTATTATGGTCACAATAACATAATTATTTATTCATTACATTAAGCTCAATAGATTTCCTTCTCTATGATGTAGTTAGAAAGCCAGAGAACCTGGTGAGTTGTGAAGATTGTAAGTAAAATTAGTTCTGATGGCAACGGTGGACTATATGAGAATACTATCATTAATCATCTTGATGTGTATATAGCCAAACTATATGCCTAACGTTTCAAGTAATGTGAATAAATAAAAATAAATGACTACTGATGACATGTCTAACACCAGAGTCACTTATCATCATTCTGCAAAGAGTGATCTGGGAAATGGCAGAGACCAAAGTAGTTGAATATACATTAATTCCAAAGTCCCTTAGTTGTCACAGATTACTTTTTTATGACATCAGAGGATTACAGTTGGTAATGATTTTTGCATAAAATTCTGTATGCTGCATCAGAATAAACCAAACCTGATGCTGAGTCATGAAGTTTTTACGTACCACATATCAGTAGCATAAATCATGCTTTATGTATTTTACTAGTGCATTTGAATAAACTGCATGGTTGAAACATGTAGTACAACCATTATATAAGAATACTTGACTGCTTAGGAACTCAGTTTTTCTAAGTAACACTTTATGAATAGTTAAGAAGTCTATTGGGGCATTTGAAATTGTGGTTGGAAAAATTAAGATAATGGCAGTAGAAATTCTGAAAGCTAGTAATAAGTGTATTAATATTTACTAAAACCCCTATGAATTAATATGTATCACAAGAAAAATTTAATAAAATATATTTATATTAAAGTATAATATATATTAACCTCATTAATAACAAATAAAATACAATAGGTTTATAAAGCTATGACTTAGTATGTCAATCTTAATATGGTCATTGTTATTATAGTGTCTAAAAATTATTTTGTTAATAGATAATTGAGGAAAGAGATATGAAAGAAAGACTGTGAAAGTATAATGGGGAGAGAAATTTTTAAAAGTAGAAAGTCACCAGGGTGTAGGATCAGCTGAAAAACCTTCTAGTCATCATATTTATAAAGGATATTTCAATACAAAAAGCTTGTACAGACAAGCTGATAAGATGTACATTATACTTTCACAATATCAAGGAAGAAAATATGAAGATACTCCATTAAGAAGAGATCAATATACAGAGAGAACCATTATATGTAAAAAAGTGTTGAAATAACAGATTATATCTTCATGGTAGTAGGACCTAGCAACACTTCTAAGGTTTCTACAACATATTTCTGTTCCATCCCATGTATTTGTTCAATAAGCATATAATTTTGAAATACCTCCTCTAAGGAGCTGGCCAGACAAGGGTTGGGGGGAGATATGTAGTAGAGCAATGCAGTGGGATGTTTAAATGCAAAGGCACATGACACTAATTGGGGAATTACTAGCAATGTGAGGCTGCAGGCTTTTGACAAGTTTCTCTAACATTAGTTCTACTGGATATTAGTGAGTATCTCTCTCTCTCTCTCTCTCACACACACACACACACACACACACACGGTCCATGCTCAAATTGAGGAAATTTTGCTGAAATGAAGTTAAATACGTTATTTCCAGACTTCTTGTAGTAAGATGCTAATGTACATTGTGATTCTCTAAGATGGTGGTTCTCAAACTTTAGTGTTTTTCAGCATCACTGGGCAGGCTTGCTAAAACACAGATCGGTAGGCTCTACCACCAGAGTTTCTGATTCAGTAGGTCTAGGGTGAAGCTTGAGAATTTGCATATATAATAAAGTCTCAAGTAATTCTGGTGCTGTTGGTCCCAGGGCCAATTTGAGAGTCTTCTACTCCCCTCCTATTCCCCACATCCCATCTTGTAAAACATTCCACAGAAAAAGTGTTCCTCTGAGTATACTTTGGGAAACAAAAGGCTAGAGAGATGCAGGGGTCAAATACTGAAAGACATTTTGTGTTATATGAAGGGATTTGCATTTAAACTAAATTTGATGAGGACTATTATATGATTTTAAACACGGGAATACTTAATTACAGTTGTGTTTTTAAAAAATGATTTGGCAGTAGCAGGAAGTTTAATAAATTAAAACTTATGAAATAGTCAATAAATAAAATTGATAGGTTTATGAAAATACTTATGAAATAGTTAGGTAAAATTAATAGAACTCATTATGTAAATGGTGAGAAAGAAGAGAGGGAAACGTCAATGGAACTATCCATAAGGTAATTAGGTAAACCAGCCTGGAGTTTAGAAAGCACTCTGGACTACGGATATAGCTTGAAGAATTCCAGGGTGTACGTGGTAGCTGAAATTACGGAGTAAACAAGTTTACTCAAAGAGAGAGAGAGAAGACTACATGGCTAGAGGAAAAACCTTGGGGATAAAGTCTAAAAGAGAATAACATTTTATGAAAGAGGGGAATAGATGGGGGAGTGAGGCCCCTGTTGAAATGCGAGAAAATGGGATCCAGAGTAAATGTTGGAGGATTCGACTTGAATGTAAATGAAGAGCAAGGCTTCCTCTGAGTCAGGCAATAAAGAATCTTGCAGATAAGTCTTGTTGATGGTGAGAAAGGACAGCTAGAAATTTCTATCCTGAGAGAAGAGGAGGAGTAAATAGTAAAAGTTTGAAACAACCTCTGCAAGGAATGAAAGTGGGCCTTGAGTTGGACCCAGAGTGGCCCTGCCAGGGAGCTGGGGAGTGCTGTTGAGGGTGGGGCCCTGCACTTACAAGGATGCAACTCTGGACCATCATGAGTTTCCTCCAGGACTGGATTCAGAAGTCAAGGAAACAGAGTGTTGGATTTAGTACTGGAGGGCAATGAAGTAGGAAAAGGATTTAAGTGTTTGACCAGAATGGTTGGAGTGTTGGAACAAATATATTTTATGGTCCAGAGGAAGGAAGAAGAGAAATGGGAGGGAAGATGGAGGAATAGATCTAGAAAAAGGAGGGAGGAGAAAGGAAGGACAGCAGATTGTTGGAGGAGGATGTTTGTGTTTAGGCATTCAGACCATGGTGGGGCAGGAATAGAGATCACGTAAAGGGCTCTAGAGTGAAGGTCGAGAAGAGCTGAGGAAAATGATACCTCAGGTAAGATAAGGAAGCTGTAGTAACTCTAAAAAGAACTTACAGAATTTGTGTGCATGTGAGCAGGTGACTGCTGCAGTGTACGTAGAAAGATGGTCTTCTTTCAAGGTAAGGGATGGTTGAAAGTTTTGCAACAAGGCTTATAGATGGAAAATCAGGACAGCGTGAATATAAAGACACAAAAGAAAATGAAATAGAGGTAAGCCTGAGTATTAAAAAAGAAATAAGCTTTAAATTGTAACAAAAAGGCTAGCAAAGTAAATTAATATTAAAATATGAACTAGATAGCTCTTTTATAATAAGTTTGCAACATCCTCTGACTCTGAGTTGGCTGTATGGCTTCTCATACTTCGGAGATAAGGACATCTTAGCCCTAGCAGTTCACAGGTTAGAAAAATTGGAACTTTGTTACTGGTTTTGGAAGCAGAACATAAAGTTTCAAATGCTCAGCGGATTTGAGATCTTTATGAAGAGCAATGTGGACAGTTTATCAGCCAGGAGAAAGGAGGACATTTATACTGGACTTGGTCAATGACTGCCAGTTTCCTTATATTTTACCCTGACTTCTAACTCAGGACCAAGCATTGAAAGCCAAATATGTCCCCCAAATCATGCACACAAGATGCCTTCTTCTAGCTAGGTGACTCCCAGTTTCCCCAGGCCAACAAGCTCTGATCATACTAGACCTGAAACCTTCCCTGCTGTTTTCACTATAAAGCTTTTCCACTTCCCTGTCTGCTGTTGAGTCTGGGCCAAATAAAAGTGATGTTGGCTGCCTTCGCTGTTTGAGTAAGATCTGAATAAACAGCCTCTGTCTGTTCTCATTTGGGTGGTCTTCATTGATTTTCAAACATCAAAGCCAAACATTAAAATCCTGATTTCAGAGATGAAGAAACTGAGGGTTACCTCATTTCTGACCGCTTCTTCTTCACTGAAAACAGAACACGTAGACCACATTAAAAAATGTATAGCTTTGGTTTTCTCTTTATATCCTCAACTCCAAGCCCTGGTTACATAGTTTATAGACACAGATGACAACCATTACCTCCCACTAATAATAATGGGCTGATTTTTATCCTGAGTTATATATCTTGAATGACAAGGAATGCTTTCAGAAAATAAAATTATGGATGCTTATGTGAAATCCCTGCACAGGTCCTGCATTCTTGAGACTCACAACTGCTCAGCATTCATCTGCAGTTTGAGAGTTAAAGGCACAAGGAGGGTTTGGTTCTAAGTTAATTGCCAGTTGTTTTCCCCCCCAGTTTTAGAGCTTTCTTTTTTTTTCAACCATTTTTTAAGTATATTTAATTTACATTGTTGTGTTAGTTTCAGGTGTACAACAAAGTAATTCGGTTGTATGTATATATACGTATAACTTTATAACTTGTAATAATCTATAAAGGAAAATTTAGTAAGAACTTTGGGGACACTGGATACTGATGAATGATGAAAGAGTATTAATTAAGAAAGCTCCATAAATTAGGAGTTTGGGATTAATATTAAAAAATAGATATGGATATCTATTCTTTTTCACATTTTTTTCCATTACAGTTTATTACAAGATATTGAATATAGTTCTCTGTGCTATACTGTAGGTCCTTGTTATTTATCTATGTTATATATAGCAGTGTGTATATATTAATTCCAAACTCCTAATTTATAGAGCTTTCTTAATTGATACTGCTTTATTATCAGTATCCAATGTCCCAAAAGTTCTTACTAAAGTTACTAGTTAATCCTTACAGTTCATTTAACTGCAGTCATTTTATCTGCTTCTCCCAATTAGTGTCGGTTTAATTCCATTCAACTTTGGGCAGGATGGACAACCAGACATGGACATAATAGGAGATCCAGAGAGTGAAGTTCCAGCACTTCACAGACTCCCATTCTACTTGCCCAAATATAGGAAACCATCAAAATGACACTATAGTGTCCAGAATGCCTTCACTAAAATTGCTTATCTTGGTAATTCCAGAAGGCTAAATCCTTGTTTGACTGATTACACTTAGGGAAAATGATGTGAGTCTCTGATCAAGGTGTGAAGGGGTAGATAGGAAATTTAAAAAGCAGGATGTTAAAATATTTCAGGGAGACTTGTACATAGAACAGGAAGAAAATAAACAAGGAGAAAGATTGTTAAGATGTATTAACTGTATGTGAGAAACTTGGTCACCACACCGAAGAATTCTACAATTCTTTGTCAGCTCAGACAAAGGCAGTCAACTGGATTCCAGGGTCTTGCATTTGGAGTAAAATCAAGGAGACTGTCCACAAGCAAGATAAGAGAGGAAGAGATACAGAAGTTTAAATCAGCGAAGAAGTAAATGCAAATCTTTTTTGCTCACTTCTTAACAGCCAAGAACTCACAGACCTACCCACACTGCTATACCTCTTTGTTCTTGAGTCACAGTGTAGTACTGA
Source organism: Delphinus delphis (assembly GCF_949987515.2). NCBI lineage: Eukaryota > Metazoa > Chordata > Mammalia > Artiodactyla > Delphinidae > Delphinus > Delphinus delphis. Next base: position 147,815,650 of record NC_082684.1, read on the forward strand.
AAAGGCTACTGAAACATTTACTGCAATTTCTGCATTCTAGAGATGAGGAAACAGCCTGACAGATGAGGAAACTGAGCCTGACACAAATTACTCAGCTAAATGGCAGAAGACAGAGTTGGATTTTGTTTGTTAAGGCATAAAGAAGCAAATTAAGTTATTGATCAGCAGGTTCGTGACCCCTCCCTCTAATTAAAAAGTTTGAAAATGACTGCTAAATGGAAGCATTAGTATTTGTAACTGATGACCTAAGTCTCCTTATACATCTTAAGAGCTAAGATAAATGGGGCATCCATTTTAAGGTGGTGCCAATATTTCCCATTACTTATTGAAAAAAAAAGTTTTTTGCCTTTGGCAAAGTTTATTTCATCTCTTACTTAGACCATTTGCAAGTTTATCACCTTTTTATCTACCTAATTCTTCAAAGGTTTTTCCACTGTTAATCTTAAATGCCTTCTTCACCACTGAATTTTCCTGATATATAGTAAGTCACTTAAACTTGGTCATGAATGGGAGAGACTCTGGGAAGTTATCCTGAATGAGGCTTAGTGCCTGGATTCTCTAATGAGCTGGATCGTGATCATACACATAATGAATAGCCCTGAGTATTCTGGTTATGTGTGAGTCAACCTGAGTTTACTTTCATCACAAAGTTGTGCCATTGTTGCTTTCTAACTAAGCAACTCTGCTAACTGGGGCAGAGTCTAAATTCGAGTTGCCATAATTAATTGTATAGCTAGCTTTTAAAATCCATAGCAAAAATGCTTTGGGACAATGTGAATTGTAACTTTTGCAGAGAACTTAAAAGAAACATACCAAGCAGTGAAATCTGAGACTATATGCAAAGCTGCCACTGCCCAGTGTTTTTCTAAGTCTGGTCCATAGATCATCTACATCAGAATCACCTGGGTTTCTTATTAGAAATACATACACTTGATTTTAGAGTCCCTGTTGCAGACCTACTAAATTAAGATAACTAGACTTATGCCTGGGAGTCTGGACTTAACACGTACAGCTCTGCTCTTCCGAAATCCTCACATCCATAGGTAGAGTTCACTACTAAATTGTCAGTCAGTTAAAAATAGGCCTGTTTTTGTTTGTTTTTTTGTTTGGTTTTTTTTTAAAGGAAGGGTGATACAGCTCTTCCTGGATGCCAATGTCAGTCATAGGTTGCTAGATTTTGCATTCTGTGTGATAACAAAAGACTTCTCTTTTATCTTTACATATGACGAATTTCCAACTACATAGTTATCTAATTTTAAGAGGAGGTGGAGTAACTTATTGGATATTTATGTGGTGCCCATTCCAGGTGTTGATAAGATTGCTATGCTAATCCCTTTGTAACACATTACTTTTTAAATTAAGAGTCACTAGGAAATTACTGTTATACCCAAATAACTTAATTTACTGTTGCTAATTGAGAACAAAAAAATTGAGCACCTAGTAATTAGAGTAATTACTAAAAACCAAAAATATGTTAATATGGTTAGAAAAAAACAAGGAATTTCCATATATTAGAATATTGTATTTGTATTACAGCAAAACAGAATCTTCACTGGGTCTTTTCAGCTTCAGTAAGTTTGAGATATGCTGACACTTAAATTGCCAAAACTGCATTTCAAAATTTGGACACTCCATGTGGTTTTTAAAATCTCTATATGATTCCTTGAATTTCAATAGACTGTACATAGTTAATGATCTATACATACTATAAATTGTCATAACTTTGAATGTGGATTTTAAATATATCCACACAAATTAGTTAACAGTATGGAATAATAGAAAAAAAATAATTGAACATGGAATCAGGAACTTATATTTTGTTCTAAGCTTACATTAATTTGTCCAAACTTGGGCAAGGAATTAATTTCTTCAAATTTGGATTCTTAATATTGAAATCAGAGTATACATACCTAATCCTATTTTTCTGGTAGTTCTAGCAAGTATATAAGTAGAACATCTTCAGTAAGAGACATTTATTACCGTAACAGGTGAATACTCACTTTTAATTAAATTTATGGTAAATGCTCTGCTAATTGACAAGGTTCTTGTTCAAATTCTGAGAGATGTATAAGACAGTTTCTTGAACATAAAATATTAATATTTTAATGGATAACCTAATAGTTTTCCCCTTTTCTCTTTACAAAAATTAAACTTGCATTAAAAAGAAAAAAAATGTAATATGTCACATCTAGAAGGCATTTATTTTCAATTTAAGATATTACATATTAAAGACAACTAGTAGTACTGAGACCAAACTCAGGAGTACCATGAGAGATGACTTCAAATACATGATGGACTGTGGTATAGAAAGAGATTAGAAGAGAAATTGGATTTGTCTTGCACGGTCAAGAAAATAAAACTAGTACTTGTGAATAAAACTTTCAATAGAGAAGATTTTAGTACAACATAAGGAAAAAATGTCTAAATATCAGATCTCTACAAATGTTATAAACCTCCAGCCATTTAAAGGTATACAAGAAATCCTTTGTCCATGTTGTATCTAAAAATTGACCACAATCTCTGGGTTTCTTTTTAATATACTGTCTATGATTATACTCCAGTAACTAAATTCACAGAGATGAACACATAAGTTTTGAGCATTTGATGGGATGTTGATTACAAATACGTTACTTTTTTTTATGGCCTTACTGATGTGCAATTGATATACAAAAACAGCATTTATTAATGTACACAGTTTGATGAGTCTAAACATATGTATACATCCACGATAGAATCACTAAAAACAAGATTATAAACCTAGCCATTGCCTCCAAAAGTTTCCTGTGTCCCTTTCCTCCCATCCCTTTCCCCTGTAGTAAGAATATTTTACAGGAGCCCTATCCTCCCAACAAATTTTTAAATTCACAATATCATGTTATTAACTATAGGCACTATGTTGTATAGCAGATCTCTAGAACTTGTACAACTGTAACTTAATACCCATTGAATATACGACTACTATTTTTAAAGGGTAGAATACACTGTGGCAGAGAAAGGATAGCTGTTCACCATATCTGTTTCCCCTTTTCCTTGAGTACACAGCTAGACTACTGTGAAGGATTTAAGATGCCTTTAAATTCTTTGATAATCCTTTCATAAAAGGTATGCCTATATTTCCTTCCCTTGAATATGCGTGACTTTGACCAAAAGAATATGGCAGAAGTGACCTATCTCTGTGTCGAGGCTGAGGTTTTAAGAAAACTGGCAACTCCCAATTCCTATTTCTTGGACCACCTGCTCTTAAAATCCAGCCACTAAATTGTGAGGACACCCAAGTAGCCCCATGGAGAAGTCCACGTGGAGAAGAACCAACAGACCTGGTGCAGTTCCCAGATGACAGACAGAATATCTTGCTAGCCATATGAGTAAGCCTCTGGGAAGTAGATTCCCTAGCTCCAGTCAAGCCAGACCAGCTGAAGCTGCACAGAGCGGAGATGAGATTTTGACACCCAGACCTACCCACATGACAGATCTGTGAGCAAAATAAGCTACTGTTACAGTTTTCAACCACTACGATTTATGGTGGTTTGTTAACTAGAACAGAATTTAATGCTGGAAGTGGGGTGTCAATGTTAAAAACCTAAAACCTGTGGCATTGATTTAGGATTGAATGGTAGGCAGCAGCTAGAAGGGCTTCAAGGATAGCATTAGTGAAATCGGAAGACTTGCTGGTGAGAACCTAAAGGACAGTGAGGATATTGTTATTTTAGGCCAGATAAAAGGTGACTCCTGTTACTTAGCAGGGAATATTTGTCAACATTGTCACCTGCAATAAATATAGAAAGCAGAAAATGTGAGCTGGTGGATTTGGCAGAATAATGAATCTGTCAAGTGGTTTCTCAAAGTCATGTAGAACATAGAGCTGGAAAGAGAGATGAGCTAAAAAACAAATGAATCATTTTCCAAGCAGAATTCCAAGGAAATATAAAGGAACCAGGACTTTCTGGGTTCAAAATGAAAACCTTTTCATCCTTAATCTCCCCAGAACACAAGACTTTCAAAGCGAGAAAGAGTTTCAGGAAATGTATCAAACCCAGGGTACTTTACCAGCATGACTCTATGGTCATGCAAAGATGTCTAGGTCCAAAGCAGGGTTCCTGAGAGGGTTATGAATATTTAAAGTGTATGCAGTACAGCAGACACAAGAAGAACTACAATCCTGCAGCCTGTGGAGAAAAACCACATTCACAGAAAGATAGACAAGATGAAAAGGCAGAGGGCTATATACCAGATGAAGGAACAAGATAAAACCCTAGATAAACAACTAAAAGAAGTGGAGATAGGCAACCTGCCAGAAAAAGAATTCAGAATAATGATAGTGAAGATGATCCAGGACCTCAGAAAAAGAATGGAGGCAAAGATGGAGAAGGTGCAAGAAATGTTTAACAAAAATCTACAAGAATTAAAGAACAAACAGAGATGAACAATACACTAACTGAAATGAAAAATACCCTAGAAGGAATCAATAGCAGAATAACAGAGGCAGAAGAACGGATAAGTGACCTGGAAGACAGAATGGTAGAGTTCACTGCTGCGGAACAGAATAAAGAAAAAAGAATGAAAAGAAATGAAGACAGCCTAAGAGACCTCTGGGACAACATTAAACGCAACAAAATTCGCATTATAGGGGTCCCAGAAGGAGAAGAGAGAGAGAAAGGACCTGAGAAAATATTTGAAGAGATTTTAGTCGTAAACTTCCCTAACATGGGAAAGGAAATAGCCATCCAAGTCCAGGAAGGGCAGCAAGTCCCATAAAGGATAAACCCAAGGAGAGACATGCCGAGACACACAGTAATCAAATTGGCAAAAATTAAAGACAAAGAAAACTTACTGAAAGCAACAAGGGAAAAACAACAAATAACATACAAGGGAACTCCCATAAGGTTAACAGCTGATTTCTCAGCAGAAACTCTACAACCCAGAAGGGAGTGGCATGATCTACTTAAAGTGATGAAAGGGAAGAACCTACAACCAAGATTACTCTACCTGGCAAGGATCTCATTCAGATTCAATGGAGAAATCAAAAGCTTTACAGACAAGCAAAAGCTAAGAGAACTCAGCACCGCCAAATCAGCTCTACAACAATGCTAAAGGAACTTCTCTAAGTGGGAAACACAAGAGAAGAAAAGGACCTATAAAAACAAACCCAAAACAATTAAGAAAATGGTCATAGGAACATATATACCAGTAATTATCTTAAACATGAATGGATTAAATGCTCCAACCAAAAGACATAGGCTTGCTGAATGGATACAAAATCAAGATCCATATATATGCTGTCTACAAGAGACCCACTTCAGACCTACGGTCACATACAGACTGAGAGTGAGGGGATGGAAAAACATATTCCATGCAAATGGAAATCAAAAGAAAGCTGGAGTAGCTATACTATTGTCATAAGCAGATAAAATAGACTTTACAATAAAGAATGTTACAAGAGACAAGGAAGGACACTACATAATGATCAAAGGATCAATCCAAGAAGAAGATACAACAATTATAAATATATATGCACTCAAATTAGGAGCACCTCAATACATAAGGCAACTGCTAACAGCTATAAAAGAGGAAATCAAAAGTAACACAGTAATAGTGGGGGACTTTAACACCTCACTTACCCCAATGGACAGATCATCCAAACAGAAAATTAATAAGGAAACACAAGCTTTAAATGACACAATAGACCAAATAGATATAATTGATATTTATAGGACATTCCATCCAAAAGCAGCAGATTACACTTTCTTCTCAAGTGTGCATGGAACATTCTCCAGAATAGATCACATCTTGGGTCACAAATCAAGCCTTAGTAAATTTAAGAAAACTGAAATCATATCAAGCATCTTTTCTGACCACAACACTATGAGATTAGAAATCAATTACAGGGAAAAAACGTAAAAAACACAAACACATGGAGGCTAAACAATACGTTACTAAATAACAAAGAGATCACTGAAAAAAATCAAAGAGGAAATAAAAAAATAACTAGAGACAAATGACAATGAAAACATGACACTCCAAAACCTATGGGATGCAGCAAAAGCAATTCTAAGAGGCAAGTTTATAGCTATACAAGCCTACCTCAAGAAACAAGAAAATTCTCAAACAAACAATCTATCGTTACACCTAAAGGAACTAGAGAAAGAAGAACAAACAAAATCCAAAGTCAGTGGAAGGAAAGAAATTGTAAAGATCAGGGCAGAAATAAATGAAATAGAAACAAAACAAGAGCAAAGATCAATAAAACTAAAAGCTAGTTCTTTGAGAAGACAAACAAAATTCATAAACCATTAGCCAGACTCATCAAGAAAAAGACGGAGAGGACTCAAATCAATAAAATTAGAAATGAAAAAGAAGTTACAACAGACACTGCAGAAATACAAAGCATCCTAAGAGACTACTACAAGCAACTCTATGCCAATAAAATGGACAACCTGGAAGAAATGGACAAATTCTTAGAAAGGTATAAACTTCCAAGACTGAACCAGGAAGAATAGAAAATATGAACAGACCAACCAAAGTACTGAAATAGAAACTGTGATTAAAAATCTTCCAACAAACAAAAGTCCAGGACCAGATGGCTTCACAGGTGAATTCTATCAAACATTTAGAGAAGAGCTAACACCCATCCTTCTCAAACTCTTCCAAAAAATTGCAGAGGAAGGAACACTCCCAAACTCATTCTATGAGGCCACCATCAGCCTTATACCAAAACCAGACAAAGACACTACAAAAAAGAAAATTACAGACCAATATCACTGATGAATACAGATGCCAAAATCCTCAACAAAATACTAGCAAACAGAATCCAACAACACATTAAAAGGATCACACACCATGATCAAGTGGGATTTTTCCCAGAGATGCAAGAAGTGTTCAATATATGCAAATCAATCAATGTGATACACTGTATTAACAAACTGAAGAATAAAAAACATATGATGATCATCTCAATAGATGTAGAAAAAGCTTTTGACAAAATTCAACACCCATTTATGATAAAAATTCTCAAAAGGTGGGCATACAGGGAATCTACCTCAACATAATAAAGGCCATATACGACAAACCCACAGCAAACATCATTCTCAATGTTGAAAAACTGAAAGCATTTCCTCTAAGAACAGAAATGAGACAAGGATGTCCACTCCCACCACTGTTATTCAACATAGTTTTGGAAGTCCTAGTCACAGTAATCAGAGAATAAAAAGAAATAAAAGGAATATAAATTGGAAAAGAAGAAATAAAACTGTCACTGTTTTCAGGTGACATGATATTATACATAGAGAATGCTAAAAATTCCACCAGAAAACTAATAAAGCAAATCAATGAACTTGGTAAAGTTGCAGGATACAAAATTAATGCACAGAAATCCCTTGTATTCCTATACACTAATGATGAAACATCTGAAAGAGAAATTAAGGAAACACTCCAATTTACCATTGCAACAAAAGGAATAAAATACCTAGGAATAAACCTACCTAGAGAGACAAAAGACCTGTATGCAGAAAACTCTAAGACACTGCTGAAAGAAATTAAAGAAGATACCAACAGATGGAGAGACATACCATGTTCTTGTATTGGAAGAATGAAAATTGTGAAAATGACTATACGACCCAAAGCAATCTAGAGATTCAATGCAATTCCTATCAAATTACCAATGGCATGTTTTACAGAACTAGAACAAAAAAATCTGAAAATTTGGATGGAGACACAAAAGACCCCAAATAGACAAAGCAGTCTTGAGGGAAAAAAACGGAGCTGGAGGAATCAGGCTCCCTCGGATTCCAGACTATACTACAAAGCTACAGTAATGAAGACAGTATGGTACTGGCACAAAAACAGAAATATAGATCAATGGAACAAGACAGACAGCCCAGAGATAAACCCACGCACCTATGGTCAAGTAATCTATGACAAAGGAGGCAAAGATATACAATGGAGAAAAGACAGTCTCTTTAATAAGTGATGCTGGGAAAACTGGACAGCTACATGTAAAAGAATGAAATTAGAATACTCCCTAACACTGTACACCAAAATCAACTCAAAATGGATTAGAGGCCTAAATGTAAGACTGGACACTATAAAACTCTTAGAGGAAAACATAGGAAGAACACTCTTTGACATAAATCACAGCAAGATATTTCTTGATCCACCTCCTAGAGTAATGGAAAAAAAAACAACAATAAACAAATGGAACCTAATGAAACTTAAAAGCTTTTGCACAGCAAAGGAAACCATAAACAAGACGAAAAGACAACCCACAGAATGGGAGAAAATATTTGCAAACGAATCAGTAGACAAAGGATTAATCTCCAAAACATATAAACAGCTCATGCAGCTCGATATTAAAAAACAAACAACTCAATTCAAAAATGGGCAGAAGACCTAAACAGACATTTCTCCAAAGAAGACATACAGATGGCTAAGAAACACATGAAAAGCTGCTCAACATCACCAATTATTAGAGAAATGCAAATCAAAACTTCAGTGAGGTATCACCCCACACCAGTTAGAATGGGCATCATCAGAAAATCTAGAAACAACAAATGCTGGAGAGGGTGTGGAGAAAAGGGAACCCTCCTTGCACTGTTGGTGGGAATGTAAAATGATACAGCCACTATGGTGAACAGTATGAAAGTTCCTTAAAAAACTCAAAATAGAATTATCATATGACCCAGCAATCCCACTATTGGGCATATACCCAGAGAAAGCCATAATTCAAAAAGACACATGCACCCCAATGTTCATTGCAGCACTATTTACAATAGCCAGGCCATGGAAGCAACCTAAATGCCCATCGACAGACGAATGGATAAAGAAGATATGGTACATACATACAATGGAATATTACTCAGCCATAAAAAGGAATGAAATTGGGTCATTTGTAGAGACGTGGATGCATGTAGAGACTGTCACACAGAGTGAAGTAAGTCAGAAAGAGAAAAGCAAATATCGTATATTAACGCATATATGTGGAACCCAGAAAATGGTACAGATGAACCGGTTTGCAGGGCAGAAATTGAGACACATAAGTAGAGAAAAAAATGTATGGACACCACGAGGGGAAAGCAGCGGGGGTGGTGGTGGTGGTGGTGGTGTGATGAATTGGGAGATTGTGATTGACATGTATACACTGATGTGTATAAAATGGATGACTAATAAGAACCTGCTGTATAAATTAATTAAATTTAAAAAACGGAATATGAAGTCACACACACAGAAAATAAATAAAAAAATAACCTGTCTGCAGTAGACTTCCTGAGTATCTTAAGCAAGTTCCTTTCAGAATTTTTGTACTCGAAAAAAAGGGGCTTGTAATAATCTTACAGGTGTGCCTCATGGCTCCTTTCAACTATACAAAAAGATTTCTAAGAATCTTAATTGCATTGTCCTACAGCACATGACTTTTAATCCAAGGTAAAGGTCTGTCTTAGAAAGAAACATGGGTGTTGCTTCTGTCTAATAGAATGTCCACAGATATTTGAAGTAAATTATTATCACTTTGGACCTAAAGAGACTAATGAAAAGAGGGCTTTAGATTCCAAATTTCTACGGGTGGGAAGCAGGCTAGAAGTCTACCCAAAGGTTCTTACAGAACAGGATAGATGACTCAAGGGCGAGGCCAAGAACTCAGAGAATGGAGCCAAGAGTCACAGAGAAACCCCTCGAGAGCAGGATTGGGCCCCAATGAGTAACAGGCAACATGTTTCTGCTTAGATTTCAGAATTTCCATGGACATGAGATCATCATCTCTCCCGTATTTTTGAACAGAAATGTCTGTTGAAACTTACACTATTTCTATCTCACCATTGTCTACGGGGCATGTGGGAGGTGGCAGACAACTTGGCTCTTTAGCTTCCAGGTATTTAGGTAAAGAGGAATCACACTTCAGAAACAGGACCCAAGGAGCTTCATCTCTATCTGGATGTGATTTAAAGGAATCCTGAATCTCAAGTACGAGCCTGATGTTGAAATAGCATGAGAATTTGTGAAGTGTTGGAAGTGAGTGCATGAGTACAATTTGCACTTGAGAGAAATGTAAAGAATCCTTGGAAGGCCCACAGGGAAATGCACCAAGGCCTCAAGATAACAGCCTCAGCTAAGTTTCTGGATGACAGTTGTTACCAACTTTCTAGCCATGTGTATAAGCCATCTTGGAAGTGGACGCTTCAGGCCCAGCTGAACCACTTAAACTAGTGTTGCACGGAGCAGAGATGAGCCATCCCAGCTGGGCCCTCCCCAAGCTGCAGATGCAGATTCATGAGCAAAATAAATTATTGTTTTTTTTCCAGCTGTTGAGATTGGTATTGGTTATTACAGAGCAATCAGATAACCAGAATAACTATATTTCCTAGCTCCCTTTGCCGTTAGTTGTGGAAATATGACTGAGTTCTAGCCAATAGAATGTGAGCAGAACTGCTTAAGCCTCTAAACCTTCCACTTACAACCCTCTATGCTCTTCTTCCCTCCCACTTTTCTATGCAAAACCATAGCCACTTTACTACCATGTTTAAGATGGTAGAATCACAGGACAGAAGGGACCGGATTCTCTAAATTACTGCTTGGAGAAGTGAAGCAGATGCTTGTGGACAATAGCGTCACATCTCTTAAGCCCACCGCATTTCAATGAAACTATGGTGAGTAATTCCATGTATGACGTCAGGGTCCCACATCAAGCACTTGCTGCAACCTTTCTCTGATTTGCTGCCTGGGGCTTTTTATAAAGTCACGGAAGGCTCTTCTGTCACATTCAGGTGTGGCCCAGACGTGTAGAGGAGTCAACAGCTCAGCCTGCCTGTATTAATTTCCTAGGGCTGCCGTAACAAATTACCACAGACTTGGTGGCTCAAAACAATAGAGACTTACTCTCTCACAGCTCTGGAACCGAGAAATCCAAAATCAGATCCAACTGGCTTGTTTCTTTCTGCAGGCTGCCAGGAAGAATTCCTTCCATGCCTCTCTCCTAGCTTCTGATGACTGGGGGCAACCCTTGATGTTCTTTGGTTTGCGGATGCAATAACTCCAATCTCTGCTTCTATATTCACATGCCCTTCTTCTGTGTATTGCTGTGTCTTCTTTTCTGTCTCTTATAAGAACACCTGTCACTGCATTTACTCTAATCTCTAGCAGCTTGACCTTAGCTACATCTGCAAAGGTCCTTATTCTATATAAGCTCACATTCTGAGGTCCTGGGTGATACCATTCAACCCACCACACTCCCCATCATCCACTGGGACAATTCTGAGGTACGTGCCATGTAATTTCCCAGTGGGCTTCCAAAGGAACAGACCTCAGCTGACCACAGAGACAACCAGCTCATGATGCACCCTTTATTGCTTTTCTGTATTCTTTACCTCATTTTGCCTATACACTCAACTTCTCCTTCCTGGGATCATGTCTCAGATAAACTACCTACAAGTTCTTCTTTTAAGTTCTACTTCCAGAGAACCCCAACTATGACAGGAACATCCATTTTTACAAACTGTACATGAGTGAGAATAAAACGTATCACTCCCATTTGAATTTAAGGTTTTTTGTCTTACCATATGCTTTGATCTGTAATAAGACAAGCCCATTTTTTCTTTATAAAATTTAAACTCCTGTTTTTTTTTCTATGTTTCAGACATCATCCACATTTTTCTTTTGTTTCTGTCATTGTTATCTTCTCAAAACCTTTCTGTCCCTAAAGGAATCAGAGAAAGCCTTATGTTTTCTCTTAGGCTTAGCCATTCTTAGATGTTTCAGGAAAGCAATTTTTAGATATTTTATTCTTGAAATTGACATAAATAATTTCCCTCCAACACTTAAGTTCCTATAGGTACTCATTTATGGAAAAGGAATATAATTTCTTTGAAAGGAAGCAGTTACTACTAGATACAATGCTGCAGCAATCTGAAGTATACTCAGTGCCTCTTTTCAATGGATTAAGAATTCTCTTAAGATAGAAATAATAAAGTCTCTCACTCCAAATACAAAAGACCCAAGGAAATCAAATAATCACATGGAGGAAATAAAATTATGTGGTTGAAAAAAGAGAGAAATTTTTCTGCTAAGCAGGTGTATTTTTTTCCTACTGTCTTGTAACAAACTGCCACAAGTTTAGCAACTTTAAACAACACGTTTATTGTCACCCAGTTTCCATAGGTCAGGAGCCCAGGCATAGCATAACTGGGTGCTCTGTTCAGTCCCACAGAGCTGCAATGAAGGTGCTGGCCAGAGTTGGGATCTTATCTGAGGCTCAGAGTTCTCATGCAAACCGGCATGGTGTAGCAAAATTAATTTCCTTTTACATGTAGAGTCCATGGCAGCTTGATTTTCCAATGTCTCTGACCTCAGAAAAGGCCCGAGCTTCCTTTTAAAGAGCAAACCTGATGAGGTCAGGCCTACCCAGTGTAATACCTCTTTTCATTAATTCAAAGTCAAACTGATCAGGAACCTTAATTACATCTATAAAACCCTTTGCCTTTAACATACAATCTAATCGTGGGTTTAGGGTTTTGCTTAGGTTTATGGGTTTTGGCATATTCTATTGGCTAAAAGCAAGTCACAGATTCTGCCCACAGTTAAGGAAGAAACATTATATAAGAGCATGACTCATTGAGAGTTATCTTAGAATTCTGCTAACCTCTACAGGGCAAAAGTTATTTTAATACTTTATTCAGGAGGAAAATGATATCAAAGACCCTAAGCTTGTCTTCTGAAAGGCAGAACAGATATTCTGAATAAACCTCTCAATTGCCAGAACTGGGGTATTGAATGAAAGTCTGTAATTTGTAAAATATACAGCCATTTTGGAAAACAGCTTGGCATTTTCTAGTAAATTATGAACCTATTCCAACTCTCTGTGATTTCACTTATAGGCACATATCCTAGAGAAACCCTTGCATTTATTCACCAGGAGACATATGAAGAAATGTTTAGAGAAATAGTGTTTATAATAGCCACACTTCTCCAAACTGGAAATACTCCAACTCTCCATCATCTATAGAATATATAAATAAATTGTGATTTATTTATATAATGGAATCTCCATAGAGTACTGCAAATGAATGGCCAACTGAATAATGGATACCATGGTACTCTGCTCAGATTCCCTCTTTAGGGCCTGGCACCAATCCCCCTGCTACTGGTAATACTGACTGCTGAAGGCTTATAGCTGTGTGCTTCAGTGGGAATTGCCCTCAGAGACAAGAAACTGATTCACCCAAGATTTCTCCTTCTTTCAGAAGGCACCACAGATGACTGGCTTATGCTCTGATACTCAAGTTCAGTTGCTTTGCCTCAACTTTGTCCCTCAAAGCAGGGACAGCTTTGAAGGGCCATCCCTGCTCCAGACCTTCCTACAGGATTGCTGAGCTCTTGCCATGTAACCACATGGCAAGTCAGCTTCTCCCTCTGCCCGATTCTGCCTTTACCACCTCCTTGCAGGTATATTTCTCTAGAGTTGTGCTGTCCAATACAGAAGCCCATTAGCTACATGTAGATATTTAAATTTACATCTAAATTAAATTAATTCAAGCGCTCAAGTCATATGCAGCTTGTGGCCATGGCTACTACAGGAGGCTGTGTAGATATAGAGCACAGTCACCATTCCAGATAGTTCTAATGGACAGCCCTGCTTTAGAGCACTCTTGGGTGAAACTTCTGCATGCAATTCCCCACCTCAGAATCTATTTCCAGGGAACCCAAGCTAAGCTGAATTGTTACACACCCCAGTACATATGAATCTCAAACATAAGGCTAAGGAAAAAGATCATGACAGAAGAACATATTCAATATGATCTCTTTTATATCAATTTAAAAGAAAGTAGTATTAGATATTAACTAATTTAGACAAATGTTCATATGTGGTGAAACTATAAGGAAAAGCAAAGACATCATTAACATAAGCTTCACCACAGTGGTTATTTCTGGGAACCAGAAGCTAACAGGGAAACCTTTTTCTAAATCTGGGCTACAAATACTTAAGTGTCCACCTCATTATTATTTTTTTAAAACATAACTGTTCACTATTTTTTACTTACGATATTTTTCAAAATAAAAGTATTAAAAAATAATCTGAGCTCTTACGGAAAAGGAGATTGATTCTTTTTGTATTATTTTTAGTTCTATCAGTAAGATAGAACCCACTGATACAACATATTACCATTATTAAGGAGTCTTTTATTGTAAAGCCATAGACAGATCCTGCGAGCTCAACAATTACACATGCAAATAAGCTTACAGACATCAAACAGAATGGTAAGATCTATAATTTACTTACATATTTCTATAATAAGATGTCTTATCCACAACAGACTAGTGAAATAAGAACTGCTGATAAGTCTCAGACCAGTCAAAAAAGTTTTGAGACGAGTTGGGTAAGTTTATTCAATTTGGGAACTTAATAGGGTGCCATGTTGATGGCAAGAATGGACAATGAGTAGAACATGCGTTGAATTAGACTTAAGAACTTCTATTCTACACATTTCCTTCAAATGCTTGATAATTATTCCAAATAGGAAAATTAATGATTAGTGAAAATTTACATTTTAATCAAGATTGGTGTTTTAATTTTTAAGCTTATGTCAGTGGGATTTTTTTTTTGAATTTAGTTTTTTATACCTGTGAGAATTTTAGATGCTTATACCTTATCCAGATACCTAGGTGAGACATTGTTACTAGAGGCCAAAAAGCTGTAAATAGTCTTTGGAATGCTGGCTTATAAACTGAAATCTACAAATAAAAATATGACAAGATGTCAGTTTAGAAATCAGAATGATTCAACTTGAAAACACCAAACTCCTGTTTTGTCAAAAGTAGGCTGAAAGTCAAGATGCAGGCAGGGGTAATTTGAGGAGAATTGGCATGGAGGTATCTGCACATGTTGTCATGATATAACAGTCAGATTGCTCATAGAGAGTTTGAGAGTTGAAAGGAGGTTTAAAGAGCTCAAGTTCTATTTTTCTCTAGGCTTAATGCCAAGTAACCAAACTTTACCTGTATGTCCAAAATGTCTGTGTTTCATTGTATGGTATTTATTGATTTTATGTAGTCAATTAACTGCTTGAGGGTAATTCAAGGTTCCAAAATTTATGTTGAACTTAGCAAAAATAGACAGTTACTAGGGCTTTGCTTTTCTAAAATTGACTGTTTCTCATTGTTTAACAGCCATGCTAAATGGAGCCAACTAAGAAGAGTAGGTATCAGTTCATTTCCATCACTTACTGAATAAGCAACACAAGCCACCATACTGTTTTTCGTTTTGTGTTGTTTTAATCTGTGTGTAGAGAGATGGAAGTAGTTAACATGGAACGAAGCAAATACTAAGTGTTACAGAAATAGCAAGTGCTAGCTCTACATAATATGTCAGTGATAATGACACAAAAACTCAACAACAGATACTAAGCAGAATCAATGAGCTCACAGGAAACAAAAGTTGCTCATTATTTCTTACCACCCTGTAAAACATAAGGAGGGTATGTAGTTAACATAACTGAGGATCCCTGACTAACCAGAGTTTCTAATACAGTCAACTCTCATTTTTTAAAAAAATAGTAGAAAATGATACAATGGGTAATTAGAAGAGTAAACAGGGCCTCATATATTTTTGTTCTCCTCCTTGAGCCATGTGAGCTGACTGATCTGAGTGGCACTTTTATTCATTGTTTATCCACCCATTAGTGAAGTAATAAATTAGGGAAAGTGTCATAAACAAAAAATAGAAAAGGTGAATCTAAGGCTCTTTCAAACCACATAACGCATCTGCAAATAACCAAATGGAGACTGTGCTTTCTTCACACTATCTTTAATTTTACAGTTGACAGCACCCATCTAGAATTTCCTGCTGCATTTATCAATTCAGTGGGTAAACATAAAATTTGTGGTGCATATTTTTAAATTGTATGGCTTCTTATTAACGCCTGAATCACTACTTACGAGTTTAGTGTTGCATGGGGAACAGTGATCTAAAAGTCAATTAACAATTTAATTGTAAATGTGGCTGTTAGGCTGGATTGCAATAAGCAAGAAAGGAAAGGGCTTAAGTAAAGGGGGTACCTTTGTTGATGGTACCAAATTAATTAATCTCCAAATTAACCTTACCCCAAATAACCTCAGTTCAATACTACCAGCATTAAAATAAAATAAGAATGTAACACCATACCATTCAACTGGTGAATACCAACATTCAAAATGTACTCCTCTTTGGCTAAAAATCCTTTAATCCACAAAGTCTATTTCTGTAATTTACTTGCGAATATAAAAACACAAAGATGTTCAATTTTATCAAGTACGGTGGCTAGACAAAATTAATTATTTTTCTTCATTTGTGGCTCTGGGAGGTTTTTATAAGGTATATTAGAATAAACCATTCCTTCATGGAGGAAATGATTCTAATTGTCTTTTATCAACAATATAGTGAAATGCATCTATAGTTGTTTAACACAGTAATGCCATACTGATTCATTCATGTTCTGGACTTTATGAAACAGACTCCTCAGGCTTAATAATAATAGAAAGGATTTAATTTAATAAGTTCCGACTCTATTTCAGTTACTGAAATAGGAGCACTTCAGTCATGACAGAAACTATCACACTTAATTATTTAATTATTAACCTAAATCTATGCTGTGTAACAAAAGGCCAAATCTCCCATGCTGAATGAATGATCTGTATTTAGTGCAGATACCAGGCATATAGCAGACTCACATTAAATAGTTAACAATAAACATGAATTAGGTGTTAGCATCACCATGTTTTGGGGGTAGGTAGAGGAAATGAAGCTTAGAAAAATTAACTTGTTTAGGTTTTACTGATTTTCAACTGTTTAAACCCAGTTTTGTCAGGAGAAGTGAATATTCAAAGCACCAAGAGTCACTACACAGAGGAGACGACATTTGATTTAATTATAGAAAGAAGGTCTGATATTTGAGAAGCTACCAAGGGGAAAAGATGGGGTAAAAGGAAACATGCCTTGATTCCCACAACAGCAGAAACAATACTTTGTAGATCTGTGAACAATCTGTTCTATGGATGATGCTGTGTTGTTCTCAAATAGTCAGTAACGGCGCCACAATACCATCAGTGGTTTCAGAGGGGGGCAACAATATAAGACAAAGTATCAGCGGTGAGAAATTTCTGCTGAGTCACTGAAATGCAGGGCTGGGACTATGGTGAGGCAAGTGAGGTGCCTTTAGTATAAAATTTAAGTGTTAACCCTACACTTGCACAACACAGGGAGGCTTATCCTAGTGGACCCTGGTCCTGGCCCAGCTGGACTGTTTTAGTACAGTGTGAATTTCCATAGTCTAAGTTCTAGAGCTATGCTTTCTAATTCAGTAGCCACTAGTCAAATGTGTTTATTTAAATTTAGATGAAACTTAAAAACAATTAAAATTTGGTTCCTCAATTGCTGTAGTCACAGTAGCTATAATTTGTTGAATTATTTGCATTTTCCCTCTAGGAACTTTTAAGTATTTTTTTGAATTCATTCATTCTATCACTATTTGTTGAGCACATAACACATGCAAGGCACGGTGTGTAGGCTGGGGAGGGGGAAGAAAGGGATTCTTAGAAATGAATCAAACTCAAATCCTCCTTCCAAAAGGCCTGTGGTGTAATAGGTGAGCTAAGACCTGCAAAAAATAACAATAATATAAGGGAAACAAATTCCCAAATAGGAGTTCAGAGTGGGAGAAATTATTTACTGTTAGATCTATCAAAAGATCTTTATAGAAAAGGTGGTATTTAAATTGAACTTTTAGGGATACATAGGGTTGGGAAATGTGAATACGGCAGCAGGAAGACTTCTATTAAAAAAAAAAGGCAAAGCAGGAGGAAAACATGAGCCATGTATGGGAGGAACTGTTTGATTCGCTTGGAGTATAAGGTGTGTGGGAGCTGGCGTACTTTCTTCTGTTTTGTTGGTACCTTCTGTTCTATCTTCTAAGACACAATTTTGATATAAACAGATGGTTAATATAGATTTGAACTAATACGTAATTTTTATTTCATTAATAGCTGATCTTATGCATAATTAAATTCTGTGAACTGTACAGCCACTGTTAGCTCCTGAAGTTTGATAACATACAGCCAGTTTTCCCATGAGGAGATAGCCATGTTAGAGCCCCAGAATTCCACATCTGACTTGGTCTTACAGAGGAGTGTCTTGCTCTGTTTTGTGGGGACATCAGGGCCCTGCAGCCCTTAGCTGACTGGGTGTATTATATGTATATAATTGAGGGCTGTCCAAAAATGTTTTAAAGACAGGTTAGCTAGTTGTTAGAAAAATGAAGAAAACATCTTCAATGGATTTTCTGTAATATCTGTGAGCTCTGAGGCATAGTGCCACGTAAGATATCATCCATTTTCAAGATGATTTTTAATAGAAATATCTCTGAGAGACCTTCTCTTCCCATCAATGTGGCAGACTTCTTTCTTCTAGCAAATTGGAATTACAATTACTGCCAGTATTGTGGGTCAGTTAATCATTTTCAAACCAATTAACTGATACTATTTACAATTTTAGTACCACATATTATAGAAACAAGATATCACAAACAAAACACTACAGGTACCACGTATAGGTGTATGTGTATGTGTGTGTGTGTGTGTGTGTGTGTGTGTGTGTGTGTGTGCGCACGTGCGCACGCACGCACATGTATCTTGTGCACATAAGTAAAATATAAAATGTTTTTATATTTTACTGGGGATCTGACTTTGGGATGGAAAATGAATCTCAGGGAAAATACAAAGCAGGATTAAAATCCACATCTGTAAAGCCATAAGGGAAGTCTGGAAGGGCTAAACATAAGTACCCTAAGCTGATAGCTTCTTTATAACATTTTGCCATGTTATGGAACAAAATCTGTTGTACAGCAGGTAGAGAATGCATCAACAAAATTATATGCAGATAAGACATCAGCAATTAATTCTGAATCAAAGAATAGTTATAATGACGATGCTTTTAAAATAAAACAAGGTCTTTGTATCTGAGGGAGAGATGCTTGATTTTTAAAAAAGCCATTAACAAAAATAGGAAATAAAATAACACACATAAGTAATGTCCCAAATTGCTTTGCCTGTACGGAACAACTGAACAAATTAACCTAGAACACTTTACCTAAAGTGCTGCAAATGTCAGAAAAGTTAAAATAATTCTAAATATCTTCGAAATGTGGAAATGAAACTAATACATTTTCCTTTCTTTATAAAAACCTATGATATTTTTCTAACAGAATAAGATGAGTTGTCCAAGTACTGAGCCTTCAGGAAGACAAATTCTAACTGAAGAAGTTCTGAAGAATGTTTCTACTATGTTCACAAAGATGAACTGCTGCTGGGGGTCAAGTGCTGGGGGTGGGGATGAAGGGCAGGCGGGGATCCTCAAAAATTTTTCACATAAGGACTGACCCGAAAGGCTCGGACTCTTCTATCAGAAAACCTGCATCTCCCAGCTTGCATAGCTGACATGCATAAAATTGTAAAGCAACACGGACTTCTAGGCTAGCCCAAATTCCTAGGTAATACAAAGGATATCCTGCAAATATAAAACATAAATTTAGACAAATAAAAAGAAAATCTACTTCAATGCAGAGCCCATGGGCCATAACCAATTCAGTCAAAGCTACTGCTCCAGGCACAGCGCTGGAGTCAGCGACAACATATGGAAATGCAGGACCCTGCATCGTGGTTATGACCCAGTTGGAGTGTTAATAAGGCCTAATCCAGTAACAGCACACTGAGTTGGACTGTTCTTATGTCCAGGCAAAAGTGGTTCATGTATGCTATACTATTACTCATTCACCGTGTTCTAGTTCTCAGAACTCTTGGTCAGTGAGAATCAATCACTAGATAAGTATGTTACCAGCACTTCCTAGACAAATTACATCGAATAAGGTCCATTAAGTCATTTAATGGGGAACACAGTAAGTACAATCAGTGCCATATTACAGTTCTAGTGCTCCGAGGTGAACATTAGATATGGTGCCTCTGTTTTCATTAAAGGTTTAAAATTTTTTATTTAGAGTCATATGAGTCTGTTTCCATAAAAGAATGTTACTAAACTGAATTCATACTGTCCCTCACTAAAAGTACAAACTGTCATCTGCTCAATCTGATTACAAAAGCACCTGCCACTCAGAAGATGAGAGGAAATACATTTGACTGTGAACAAAATAGCATCAAATCCCGCTAGGCTCCCTACACTGAAGACCAATGAACATTGAAAGGGGGTCTGTTCAAATACTGAGAACGCGGGGCTTTCATGGAAGCTGATGCTTTTCCTTCTCATTGTAGCTCTGAGTGTAATTACTTATAAATAAAATACGATTTTTAATCTCAAACATTGAACTATTTTCATGCAACTTAATTTTTCTTTTCATTTCAGGTCATTTTTCTGCCTAACTCTTGGCTAGCCCCCTAATTCCCTTAGGTCCAGCTACCACATAATAGATAACATGCCACAGTTTGTTATCTTTAAATAGCAAGATACATGCATTTAGTTTCTCCCACGGATTCTATTTCTTTTTATTTTCTACTGCATCAGTCAAGCAAAAAGCTCATTTTCTCATGATTTTGTTCTCCAGGGATACACAAAGGTCAAGATGGAGTTTCTAATCAGCATTAAATGACCACAGAACCTATACTGAGTTGGCATAACTTCAGATGAAAAAGAAGGAAACATAAATTTTAATGTGCTTTCACGCAAATGTATGATTCTTATTGGACCTTTTAATACACTGAAAATAGCTTGTGATTCCCCCTTATTTTCTATTAACATCCACTGTGTCCTGGGTCCCCAAATTAGAAGCCATTATTTAAGAGATAAGACTTTAATCTTTCGGTATGCATTATTACTCAACATAAGCCAAAGACCTAAGGCATATTTTGTAAATAAATTATTTTAGCAAGAACAAGTCAGATTCTATACGAAAAGTTAACTCAACCAGATTACTATAACAGCCTAGTAGGTACTCTCCTTGCTTCCAGTCTCACCCCTCCAATTAATTCTCGATTCTGCAGCCAGAGCCATCTTCAGAAAACTCAAATCTGATGCTCCTATTTAAAATTCTTAGTGGCTCCGCATTTCCTGCAGGACAAATCCAAACTCCTTAACTTGGCTTACAAAGCATTTGCTTTCCTCTTCAGCCTTTCAATCACCAGAACTACTTTCACTATTATTAGTATCAGTATGACTATTACTAGTAGTTGTGACACTCCTGACCCTTGATTAAGCCTCACGATCAGCTCTACACTGCGGTTGGTCCAATTCGCTGGAGCCTTCACTCCTGGGAGGGAGCAAACCCTCACATAGCTCTGAGGTTTTGCATGTGTGGGACCCTCCTTTATTTGTAATATGCTCTCTTGCCTTCTGTCCCTCACCATGCCTTCCTTCTTTTACCTAACCCACCCTGCTTGCTCAACTCCTACTTATTCTTTCTGTTTCCTTGGAAATAACTTATTCCTGAAAGCCTTCCTTGATCCCCTCTTCCCCACCCACCCCAGCCCAGGGCCTTATTTGAGCTTCCTGCGTGCTCACAGAACACCCTATCTTTCCTCCCTCAGCGAATTTTCCACATTGCTTTGTAATTGCCCCCTTACTTGTCTGAGTTATATGGATCAGGGATTCTCGAACAGGCATAGGTATCAGAATCACCTGTGGGGCTTGTTAAAGCAGATTGCTGGACCCCACCCTCAGAGTTTCTGATTCAGTAACTGCTGGCGGGGGCCCATGGAAACGCGTTTCTGACAAATTCTCAGGTAATGTTGCTGCTATGGGTCTACGACTACATTTTGTGAAACCTGCAGTAGAAAATAAACTTTGAAAGCAAAGCTCTGAGTTATTCACCCTGGCATAATTAGCATCTAGCCTAATGCTTTATATACCACAGGAAATGTACAAGTGTTTATTGCATGGATTGGCAAATTTAGGGCTTAAAATTAGCCTACATGTAGAGATACTGGTGAAGGCCTTAAAACTTTATCTTTGGCACTTCCCTAACTCAATATTGACTACATTTCCTGGTATTTCAATACCTACCACTACCATCACCACATTTTCACATGGTTAATTTTTCAACATTTAAATTGATGATGAGAATAATCTAGATTGTATATAGATTGAATACAGAATCCCCTCAATCTTTTATTTATTTATTTTAACCAAAAAGAGTTAGGTATCTTTGGGCAAGAACATAATTAGCACAGACAAGCCTACATGGCTTTTGGTGATTACTGAGGAAAGACTAACATT
The DNA here is from genome assembly GCF_949987515.2 of Delphinus delphis. NCBI lineage: Eukaryota > Metazoa > Chordata > Mammalia > Artiodactyla > Delphinidae > Delphinus > Delphinus delphis. The sequence goes on from NC_082684.1 coordinate 147,837,884, forward strand.
ATATTAAAAAAAAAAAAAAAAAAAAGGAAAATGTGTTTTGTATGAAAATGCTATTCCAAGAACAAAGTGAACTTATATGCAAACCAGAGAATAGTTTGTATTTTCCCCTGGTTTTTTCAGTGGTTACCTCCCCAGGTCACTTCCTCCTAAAGAGTTTAACACTTCCTAATTTATCTGTTTTTATAACTTTAGGAGCTTGAAGTTTTGTTTGTTTTTTTTTTCTTTTTTAATGCATGTGCTTGATGAAATCTCTTTTAGTTTCCACTCTGTCTTTTAAAATATTTATCAGTGTACAAAGAGCTGTATGAAAATATGTAGTATTAACATTAGCTGGATTTTTTTTTAGAATTTTAGGTAATGAGGTTAGAACAGAAAAAAAAGTCATCTTGTTCTTAATGCTGAGCTTGACAACTACTTTCAAATTTAACATCTCATTAAAACAATTTACAGGATGACATGTTATAGATACTATAGGAAAACAAGAATCTTCTTATAGTACTCCAGGCTGTAATTTAGAATGAAATAGAATACAAAACAAAGATATCATTGGTTGATTTGATTCTGCACTATAATTCGTATTTAACTCATTTCCAAAGTTGCAGTAAAGCATTAGTTTAAAACAAGATTTTCCATCACACCTAATTTCAAAATAAATTCCAGGTGAGTCACAAGTTTAAATATGAAGAAACTATAAAAGTTCTGCACAAAATGATGGGATAAGATTTTTAACGTAATCTCAAATTAGGGAAAGTGCTGATATAAGAGACTGTTTGGGGTTGTTTAAGGAAAGTAGGATGTGTGTTTTTACTAAAGAAGGTATGAAGAATGGAATTACATTTTATGAAGGAAACAGAAAGTCTGTCTGTCTTAGAGCTGCTTGTTTCTGGATGGAGACAGAATGTGATGGAAGGTTTGTGGGAAGTGGACCCAGAGGAAAGAGTTTTGTGCATGGTCAGGATTGACCAGGTTAGAATAAATTTAATTGAGTAAATGAATTTTAAAAGTAAGCTGGTGCAAAACCTGAATTTGACTTTTCTCTCTGTTAAAAGGACAAGTTTTCTTAAAATGCTGAGCTGCCTTTGATAACAGATTTTAAGCTCCTTTGCCTTTTAAGTGATCAGTTCTGTATTTGCCTTTGAAATCTTTTATTGTCAGTATGGCTAAGAAGTAAATAACTATTGTTTCACAGTGACCTATGATCCTATATGACCAAGCACTTCAAATTCTTTTTGGTATTTTTTTTGACAAAACTTCCTAAATCAAATTCTAATGAAGTCCTTTTGACCACTAGCTAATTTGGGGATGCTTCAAAGGGCCCCTGAAATATCCCAAAGAAAGATATTAGACTAATTAGATTCATTTGATATGTTAAATTATATGTGAAGTATTGTCAAATGAGTAATAAATCTTCTCAGGTTATATTGTATGGTAAATGTTATTAATAAAGATATTCTACAAATTATATGGAGTTCCTAAAAATCTGATATGTCCTGGTGAAATGTTATCAGTTATAATTCTAGTTATTATCTGAAAGTGTTATATGTCACAGCAGTAACCGAGTTTCTTTGTCAATGGCACTGTAATCAGATTTTAAACATGCCTTAAGTCATTTGTCATAGACAGTTATGGTTTTATTCTAATGTCTTTACAAAAATCTTTTCAAGAACATTTTGAATAAGATTTATAGAAAAGACTTCTGGATAAATACAAGTTTCTGACTTTCACATCATAATGCTGAACTGGGTGAGAAATTTAAAAATTCTAATGGGAAACCTGATGCCTTCATAAAACATACATATGATTGAGTGAACTGGTGAATGTGGTTCTAATTTTATGGTTTCTATCTGAAAAAAAATTACCGGTTTAAAAGTGTGTTTTCCAGATATAAGGAAACCCTTCCCCTCAAACTAATTATGACTTAACAGTAATTTGGTAAATTATATCTTTGCAAGCAGAATTGAAACATTTATATATTCTATCTGCTCCAAACTCTTAGGGTCCCAGGAGCTTTATCAGATAAATCAGGAAGGCTACCTCCTAACAGGTACAGGCCCCTCAGAGGGCCTCTAAAACTTCAGGCTGAGACTCCTAATAAAAATTACAGCAAAGACAATTAAAGAAAAAAAGCGTACGTGATCAATTACCGTTATATGCATCATCAAGACATGTTTCTTGAGAACACTTATTTTGTTAACAAATTAGTCTTAATTTAGCTATATTTGGTAGAAATTAGGGTAATTTTAAAGAAGAAAAGATTGTTTCAAGAGGGCAGACAGCAGAAGCAAGAACTACAATCCTGCAGCCTGTGGAAAAAAACCTCATTCACAGAAAGATAGACAAGATGAAAAGGCAGAGGGCTAGGTACCAGATGAAGGAACAAGATAAAACCCCAGAGAAACAACTAAATGAAGTGGAGATAGGCAACCTGCCAGAAAAAGAATTCAGAATAATGATAGTGAAGATGATCCAGGACATCAGAAAAAGAATGGAGGCAAAGATCGAGAGGATGCAAGAAATGTTTAAAAAAGATCTACAAGAATTAAAGAACAAACAGAGACGAACAATACAATAACTGAAATGAAAACTACACTAGAAGGAATCAATAGCAGAATAACTGAGGCAGAAGAATGGATAAGTGACCTAGAAGACAGAATGGTGGAATTCACTGCTGCAGAACAGAAAAAAGAAAACATAATGAAAAGAAATGAAGAGAGCCTAAGAGACCTCTGGGACAACATTAAATGCAACAACATTCGCATTATAGGGTCCCAGAAGGAGAAGAGAGAGAGAAAGGACCTGAGAAAATATTTGAAGAGATTATAGTCAAAAACTTCCCTAACATGGGAAAGGAAATAGCCATCCAAGTCCAGGAAGGGCAGCAAGTCCCATACAGGATAAACCCAAGGAGAGACATGCTGAGACACACAGTAATCAAATTGGAAAAATTAAAGACAAAGAAAAATTACTGAAAGAAACAAGGGAAGAACAACAAATAACATAGAAGGGAACTCCCATAAGGTTAACAGCTGATTTCTCAGCAGAAACTCTACAACCCAGAAGGGAGTGGCATGATCTACTTAAAGTGATGAAAGGGAAGAACCTACAACCAAGATTACTCTACACAGCAAGGATCTCATTCAGATTTGATGGAGAAATCAAAACCTTTACAGACAAGCAAAAGCTAAGAGAATTCAGCACCACCAAACCAGCTCTACAACAAATGCTAAAGGCACCTCTCTAAGTGGGAAACACAAGAGGAGTAAAGGACCTATAAAAACAAACCCAAAACAATTAAGAAAATGGTCATAGGAACATACATACCGATAATTATCTTAAATGTGAATGGATTAAATGCTCCAACCAAAAGACACAGCCTCACTGAATGGATACAAAATCAAGATCCATATATATGCTGTCTACAAGAGACCCACTTCAGACCTAGGGTCACATACAGACTGAGAGTGAGGGGATGGAAAAAGATATTCCATGCAAATGGAGATCAAAAGAAAGCTGGAGTAGCTATACTCATAGCAGATAAAATAGACTTTACAATAGATAAAATAGACTTTACAAGGGATCAATCCAAGAAGAAGATACAACAATTATAAATATATATGCACTCAAATTAGGAGCACCTCAATACATAAGGCAACTGCTAACAGCTATAAAAGAGGAAATCAAAAGTAACACAGTAATAGTGGGGGACATTAACACCTCACTTACCCCAATGGACAGATCATCCAAACAGAAAATTAATAAGGAAACATAGCTTTAAATGACACAATAGACCAAATAGATTTAATTGATATTTATAAGACATTCCACCCAAAAGCAGCAGATTACACATTCTTCTCAAGTGCACATGGAACATTCTCCAGAATAGGTCACATCTTGGGTCACAAATCAAGCCTCAATAAACTTAAGAAAACTGCAATCATATCTAGCATCTTTTCTGACCACAACACTATGAGATTAGAAATCAATTACAGGGAAAAAACGTAAAAAACACAAACACATGGAGGCTAAACAATACGTTACTAAATAACCAAGAGATCACTGAAAAAAATCAAAGAGGAAATAAAAAAATAACTAGAGACAAATGACAATGAAAACATGACGATCCAAAACCTATGGGATGCAGCAAAAGCAGTTCTAAGAGGGAAGTTTATAGCTATACAAGCCTACCTCAAGAAACAAGAAAAATCTCAAGTAAAAAATCTAAACTTACACCTAAAGGAACTACAGAAAGAAGAACAAACAAAACCCAAAGTTAGTAGAAGGAAAGATATCATATAGATAGAGCAGAAATAAATGAAATAGAAACAAAGAAAACAATAGCAAAGATCAATTAAACTAAAAGCTGTTTCTTTGAGAAGATAAACAAAATTCATAAACCATTAGCCAGACTCATCAAGAAAAATAGGGAGAGGACTCAATTCAATAAAATTAGAAATGAAAAAGGAGAAGTTACAACAGACACTGCAGAAATACAAAGTACCCTAAGAGACTACTACAAGCAACTCTATGCCAATAAAATGGACAACCTGGAAGAAATGGACAAATTCTTAGAAAGGTATAACCTTCCAAGACTGAACCAGGAAGAATAGAAAATATGAACAGACCAATCACAAGTAATGAAATTGAAACTGTGATTAAAAATCTTCCAACAAACAAAAGTACAGGACCAGATCACTTCACAGGTGAATTCTATCACATATTTAGAGAAGAGCTAACACCCATCTTTCTCAAACTCTTCCAAAAAATTGCAGAGGAAGTAACACTCCCAAACTCATTCTATGAGGCCACCATCACCCTGATACCAAAACCAGACAAAGATACTACAAAAAAAGAAAATTACCGACCAATATCACTGATGAATACAGATGCAAAAGTCCTCAGCAAAATACTACCAAACAGAATCCAACACCACATTAAAAGGATCATACACCACGATCAAGTGGGATTTATCCCAGGGATGCAAGAATTCTTCAATATATGCAAATCAATCAATGTGATACACCGTATTAAGAAATTGAAGAATAAAAACCATATGATCACCTCAATAGATGAAGAAAAAGCTTTTGACAAAATTCAACACCTATTTATGATAAAAACTCTCCAGTAAGTGGGCACAGAGGAAACCTACCTCAACACAGTGAAGGCCATATATGACAAACCCAGAGCAAACATCATTCTCAATGGTGTAAAACTGAAAGCATTTCCTCTAAGATCAGGAATGAGAAATGATGTCCACTCTCACCACTAATATTCAACACAGTTTTGGAAGTCCTAGCCACGGCAATCAGAGATGAAAAAGAAATAAAAGGAATATAAATTGGAAAAGAAGAAGTAAAACTGTCAGTTTTCAGGTGACATGATACTATACATAGAGAATCCTAACAATGCCACCAGAAAACTAACAGAGCAATCAATGAATTTGGTAGAGTTGCAGGATACAAAATTAATGCACAACAATCTCTTGCATTCCTATACACTAATGATGAAAAATCAGAAAGAGAAATTATGGAAACACTCCCATTTACCATTGCAACAAAAAGAATAAAATACCTAGGAATAAACCTACCTAGGGAGACAAAAGACCTGTATGCAGAAAACTCTAAGACACTGCTGAAAGAAATTAAAGAAGATACCAACAGATGGAGATATACCATGTTCTTGGATTGGAAGAATCAAAATTGTGAAAATGACTCTACGACCCAAAGCAATCTACAAATTCAATGCAATCCCTATCAAATTACCAATGGCACGGAACTTTTTATGGAACTAGAACAAATCATCTTAAAATCTGTATGGAGACACAAAAGCCCCCGAATAGCCAAAGCAGTACTGAGGGAAAAAAATGGAGCTGGAGGAATCAGACTCCCTGACTTCAGACTATACTACAAAGCTACAGTAATCAAGACAAAATGGTACTGGCACAAAAACAGAAACACAGATCAATGGAACAAGATAGAAATCCCAGAGATAAACCCACACACCTATGGTCAAGTAATCTATGACAAAGGAGGCAAAGATATACAATGGAGAAAAGACAGTCTCTTCAATAAGTGATGCTGGGAAAACTGGACAGCTACATGTAAAAGAATGAAATTAGAACACTCCCTGACACCACACACAAAAATAAACTCAAAATGGATTCGAGACCTAAATGTAAGACCAGACACTATAAAACTCTTAGAGGAAAACATAGGAAGAACACTCTTTTACATAAATCACAGCCAGATCTTTTTTGATCCACCTCCTTGAGTAATGGAAATAAAAACAAAAATAAACAAATGGGACCTAATGAAACTTCAAAGCTTTTGCACGGCAAAGGAAACCATAAAAAAGACGAAAAGACATCCCTCAGAATGGGAGAAAGTATTTGCAAACGAATCAACGGACAAAGGATTCATCTCCAAAATATATAAACAGCTCATGCAGCTCAATATTAAAGAAACAAACAACCCCATCCAAAATGGGCAGAACACCTAAATGGACATTTCTCCAAAGAAGACATACAGGTGGCCAAGAAGCACATGAAAAGCTGCTCAACATCACTAATTATTAGAGAAATGCAAGTCAAAACTACAATGAGGTATCACCTCACACCAGTTAGAATGGGCATCATCACAAAATCTACAAAAAACAAATGCTGGAGAGGGTGTGGAGAAAAGGGAACCCTCTTGCACTGTTGCTGGGAATGTAAATTGATACAGCCACTATGGAGAACAGTATGGAGGTTCCTTAAAATACTAAAAATAGAATTACCATATGATCCAGCAATCCCACTAGTGGGCATATATCCAGAGAAAACCATAAATCAAAAAGCCACATGCACCCCAATGTTCACTTCAGCACTATTTACAACAGCCAGGTCATGGAAGCAACCTAAACTCCCATCGACAGATGAATGGTTAAAGAAGATGTGGTATATATATGCAGTGGAATATTACTCAGCCATAAAAAGGAATGAAATTGAGTCATTTGTTGAGACGTGGATGGATCTAGAGACTGTTATACAGAGTGAAGTAAGTCAGAAAGAGAAAAACAAATATTGTACATTAACGCATGTATGTGGAACCTAGTAAAATGGTACAGGTGAACTGGTTTGCAGGGCAGAAGTTGAGACACAGATGTAGAGAACAAATGTATGGACACCAAGGGGGGAAAATCGCGGTGGGGTGAGGATGGTGGTGTGCTGAATTGGGCGATTAGGATTGACATGTATACACTGATGTGTATAAAATTGATGACTAATAACCTGCAGTATAAAAAAACAAACAAAAAAGATGTTTCAGTGAATATTAAATTCCAGTTTTGTTAATGGAGGTTTGCATTTACTAAGACTTGCTTCCCAGATAGTTCCTTGCTGTTATGTTATATTAACATAGAATTTAATTGAATTATAAAAAGGTCATTCTAGGTTTGTTTCTGAAGCTTATCTTAGTATTCTATCTTTGGACGAAAATCAGATGCCCCACGACATGCAACCAGTGGATTATGCATACTGGAAAAGACGTATTTTAAAGGACCATCTCCAACCCAGATGAAAGGACCCCATCATGTACTCTTAACTAGCTCATACACAGTGAAAGCAAAGGGAATGGACTCTTGGATTAATTCCAACTTGCAAAGGGCCCCTGCACTGGACTGGTCTATAGAGAGGACTGCTGACCTCAATTTCATCTTAAAACAACACTCAAACAGAGGGAAAGTACACTCATACCAGGACGGGAAGAAGACAACATCAGAAGTAGACAGCTGGCCTAAGATCCCGGATCTGACTCGTATGATCATTTATAGTGTTTTCTTGACTTCTTGGACCTTTACCTATGAATCAAATGTTTTACTCTCATAGGCAGAATCCTATGTTAGCTTTTTTAAAATACATTTATTTATTTGATTTTTTATTTTTGGCTGTGTTGAGTCTTCATTGCTGTGCGTGGGCTCTTCTCTAGTTGCGGTGAGTGGGGGCTACTCTTCATTGCAATGCAGTGGCTTCTCATTGTCGTGGCTTCTCGTGTTGTGGAGCACAGGTTCTAGGCATGCAGGCATCAGTAGCTGTGGCCCACGGGCTCAGTAGTTGTGGCACAGGAGCTTAGTTGCTCTGCGACATGTGGGATCTTCCCAGGCCAGGGATAGAACCCGTGTCACCTGCGTTGGCAGGTGGAGTCTTAACCACTGTGCCACCAGGGAAGCCCAATCCTATGCTAGTTTTAAAAATCACCTCAGTTGCTGGGTTTGTGCCCAATTACCTGTGTCTAGTACTTCTGGGTTACCTTGGTGGATTTCTCCACTTCAAGGCTCTAATTGGTTGGCCCTAAGGAAATTTATTCTAGAAGAAATAAATTATAGTCCTGTTCAGGCCACTGTGGATATTACTAGGTGGGATCCCCTCACCTAGCCAATTAGTAACACCTGCTCTGACCCTGGCCATAAATATGAATTTTCTTGCAAAGTTATTCAAGCTTAGTCAGAGCAACAAGCAAAATTTCAGCTAAGGAATAAAACCTCCCACAATTGTGGGATGGTTTTACGTGCTTAACACCAGGCTATGTTCATTTAAGTTTTAAGGCCCCCCTTAAAGCCTAGTAACATTAGGAAATTGGGCTGGGAGCCATATGGACAGTGCCAATATATAATTTCCCTGAAAGATAAGGATTGGTATTGAAGAGACTAAGTCAGATGACCTGGGGATATAGTGGGCCACACCTAATGGAAGTTCTTGGCTTAATTCCTACTCACGACTTTACTAATACTACTAGCTATGTTATTTGTATTTTGCCTATTTTTACAAGATTGCTGTTTTTGCATTACCAAATGTGTGACTGAGCCTCCAACAAAAATATATAGCTCTATATGAGATCATTGATTGTAATAGTGCAACTCTAGATATGGGAAGATGCAACAAGAGGGAATTTTTTCCTGGACCATAGAGACTAGTAAAACAGGTGCTCCAGGGCTTCCCTGGTGGCGCAGTGGCTGAGAGTCCGCCTGCCGATGCAGGGGACACGGGTTCGTGCCCCGGTCTAGGAAGATCCCACATGCCGCGGAGCGGCTGGGCCTGTGAGCCATGGCTGCTGGGCCTGCGTGTCCCGAGCCTGTGCTCTGCAATGGGAGAGGCCACAACAGTGAGAGGCCCGCATACCACAAACAAACAAAAAAACAACAGGTGCTCCAGAGATTTTTGGGTACTGTTAACAAGGCCTAGTCCAGTAACAGCACATTGAGTGGCCTATCAACCAAATCTTCACCAGACCTGGGAATGAGCATTCCTAGCACTAAGGGACAAAATGTTCATGAAATGCCTCCCAAACCATGGTCGAATGTATGAACATGAAGGGGCCCTGCCAACTACAAACTGGCACTTGCAATCTACCTCTACATGGATTAAACCATGAGCTGCTGTAGCTGCTGACCTTAAATACACCCTGAAAGAAGTTCAGGGTGGAGATCAGGAATGAGGTACTCTGTGCTCTAGGAAAAACTGGCATAACAGATCTTCAGACAGTTAGATAATTTCAGGAGATTTAATGAGCCCAGGTCCTGCATGTCCTCATATCTAGAAAAGCACTAAAATCCTTCACAGTGACATCTGCTCACAGTGAAGTCAGACTGAGTAAAAGAGGCAATTAATCAAAAGAGGCAATGAACCAAAAACTGTGTTTTAGTGCATGCTACTATAGTGCAAACTCCTGCCTCCATCACTAAATTTAGTACAAGAACAAGGAAGTATAGTTGACCCTTGAACAATGCAGGAATTAGGGATACCTACCCCCTGCACAGTCAAAAATCCTCCTATAACTTTAAAGTCAGCCCCCCTATCTGCAGTTTTGCATCCATGCATTAACCAACTGTGGATCCTATAGTACTGTAGTATGTATTTATTGAAAAAAAATCTGTGTTTAAGAGGACCTATGCAGTTCAAACCCATGTTGTTCAAGGGTCAACTCTGCTGACAGAATTTTAAAGAAAAGGAAGATCTAAGAGCAGTCCAAGTTGGTGATGTAGGAAGATCCTGAAATTTCTCATGGACTCAGGGAATCAACAAGCTACATATGAAACAATTTTCTCTGAAAAAGACCTGAAAACTACCAGAGCAGCTCCTTCACATCAGCAAAGGAGAAAAGGGTCACACTGAGGCAGGTAGGAGAGGCTGGGGCACAGTCTCACTGTAAATGCCACCCCCAGCTCAGTGACCCACAATCAGCAGGGAACTCACAAACCCAGAGCTCCTCCCTGAATAGTGAAGGGTTCATACCCCACATGCGGCACCCCAACTTTAAGACCTGCACCTGAAAGATGAGGCCCCCAAACATCTGATTTTGAAAACCGATAGAGCTTAGGTCAATGGGCTGAGCAAAGGGCTGTAGCAAACTGAGAAATGACTCTTAAAGGGTTTTTTCACAGACTCACTCACCTCAAGGCCCAGCACAGAGGCAGCTTTTGAAAAACGTCCAGACTTCATGTGAAAGAGATTCATTCGCTAATCTCAGAGTGTTGGGGATCTGTTGGGATACCATCTGGGAATGGAGGTGCTGGTGGGTGCCACTTGCATACTCTCTCTTGCAAAGCTGGTATATTTTTTTCCACTGGGTGCCATCTTTATCTTCCAAATGGTGGGGCACCATCTTTGTTCTCCCCCTCTGCCTTGCTAAGGCTAGTGGATGCCATCTTTATTTTATTACTCTAGACCTTTATTTTTTCTTACTTTTGCAGGTGCCGTCATCATGCTCTTCATCTACCATGCACCACAGTACCAATATCTCCTTGAGGTAACCTTTTATGCATGTCTGGTACCCTGGCTTTTAAGGCTTTAGCCCAGGGAATGTGCCTTGGTTACCTGGCTCTGGAGACCAGTGGAAATGGCATTCCTGGGTCCCATGAGACTCTACCACTTGGAGAAACAGTTCTTGGCAGGCTACCACCCTTGCACTGCACTGCACAGATACAAGACTGAAACACACCTTCATTCTCACATCACAAGAAAAGAAAATTACAGGCAAATATTCCTGAGGAACAAAAATAGATGCAAAAATCCTCAGCAAAATATTGGCAAACCAAATTCAACAATACATTAAAAGGATCATATACCACAAGCAAGTGGGATTTATCCCAGGGATGCAAGTATGGTTCAACATCTGCAAATCAATTAACATGATACACCACATTAAAAATAAATGATAAAAATCATATGATCATCTCAATAGATTCAAAAGATGTATTTGACAAAATTCAACATGCATTTATGATAAAAAGCATCAACAAATTGCATATAGAGGGAATGTATCTCAACATAATAAAGGCCATATATGACAAACTCAAAGCTAACATCATACTCAATGGTGAAAAGCTGAAAGCCTTTCCACTAAGATCAGGAACAAGACAAGAATGCCCATTCTCAACACTTTTATTTACCCCAGTATTTGCAGTGCAAGCCAGAGAAATAAGGCAAGGAAAAGAAATAAAAGGCATCCAAACTTGAAAGGAAGAAGTAACTCTCACTATTTGCAGATGACATGATATTATATATAGAAAATTCTAAAGTCTGCACCAAAAAAAACACACAAAACTGTTAGAACTAATAAATGAACTCAGTAAAGCTCTAGGATACAAAATTAATGTACAAAATCGGTGGCATTTTTATACACTAATAAAGAACAATCAGAAAGATAAATTTTTAAAAATCCCATTTACAATTGCATCAAGAAGAATAATATACTTCGAAATAAATTTAACCAAGAAAGTGAAAGACTTGTACAGTGAAGACTATAACACAGTGATGATAAAAGAAACTGAATTAAGACACAAAGAAATAGAAATATATTCTGTGCTTATGGATTGGAAGAATCAATAATGTTAAAGTATCCATACTACCCAAAGCAATCCACAGATTCAATCCAATCCTTGTCAAAATTCCAATGGCATTTTTCACAGAAACAGAACAAACAATCCTAAAATTTGCATGGAGCCACAAACAACCCCAAACACACAAAACAATCTTGATAAAGAAGAACAAAGCTGGAGGCATCATGTTCCCTGATTTCAAACTATATTACAAATGTATATTAATCAAAACAATATGGTATTGACATAAAAACAGACACACAGATCAACAGAACAGAATAGAGAGCCCAGAAAACAAACCCATATAAATATGGTTAGTTAATTTATGACAAAAGAGCCAAGAATATACAATGGGGAAAAGACAGTCTTTGAATGAATGGTGGTGGGAAAACTGAACAGCCATATGCAAAAAAAGACTCTGGACCAGTATGATATACAAAAATTAACTCAAATGAATTAAAGACTTGAATGTAAGACCTGAAACCATAAAACTCCTAGCAGAAAATATAAGAAGTAAGCTCCTTGAAATTGGTCTTGGTGAGGATTTTTTGGATTTGACACAAAAGGAAAGGCAACAAAAGCAAAAATAAACAAATGGGACTACATCAAACTAAAAAGCTTCTGCACAGCAAAGGAAGCCATCAGCAAACAAAAGGCAATCTACTGAACACTAGGAAATGTTTACAAATCATATCTGATAAGGGGTTAAAATCCAAATACAGCCATACCCTGTAGATATTGTGGGTTTAGTTCCAGACCACCACAATAAAGTGAATATTGCAATAAAGCAAGTCACACAAATTTTTTGATTTCCTAGTGTATATAAAAGTTACGTTTACACTATACTGTAGTCTATTAAGTATGCAATAGCATCATGTCTAAAAAAACAACATATATACCTTGATTAAAAAATACTTTATTGCTAAAAAAATGCTAACCATAATCTGAGCCTTCAGAGAGTTGTAATCTTTTGGCTGGTAGAGGGTCTTGCCTCGAAGAAGTCTGTAATATTGCTAGAGTAACCAAAATGTGACACAGAGAGGGGAAGTGAAAAAATGCTATTGGAATATGGTGGATAGACTTGCTTGATGCAGTGTCGACATCTTCAATTTGAAAAAAAAATGCAATATCTGTGAAGTACAATACAATGAGGCTTGCCTGTATATAAAGAACTCATTCAACTCAATAGCCAAAAAAAAATTCACTTGAAATAGAAAAGAGCAGAAGATATGAATAGATATTTTCCAGAGAATATATAGAGACGGCCAATAGGTACATGAAAAGATGCTCAATATTACTAATCATTAAGGAAATACAAATTAAAAGCACAATGAGATATCACCTCACCCCTGTTAGTATGGCTATTATTAAAAAGACAAGATATAATCAGCATTGGTTAGGATGTGGAACAAAGGGAACCCTTGTATATTGCCGGTGGGAATGTCAATTGGTATAGTCACTATGGAAAACTGTATGGAGGTTCCTAAAAAAAGTAAGATAGAAAACTACCACATAATTCAGCAATTTCACTTCTGCGTATTTGTCACCAAAATCCACCAAAAACACTAATTTGAAAAGATATACGCAGCCCCATCTTCATTGCATCATTAGTTACAATTGCCAAGATTGGAAACAACCTACATGTCCATCAATAGATAAATGGATAAAGAAGATTTGAGATAAAGATATATAGATACACATACATCTACACCTACATACATCTACATACATACATACATATACGTGCATACACACACACAATGTAATACTATTCAGCCATAAAAAAGAATGGAATCTTGCCATTTAGAACAACATGAATGGACTCTGAGAGTGTTATGCTAAGTGAAATAAGTCAGAGAGAGAAAGACAAATACTGTATGAGTTCACTCATATGTGGAATGCAAAAAGAAACACAAGCTCATAGATACAGAGAATAGATGGTTGGTTGCCAGAGGTGGGGGGTGAGGGTGTGGATGAAATGGGTAATGGGGTTCAAAAGTTTCAAGCTTCCGACTATAAAATAAGTAAGTTATGGGGATATATTGTACCACATGGTTACTACAGTTAATAATTCTGTATTGCATATTTGAAAACTGCTAAGAAATTAGATCTTAAAAGTCTTCATCACAAGAAAAAGCATTTTTGTAACTCTTTACGGTGACAGATGTTAATTGGACTTCCTGTGGTGATCATTTTGCAATATATACAAATATTGAGTCAATGTTATAAACTTAAAGTCTATATTTATAATAATGTTATATGTCAATTATACCTCAATAAAAAGTACTATAATAAAAAGAAAAAAGAAAATGAAGATCTTCTGAATACCTATGAGTAAGGTTATTCACAAGCACTATCACATTTAATCCTCACAGCAATCCTATGAAGTAAGTGTTGTTATCCCCTTTAGCCAAATGAAGAAATTGAGGCTTAGAGGAATTAAATAACTTGCCCAAGACTCAATATTGTTCTAAGCTGATGTGGGGGGACAAGGTTCTATTTGAATGCAGGTGCACATGATTTCAAAACTTCATTTCTTCCTAAGACAAGCCCACTTACTTGCAAAACGGAACAAGATTCTTTGTTGACATGAGGCAGGCAGGACCACCTATATATCTGTAGGACTTATGGAAACTATTTCCAGACTGAAGAAGGGTCTACCTCCTTCATCCTGGACCAGACACCAGCCCTTTTTTGCCAACAGGTTGATGTGTTCCCAGGGTTTTTATGGGACTGCCTTGTGTTTGAAGCACTGGACTAAATCACCAAGTACAGCTAGAGTAAGTGCCAAGAACAGAGCCCTGAGCCTCCAACATTTAAAGGCCTGGTGAGGAGGGGGTTTGTAAAACGTTCAAAATGGAGCAGCCACTGGGGTTGCAGGAAAACATATAAAGACGGTTGTTAAACACTTAGAAAATAGTATTTCAAGAAAGATGGAGTAGTCAGCAGTAACGAATGTTACTGAGAGGTTGAGTAAAATAAGGCTAGAGAATTGACCACTGGTTTAGGCAAAGTCGAGGTACTTGGTGACCTACTTAAGACAGTTTCAGTAGAAGCAGATAACTGAAGCCCAACAAAAATGGGTCTAAGTTACCTCTTTTTCTGAGATTAAAAAAATAGAACATCTTACAGTATTCCAGATACTGCCTACCATACTGTCATTTTGAGCACAGGTTAAGAGAATGTTTTATTTATTTCTGTTTTGTAACACTTCCCTGCTGTATTTGGATACATAGTTCCAGAATTAATACCTCCATGGAAGGATCTGCCATGGCAGATTTCCAGAAATCATATTATTATAAGTTGTACTCTTTCCTACATCCAAGACTAGGATGGTTCTTTCTGTTATATATTCCAACAGCACATTGTATTTTCCCTTCCCAGCACCTGACATTATTTGTTAGTGGTGTAGTTATTTTTTAAATATCTACCTCTCTGGCTTGACTGTGAGTCAAGGACTACTCACCGTCCTTTCCCTTATTCTTGTTACTGCTCGTTTCCTTATTCTAACAGTGCCTGGCACATAACAAGAACTCAACAAATCTTAGTTACTGTATATTTGTGAATGAATGTGTGACTTTTAAATCCTTTTCCCCATATGGGACAGAGAACTCAAAACCAATCTTCCATATGATTTGGAATGCTTCCCTTTGGCCACTTTTACCATTGCCAAAATAAGAAATTAACTAAAGTTAGAGTTTTTCACCAGATGAAAATTTAAAGGCAATAAAACAGAATAAAACCTGAATATTTAATAACATATTTTAAAGAATGGTGAGGAAGCTGAACTTCTCCGTGGAGAGCCATGTAGTACATTTGAGAAAAATCAAATGCAGCAAGGAAATGGAGAAAGGGACCAATTCACTTCGTTGTGAGATTCCATTATCCTTTAACTTGCTTTGCAGAGAGTGAGGAAAATTGGATTACCAGATTATAACAGTCTATTTTGCCTTTGCTGACCACGTATTACAGAATATGTATAGACACCAAGTATGGGAGGTGGCTAAATTACATATGTATTATAGAAGTTAGTATAATAGATAGTTTGTTGTATTTTTGCTTTATACTTTCCATTTGACACTGTTCTGAAGATTAGGAGCTTTAAAAGAAAACTGCCACTAAATATAAGGATCTTTTAATGGAGCCTGTCTCATCATTACATTATATCTCATTTTATTAATGTCATCCCATTTTACTCAAACGAGTTTATTGTTGCTGATGATGTTCCAAAACGATTAATATGATAAAAAGTATTAGGAGGGTATATTCTGCCTCTAAACACACACACACACACACACAAACCCCTTATTTAAAAAGCATGTAAATAAAGTCAAAACAATGAGGACAACAGTACCGATGCCTACTGGGAGGCTGCATATATTGATTTTTTTAAATACATCAAATGTTACCATGTAAGGGCCCTTTTAGATGGCCCAGAGTTCCTGATCTCCTCCTTTAGAATTTCACATTTGCCTTTCAACCCAAGGTCTGCATTTAAGTAAAAATCACCGAGTAAATAATGATATCTCAACTTGAATTCTATTTTTACTATATTTCTCTTTTAATTAATTATGTTTCTGCATTGTTTTCTAACTTAACAGCTACTTTAAAACATATAACTTTCTGATTTTAAGGATTTAAAAGTCACTCATTCATTCACAAATATATAATAATGAAAGTTTGTTGAGTTCTGTACTAGAGAGGAAAAGTATCATTGTGCTTATTTTAGAGATAAGAAAATGGTTAATTAGTGATTGCTTTGCTACGTCTAGTTAGTGAGTAGAAGAGCCACAAATTGAAAAAAAATAGTTTTAATTACATGTATTATAAATAAAAATCACAACGATTACATTCAGTGTTTTTGGAATACCTATTATATGTGAATGCTATACCACACATGAAGAATTCATTGATGGGCAAAAGTGACATAATTCCTGCTCTGGTGGGGTTTACAGTCTGTACCACCATATTGTCTCTTCTATGATCTTAATTGCTATATTATTTTACTAATGATTCAGTAATATCACTAACATCTCCTTAGTTTTTCTCTTAAAAGGGAATTACAGTAAGTCCCCTACATACGAATGAGTTCTGTTCCAAGAGTGTGTTCATTAAGTCTAACAAATTTAGCCTAGGTACCCAACTAACACAGTTGGCTATATAGTACCGTACTGTAATAGGTTTATAATACTTTTCACACAACTAGCACATAAAAAACAAACACAAAAAATAAAGAAAATATTTTTAATCTTAGAGTACAGTACCTTGAAAAGTACAGTAGTACAGTACAACAGCTGGCACTTCTTAGCATCATCAACTACATCACTGCTGCTTTTATGCTTGCTTCTGGACATCCTGGGCTTGAAATAAAGATACTGTACTACTGTACTCTATTCAGTACTGTAAAGTACACAAAAGCTCAACCAGTTGTAGAGGATGCATATGTGTACGCCAGACATGTGAACTAACTTAGATGATTGGACAGGTTAATGCACATTTGCGTCTTTGAAAGTTTGCAACTTGAAGGTTCGTATGTAGGGGACTTACTCTATATTAAGAATTCTGTAAATTCTGGGCAGCTGGGAAAGAGCAGCCTAAGCCATGAAAAATAATACAGACTACTAGGCAAAAATATTCCTTAAGCAGATTTCTTACATACTATAGCTCTTTGTGCAATTTAATTTGCAGTTGATGTTTATTTTCTTTTTCTCTGGGATACTTATCAAAAAGAAAAAAATCTAAAGAAAAAAATTAGAAGTAGTGACAAATAAAATTTTATTTTATTTAATATTTGCTTAATGTCAAGTATCTCTTGAAGAACTTATTAAAATATGGATTCCTGGGATTCTTCTCAGATACCCTATTTTATTGGGTCCAAGGTGGTCAAGTTCCCCAGGTGATTCTTAGGATCAGGGCAGTTTGGGAAATATTGAACTAGAATCAAGCAAGTATAAGAAAATGTATGTTTCCTTTTTTATGTTTACTGCACTTTTCATGAATTTCAAGTAATCTGATTTACTAAATGCCCCATCTGAATCAACAAATGTGTTTTAAAAGTAACAGATTCAAGACCCATTGATTTTCCAGTTAACACAGTGTGAAAGAATAAATTGTGAGATGACTCGACTCCATGTATAACCTTCAATGAAACACCATATTCCAAACACCTTAAGACGTTAAAAAAATACCAAGAAGCACATCATAGATTGATTTTTTTGCCTGTAATTATTTGTGAATTATGTATACCTTTAAAGAATAAACATTTCTAAAGTGGGAACACATTAAAACAAAAATCACATAATGCAGTATCGATTCTAATAGGGTAGCTTTATGGCTACAATATTATACAGTTTCAGGGGTCATCATTCCTATTATTGTGTATGACCACGTGAAGCAGGTAGTGCCAATAATAAATCTAACCCAGTTCTATACTTGTTGGATACCAAATTCATATCAATTTAAAGGTTTTATGAAGATTAGGTACTAGATTCCAAATATATCACAAATACAGAATATTTTTCTCCAGAAATTTAGACTTCATGTATTCTTTTTTTACTGGAGGTAGGGAAAACATTGAAATCTCAAATACAGATATTTTGACTATGCACAATTCATATATCCATCTCTCTTGTATATCTATCCATCCACCCAACCATCCTTCCATCTACTCCTTTTTCATCCATTCCAAAATTCCATCTCCTCCTGATCTACATAAGATCATATACTACGTTAGATGTTTATCTATTTCTCTGATCTTGTAAAATGTTATTATTGTGATGTGTGTTTACTTTAAATTTACTTAACTAGTATTATGCTATACAACACCTTCTGTTTCTTTTTTTTTTCCCACTCATCAGTATGTTTTTAATTTCTTTCCATGTTACTAGGTAAACAACTAACTCATTTCTTCTAACTGCTCCATAATATTCTATGGGTAAATCCACCACATTTTATGTATCTATTCTTCTATGAAAGACATAAGGATTGCCTCCAACTTCTAAGTATCACAAACAATGCTAAAGTGAATATTCTACTAAATATCTTCTTAGGGATCTTTGTGCAAATATGTCTAATATATAGATCTAATATCAGGATTGCTGGTTCCTAGTTTCCATGCTAACCAAAAGTTCATGAGAGCGCCAATGTCTCCATTTCCTCATGAAATGGAGACATTGGCATTATGTAGTTTATTAATTTTTGCTGACCTGTTAGATATAAGATTATAGCTCACTGATGTTTTGACGATATTACTTTAATTAATAATGAGTTTAAGAAACTTCTCAAAGCTTATAAGCTTCTTGAGTAAGCATTTTTATAAATTGCCTGTTTGTTTTTTGTGCCTATTGTTTAAAATGGAATATCTATCTTTTTTGGTTGCTATTTTGGAATTCCTTAGTCCTTTGTCAGCTTTTGACACTGCAAAGATTTTTTGCAATCTTTCATCCTTCTCACAGTGTACATTTATAATAAATTGTCAATTTTAAAATAATTAAATAGATCAATTTTTCTATTTAAAATTTGTGCTTTGGAATTTTAAAAAGTCTTTCCTACCATGCATCAGAAAGGTATTAACCTATACTATCATTATTATTACATTAACACTTCTCTTTTTCATCCTCTTAAGTTCACATTGGATATGGTATTAGGCAAGAAACCAGCTCTTCCCACAAACCCCTAACCCCTAGCTCCATATGGTGAAACAATTTTCCTTACACTCTAAATGTCTGTTCCTTTTCCTAGTAATCTATGTGCCACAATGTTTAGTGTAAAGAAATTCTGTTGTTCTTGTATTTGTTGAATGAGATTTATTCTTATGTGAACCAATAGCTTTTTGTAGATTCTGTTAGTTTTCCTACACGTATAGTCATATGACTCATAAATTATAACAGTTCTTTTCTTTTCTAATTTATATTCTCATTTCTTCAACTATTATGTTACACAGCAGTATTAATAGGATAATTATCTGTATTTCTTAAATGAATGTACCTAAATTTCATCTGTTAATGTTAGCCATAGTTTTTTTTTAAATGTAAACTTAAATAAAAATCTGTTCCATTCCTAATTTTTTCAGTTTCTTTTTTAATCGTAAAGAGGCATCAAACTTAACCATACACTCATTCTACATATATTGCATAAATATATGATCTTCCCCCTTTAGATAACTATTATAGTGACTTATATTGATAAATTTTTTTCCTAATGTCAAACAATCCTTGAATTCCTGGGATAAGATTGTTTGATCTGGTTGTATTTTAAATATGCCATTTGATAATTTATTTAGAACTTTAAAACAGTGTTCATTTACAAAATGTGTCTATAATTTTCTTTTCAAATATTGTCATAATCCAATTTTAGAATCAAGATTACACTAGTCTTACTGGCACAACTTACTCTGCATGTTGTTTATTCTCTCAGAATTTATTAAGGTTTCATTTGTGGCTTAATTTTTGACCTCACTTTGTTAGAAAAATTGAAATACACAATGATGGAAACATAACAGTCTAATAATTTTTGAGGTTTTGGATTTTCACGTCCCTGTCTTCTTCACCAATAAATAAGATACCACTCATTTTGAACATTTTATAAGAATTTATATATTGCTTATGAAGCTGGCACTTAAGAAGAAACTTCCTACTTATAAACTTTCTTCCACATATTTTATAATAAAATTTAAAGAAAAGTTAAGCTTAAAATGTGTCTGTATTTACTTAGTTCTAGTGTAATGACAATAATCACAGGAGGTAGTGAAAAAGTACCTTCTTTTCAGAATGAACATCATTCCCTAAACTAATGCTACTGATTGCATAAGAAAGTCCATTGCAAGGGAAAAAAAATCTAAGAAAAGTCAGGGACACTTTCTAGCTAGTTACTTAAGGATTACTATTTAACTAACATCTCAAGAGTTATAGAATTGAAATTTTTCCACTTGTAAATTTCAAAGTCACATTTTATTTTAAACTTTCCTTTTATTACTGAATTATTTAGAATTGGCTAGAGTAAAAACAAAAGAAAAAACAAACAAAAATAGCTATGGCAACTTTTTTGGCTAAAATAACTGAAAAAGTACACATCTACAAATCAAGGGAAACTTTCTGAAACTTGACATGCATACGTTCATGTAAGTTGCCAATTTAAGATATTGTGAAGGGTGTTTTCTTTTTTCTAAAAAAGTTTTCAGAAGATATCTTGGTCAAAATTTTTAAACGAATAGCAGTAACATACTGCATACATACAGATATTTTTGCATAGAAGTTCTATTAAGTAAGCAGTTATTCACTGATTTCTGCTACTGTATGTGAGGCACAGAGCTATGTACTACAAGTTAAATAATAAACAAAATAGTTTCTATTGTCACTAAACTCAATGTTTCCTGTGGGAATCAGACAAGTTGAAGGACATTTTAAGATGTGAAAAAATAGAGGGTGCTTTGACCACATGGTACAATCGAGTTTGCATTATATATAGTAGAAATGGAAAAGCAGAGGAAAGGAAGGCATTCTTCTGTTCTTTAAAAGCATTATGATATTCATTGCACTATTATTTGTAAAAGTGAAACACTGGAATTGATATGTAAATTGTGGTGTATTTATGTGATAGGTAGCTGTAAAAAAAAAAAATCAATAAACTGTACCTAAATGTATCAGAATACATAGTTTGCAAAACGTAACACCAAGCTTTAAAATTTACAGAATCATTCCTACCAAATAACTAAACGTTTTTTAGTCTGGTACTGGAGTTAGTACATGGAACCATATCACTACACTGCTTGTTTGTACAAGTGTGGTATATGAGAGAGACATACTCATATACTCAAATGGTTAATAGACACGTATAATAAATGTTCATGAAGATGAACCAGAAAGCTAATATCAAATTAATAATAGAGACTGCCTCAGAGGTAAGAGGCAGGGAAATTTGTTTTGGGAGGGAAACAAAGGGACTCTATAGGCACTCTAATATGCCAGGCACTAGTGTAGGTTCTGAGGACACCTCAGGGAACAAACGACAGTTTCTTTAAGATAGAAAAAAAAAAAAAAGACCAAACATTTCAAACAGACTTGAAAATGTATTGGCTTGTCCTCTCCTGGAAGATCATCTGTATGAAAAGAAAATCCATAATCTGAAGGTTGCTTTAGGTGCAACAGCAGGGGAACTAGTTGGACAATCCTAACGGTGATTACTACGAAGCTGGAACACATTCATTTTATTAAGTTCCACGTAAGGAGATCCTCTATTTGTGGGTGAGTGGGAAAGACTTTTTAATACTCCAAATTTTAAATAGAAAAATTGGTCAATTTGATTATATTAAAAATGAGAATTTCTTACAAATGTACGCTGTGACAAAGATAAAGATGAAGGATTGTGAACATCTTTGCAATGTCAAAAGCTGACGAAGAGCTAAGTAACTTTAGAATAGCAACCAGAAAAAGAGATTCTATTTTAAAAAATAAGCACAAGCTATGAATAGGTAATTTATAAAAATGGTTACTCAAAAAGCTAATAAGCTTATGAGAGATTCTTAAACTCATTATTAATTAAAAATACAATTCGAACATTGGGCTAGTTTATAGATTGATCCTCATGTGTCTTTATGCAAGAGATCAATCACCTATGTCCACATTGCCACACCTGAGTTCTTAGTTTTGCTAAACTGAAGGACAAACATGGGCATGGTGATTCACCCAAGGTAAAGGCTGCTCCATGAGTGTGCAACCAGCCTGTTTTAGCTATTTCTTCTAACTGCAACAATTTCAACTTACCTCTCAAGTTTGTTTTTCATTTTTATTCTGAGCACTATTTTTATATGGTTCTTCAAAACCCCTCTGGAGAAAGAAAGAGAGCTTCTACATTTAAATAATCAGAATTATACTGTGCCTAACAACCCTGAAACTCTTGTTTCTTGGTTTCAGGCATTACATTATCTAGAGAGAACTCAGATGAAAACAGAAGTGGCATGAATACTAAAAGTATGTCTTGATGAAGAAACGGAGAGTTGAAGAGGCTGACTACCTCATCCAAGGCGACCAAACTAATAAGCAGTAGAGCCAGGATCTAAACTCAGGGGTTCAAACATCATGTTCTTGACCACAGACTTTGAAGTGGAGTCAGTGAAGTAGAATATAAATGAGTTACAGAGTGCTGTTTTTATAAAATTTCTTTCTTACTAATTATTTAATCAACTGTACTCTGTGTAAAGCACAGCGTTGAACACTGGGGCTACAAAGATGAAACTCACAGCCTAGTAGGGAAGACAAGCCAGACAAATATTACATTATATTCCTAATAAATGCATCACGGTAAGTATGCTAGTGGTGACATGTCAGGGTATCATGAGAGCAGACAAGAGCAACTCCGGCAACTCCGGCTTCGAGTTAGCCACGAAGGGGTTTGGGGAGGTGAAGCAAATGCAGGTAGATAAAAACAATGCGGATGGAGGCATCATGGAGTTTAGTGTCCTGAATCACAGAAAGCAAGGGGAAAATTACATTGAAACAAGGAAAGCTAGTCAGAGCTCACATCTTAGAGGACCTCTGAATAATTGCAAAGTTTAGACTTAATCCCATGAGTGAATGGGGGTTACAGATAGGACAGTCATATATGTTTTAAATAGATAGTTTGGGAGGCAGGTTGGAAATGGATTTGAAGGTCTATTAGTCAAAATAAGCCAAGTTTGTTGTGGTAACAGATAAATCTCCTAACCGCAATAAGTTACTGCAGTAATGGGTTATTGCTGAAGCTGGCTGGATAGCCGTCCTCCACCTGGAATCCATACCATGTGGAATGTGTGCCCTTCCAGGTTACTACGCAGAAGAGAGAGAGCTGGAGGAAACTTCAGGATGTTTTTATGGGTTGGGACTAGATGTAGCTTTCATCAGTTCCTCCCATATCTTGTCCAGGACCCTGCAACACTACCCCATACAACTGCAAGAGGCTTTAGGCAAGGACTGAGAGTCTCCTATGATAGAGCACTTCTTTCAGTCTTGTTTATAAAGGGCCAAATAACCTGTAATTTATTATTGTATCGTTTGAGAAAAGTAACTGTTTATTCATTCATTCAATTTATTCGACAAACACATTTCTGAGCACCTACTATGATCTAGGCACTGTTGCAGGTACCAGGGATACAGCATTGTTCATGTTACTTTCCTCTCCACTCACGATGATATGTGTAAGGACAGAGTAACAGAGTAAGTGGGGTGGAAGGTGCAATATGGGCAGATCCTGGGTCTTACTGCCATTGAAAGGACTTTGAACATGACTAAAATGAAGGGACTTTAGAATATTATGTGGAAAAGAATGACATAATCTGACTTATTTTGTAAAAGGATCATTCTTGCTGCTCTGTTAAACATAGGCAGAGGTTGTAGGGTAGAAGCACTGAGCTCTGTTAGTAAGTTATGTAGTAATCCAAGTGAGCAACAATGGTGACTCAGACCAGGTGGGAGCATGAAGGTGGTGAAAAGTGGTTAGATTCTGGATGTATTGTGAAGATAAGGTGTTTGATTTTGAAAATAAAGTCATCAGAATTTGAGGACAATTCAGATGTATAGTGTGAAGGAAAAAGGTCTTAAAACTTGAGCTCCTGGGAGAATGGGGTTACAGTCAACTGAGGGGAGATAAGCCTTAATTATTAAAATTTTTCCAAGATGGTTCCAGAAGGGCTCTAGGGAGTATTAGTTTCTTAAATTATTCAGGCCCAATGGGTGCTTTCTTTAGAATTTCAAATGATAACAATGTTTAAGGAAAAGTCTTTTTCTTAGATTTAAAGCTTAGCTCCAAACAATCTCCACATGGACAAGATTTGATATAAAATCTATAAATCTGCCCACATAAAACGAATACCAGTTAGTTAGAAAATCATGCAAACATTGTTTTTGAAGCCAAATAAGCAAATATTAAGCTATATTAGATTCATTTTGACGTGACAATTTATTTGCTTTTTATTAGAGGTATGTTTGCTTTATGGGAACTGCACGTATTTCTATATATCTTATATAAATAAAGCTGTTATTTTACTATTATTAGTATTAACATATTAGAAAGACACTAAATAAGGTATGACACTTGACCGTGATGATTTGATTCATCCACTGAGTGTGAATTAGTAGGAGAGGAGGTCATACTTAAGTTGGATTTTTTGAAGGCAGAGGATGGGGGAAGAACATTTTAGGCAGACAGAACAGGATAAACACATGAATGTAAAAGAAGATGGCCAGTTCATAGAAAATAATAGAATTTAGGGCTCATGAGAGGGACCAGTTTGAGTTTGGAATTGCAAGGAGTAGGAAATTAAAGGTGGTAAAGCCTGGTAAGATTATTATAAAGTTATGTATGGGTAACTTATATGGTATAATAAAAAGTTTAATTTTTATATTTTGGGTAGAATAAAGATGATGTTGAAAATGTAGAGGAAGAATTGAAAGAGCTTTGTGGGAGGAAGACAGAGAGTAGGGAATAGACAAAGGGAAGACATTAGAAAGCCACCCAAGGGGAGATTTGAAGTCAGAGAAAATTTAATCCCTAGAAATCCCAGAGAACCAAGTTTCCAAACAAGAGCACACATAGTGGGAATGTTAAGCTAAAGTTAAGAACAGTTATGTGGTTTTATGTTGTTTTACTTATACAATGACAGACTCCAGCTTTAATGTTTTCTCCTATTAGGCTAAGGCGTCAGTGACCCCAGAAGGGATGAATACTGTAAGAAACCCAGCCTGAAACCTAGCTTGAAAGAGTCCTATGCGCCTTCATCCAACATCGGCTTTCTAGAATCTGCCCCACTCAACTAACCAGGAAGTTCCACAGGTAACTGCATGGTTTTCAATATCTATTCGAGCAACTGCATTCTTCAGAGAAGTGGATAGACAATAGATACATCTTAAAGAGCCATCCCCAAACAATAGTTCTATAGAAGTAATAGCGATATATAAAAATCATAGTGTGCATTAAAAAACTTCAATGCAACAAAAAGACACATCACATATAAAGAGAAGTAATATATGAAATTACATAACCAACAAAGATTAGTATCCAAAATATATTTTAGAATTTTCTACAGATTAATAAGCAAAAGACAGGCAAGCCAAGAGAAAAATCAGCAAGGAATTAATAGGCGATATACAGAAAATAAAACTGAAGTGTTCATTGAGCATATGTGAAAAGACGTTCAAACTCACCAGTATTAAAACAGTGTTCATTTCTGAAGGAAGAGGAAGGGAGGAGAATGGAATTTGAAAGAGCTACAAAGTGAAATGCCAGTTTATGTCTAACATTTAATGGCTTTAAACAATAAAGAGCAGAGCAAATATTGCTAAATGTTAACAGTTGGTCATCTACGTGGTAAGCACATGCATGTTTGATTTACTTTCTGTATTTTCTTTTTAGAAATATTTCTTAAAAATAAATTTACATATGTGACAATGTTACCATCCTGTTCTATAAATATGTCCCAATCTATCAGTTTTATGAGAAAAAATGATAAGGGAGGCAGATGAATTAGGGGAAGGACATAGAAGTAGGAGTTGAAATCCTAAATTCTAGTCCCAAATCTGCCACTTGCCCACTGTGTGACCTTGAGAACATCACTTAATTCTTTTGAAACTAACTCCTCACCTGAAAAACTTGAACAACAATATCCACCTTTAATACATGAAGTTATTTTAAGGAGTGAATTATTTCACTCTCATATATAAGAAAGTGATGTTCAAATGTGAAGAAAAGATACGGAAATTCTTAAAACCTGCAGTTAACATGAAGTTGAATGAACATACTTTCCCACTTACTGTCATTCTAAACTTATGGAAGCAGACATTAGAACAGAAAGTAGACACACATCTTTTCTTACCGGGTCTATTAGCTGGGAATAGAGTTCATGGCAATTGTCAAAAATATACTTGTACGTAGAATCCAGGCAAGCCCTGACACAGTCTTTCACCACCACGCTGGCCTTTGGGGGGCTTTGCAGCTCCAGAACCTGGTAGACAAAATATTTTCTTAAATTCAAAAATAAAACATTGTATAAACCATACAAACAATCAAACAATATTCAATAAACACTTTTAGTTGAACTTTCTGTATTCAGGAGAAATGTGGTCTTAGAAATGTTTTAAATGTTTAAACACCCACCTTAACGTCCTAATATAACAACTCAGAGAAAACGAGCATAGTTGTAAATATTCAAATAGAAATACTTAAAGTGACCAATCACAATATCATTCATTCATTCCATTCAACCAATCAACAAATATTTATCATCACCTACTATACATCGGACAATGGTGATACTGCAGTGAGCAAAAGAAACAAAAATCCCTTTCCTCGTGAAGCTAAATTTTAGTAGATGATAAACAAAAGAAATCAGTAAAATATATTACATGATGTTGCATGCTGAAAAAAAAAATAAACCGAAGAAGAGGGATAGAAAGTGTTTCAGTGGAATAGAATTTAATACAAAGGACTTCAATAGTAGATCAATTCAGAGAAGTAACAGGATGGGACCAGTGGAAAAATTGCAAATAGACTACTCCAAGAACCTTGGCTTTGAGCAAGGTGGGAAGAAAGTAGACTATCTGAGCAGAAGAGGAAAGTGACCTATTTTTTTAAAAGGCTCCCTTATGCTGCTATAAGGCCGGCTATGGACAAAGCAGAAAGACCAGTGATGAGAAGAGCTCAATAATTCAGTCATGAGAAGACAGTGCTTGAACTATGGTAGAGCAAGGAGTTGTTAGAAGAAATTCTATTCTGGTTAATTTTGGAAGGAACGGGTAACAGAATTTGCTGACAGATTGGGTGAGCAGTGTGAGAGAAAGACACCCCAAGTATATGATCAGGTCACCCAAGACGGCTGTCCTCTTGCTCTCTGGACATCTCCTGCTCCACGAGTGCCTACTTCAGCCACACTCTACTACCTGACTGACCTTCCTACATACTTGCCCCAGGCCCCAGCTAATGATTGGTCTAACTTTAGCCCCGATGGAAACCTATCAAAGGGGTGGTGAGGGATATGCCCCTCTGCTGGTTTCCCTGGTAACTGAGGGGCCAACCTGACATCAATTCCCCTATAACTGGTAACCTCCCCTTCCTCCCAGGAGTGAAGGCTGCCTTCATGGCCGGCCAAGAGCTTGGAGCACACAGTGAGGTCTCACTCTAGGACCTTGCTTCAGACACATAAGATCCCCCATCCATTAAACCATTGACGTCTCTGTTGCTGATTCCGGATTCTTTCTTTGGTCTTGAAGATGGGCAAGTACAGGCCTTGTCGGCCTATGGGGGGTGGCCTAACACCAAGGTTTTAGTCCTAAATAACTGGTACACTGGAAGTGGTCTCAACCTAGATGAGCAAGACTATCCTTAGAAGATCAGGAGCTCAGTTTATGACAGGTTAAGATTGAGAAGCCTGTTATGCATACAAGTAGATTTCAAACAGACATTTGGGTAAATGAGTCTGGAGTAGTAGAGATGCCTGAGCTAGTGATATAAATTTGAGAATTATTAGCTTAGAGAAGAATTTAAAGAAATGAGACTAGATGAGTATGGACAGAGAAGAGAAGGGGTCCAAAAAAGAAATGCTGGGTAATTCTAGCCCTATGACATTAGACAAATGAGAAAGAACAAAGCAATGGAGAAGAGAAAAAAGGCAGCCAATGAGATAGGAGAAAAAAGAAGCAAGAGGGGTGTCCTGGAATCTAGGGAAGAAAGGCTTTCCTGGAGGAGGGATTGATAAAATATATTACGTGATACTGAACACTGTAGGATGAAGACTGATGACTGACCACTAGATTCAGCAAAGTGATAGTCACTGGTGATTTTGACAAGATCATTTTTGGTGAAGTGATGGATTAAAAGTCTAATTGGAGTAGGTTCCAAAAATAAGGGTGGATTTGAAGATTTAATATTTAAAAATTTTTAGTTCTCTAAAGATTGATCTATAGATTTAATGCAATCCCAACCAAAATCCCAATAAGAACTAATATAATCTATTAAACAATTCTGAAAAGTAACAAAAAAGGTGGAGGACTAAAACTATCTAATTTTAAGATTTGTTATAAGGCTTCAGTAATCAAGACAGCATAGTAATGGTAAAAGTATAGACATTTGGACAGCATAGAGAGTCCAGAAACAGACCCAAACAAATATGATCAATTGATTTTTTATAACGATGCAAATGAAATTCAATGAATAAGGCATGATCGCTTCAATAAATGGTGTGAAAACTACTGAACATCTATATACAAAAAAATGATCCTGACCCATACCTCACAACTTATTAAAAAAAAAAATTCTCAACATGAACCCAGGATTAAACGTAAAAGGTAAAATAAAACTTTTAGAAGAAACACAGAAAAATCTTTGTGACCCTAGTTTCATCAGTAGCACTACCTGTAAATAGAAAGACTGATAAAGTAGACTTTATCAAAATTAAAAACTTTTGCTAGGCAAAAGATAGTTTTAGAGAATGAAAAGACAAAACACAGACAGGGAGAAAACATCAGCAAATAAAGTACCTGACAAAAGACTTGTATCCAGAGTAAATAAAGAACTCAATACTCAACAATAAGAATGAAGAGTGGGCAAAACATTTCAACAGACTGTTCACAAAAGAAACTCAGATGGCAAATCAGCTCAAGAAAGCATGATCAACACTGTTAATTAATATAGAAATAAAACTAAGACCATAATAAGATATAACTTCATTCCTATTAGTGAAACTGAGCAGGACCCTGTGGGGCTCCTGGTCATGGAAGTCTTTCTCACCCCAATTTCTTGTTTGTAGGGAATAGACTCCAGCCTCCATGACCCTCCCTGAGTTCCAAAGGGCAGATTAGAACAGTTGCTAATCAGGGAAGGGAGGGGATGCCCAGACAAGGGAGGAGCAGTCAAGAAACAAGAGTGCAGCCTTGGGGCCAGGTCATGGCTCTGCCTCAGGGATACACGTAACTATCTTTAAGTTCTTTATAGAACTAAAACCCCCAACAAGTGGAAGATGCCAGCATTCTTCATTCCAGATTAAAGGAACCAGAGAAGCTCTTCAAGAAGGCTACCAGGTTAAAGGAACCACAGAAACTCATCAGACTACCTGAGGCCAGATTAAAGGAGTGCAGGCCCTTCACACACCCTAATCTTACCTGCAACCTCACCCTTGAGCTGTTGCTATAAAACTCCTTGCCAAATCCTCCCAGGTAGGGACACATAGTTTTCGAGGGCAGGATCCCACTGTGTCCCCGCTTTGCCTGGAAAAGCAATAAAGCTATGTTTTTCTACTTCACCCAAAACTCTGTCTCTGAGATTCGATTTGACACTGGTGCACAGAGGCCGGCTGAGTTTTTGGCATCATTAGAATGGCTAAAAAAATAAAATCAAATCATGGAAAATGCCAAGAGCTTTACCAGAAGATGTAGAACAACTGAAATTGGCATTTCTTGTAAAGTTTTACATACATTGACCAAATGACCAAGGAATCTCTCTCCTTGTTATTTATCCAACGAAAGTGAAAATTTATGTTTACACAAAAATATATATATCAATATTTTTAACAGTGTTATTTGATATGACCCCAAACTGGAAATAACCCAAATGCCTGTAGATCATATATAACAAAGAATTACTACTCAGCAATAAAAAGGAATGAACTGTAGATACACTCAGGAAGAAGGCTGAACAGCCAATATGTTACACTACATAGATTATTATTTCATTTACACGATGTTCTGGAAAAGGTAAAACCATAGGGGGACAATAACAGATCAGGAGGTGAGAGAGAGATTGACTATAAAGGACTAGCACAAGGGAATACTGGAGGCTAATAGGACTGTTCTATTCTATATTTTTATTGTAGTGGTGGTTAATACAACCACACATGTCAAAACTAATAGATCACTATGACAAAAAGAGTGAATTTTACTGTCTATAATGAGGAGAAAAAGACAAAAGAAGGAGAAAACTTGTTCAGAAGACAATTCAAGAAAATAAATTGGGAAGAAAAAGTAAAAAGGACTATTTTGAAGGGTTTTGGTATTAAAGGAAAAGAAGGATAAGGGTAGTAGCTGTAGAAGAAAATGGAGTCAAGCAACATTTTTAGGACTGGAAATAATAGCACGTTTGGTGATGGGGAATATCCAGTAGAGTGTGGAAGACTGATAATTCAGGTGAGTGAGGAAGATTGCTGGACCACTGTTTTAGTAACTCAGGAGAAGAAATTAATTACATCAGTGGAAGATACAGCTTTTTTTTTTTTTTTTTTTTTTTTTAGGAGAACAAACAGCTAAGCTATCATAATAAAAAAAAGAAGGAACAGAATATGGACACAGATGCAGCTAAGTAAGTAGATGGGTGGGTGGCGGGAGCATGTGGTCAGACCTTGAGGAAGCTCTCCAGTAGTTGCTCCTGTTTTTCCAGTGAAATCAGAAGCAAGGTCATCAGCTGGTAGTGAGGGTGGGGGAGGAGGACTTGCAAGTTTGAAATGATTTTGTTTCCTATACACTGCAAGGCTGGTGACTGAGGAAAGGCAGATATTGAGCACTGTGCTGGCACTCTCCTCCCTCACTCCCATTTTCCTACCCCCCTCAATGGCAATGGCAGGCGTCACTTGTCAATGAGAGCCTGGATCAGTTCTATCACCCTCTATGCACTGTTCCAGCAGCTACTGCCAGCAGATCAGAATTGATGTAAATTCTATTCATGCCAGTCACCTAATTTTACCAAGACTTCAAACCAAATGAATTTTAATTGAACTTTAAAGGATGGATGGTTTATACAGTATGGTTTTGTTTTCTTTCTCTCTTATAAAACACCAATTTTATTGTTTTAGTGAAGATAATCATGGGCAACTGAAAAGAAGAAAAATAATTATTTCTAATTTTATCTGTACAGGAATTTCCTGAATAAAAAATCATAAACTCTCTTTCAAAGGGCAAAAATGTTTAGCCCATAGCCTGACAAGTAGTTTTAAGAAAGGCTTTACATGAATTGTCCGGCTAGCCAAATTATAATTGCAGACAACTTGCTATTAAAGCAGAGAAGATATACCTAAAAAGAAATATTTGCATAGGTTGGTAGATAACAGTTAATTATACCAATGGATTAAACAATCACACATATTCCTATATAGACATTCTCAGTGCAGGAAATGGGAGTTGCTACAATAAGGGTAAACTTAAAAGAGACTACTCTCTTGCAATGAAAAAATCGGCAAGACATCTCAGTTAAAATTGAAATGCAAAGTGAACTCCATTTCCATTTAATGTTCTTAGGGATTTTTTTTTTTCCGGTAAGTGTCACGTCCACTCACTAGAGAGCTCTGTTTAAGATGAATTTAACTTAAAACTAAATTTGAGCCAAATGTATCAGAATATCTTAAGTGTCTAGGATAATCTCTTTTTCAACACACATTATGTTGGAAGATTCATTTAGCTCAGGCAAAGGCACCACATCTTAATCAATGGGGATGAACAGTATTGATCAAGAGAAGGGTAGCGCTTCCCTGGTGGCGCAATGGTTGAGAGTCTGCCTGCTGATGCAGGGGACACGGGTTCGTGCCCCGGTCTGGGAAGATCCCACATGCCGCGGAGCAGCTGGGCCTGTGAGCCATGGCCGCTGGGGCTCCGCGTCTGGAGCCTGTGCTCCACAACGAAGAGGCCACAACAGTGAGAGGCCCGCGTACCGGGGGAAAAAAAAAAAAAAAGAGAGAAGGGTAAAACCAGACTCTACCAGGGAATAAATGTATGTCACACGAAGACAGCGACAAAAATAAAAGATGTACCTTCATCCTAAAAAAGGTGATACTTGTTAGCAGGTCAACAGTTGATTTCAGGTCTTGCAATCTTTCAGCATTGCTGGCGGGAAAGTTTTCCTGTTTAATTAGGAAACAGAAAATGGGTAAATTATCAGCATTAAGTCTCCAGTGGCAAATAAACTACAACTAACTTTCTGTGAAAGAAAATGGTAAGTAAACTGTGTAAAATTTAAGAAGTATCACCACAGTATTCTCACAATATTTTTACTGTAAAATATCACAGAAAATAAACAAGTTGGAAGTATTCTTGTCTTACTCTTAGAAAGCCATATTCTTCTATTTATTCCCACCATGTAATAAAAATGTACAAAATAATATCATTAATGCAATGTTATGAGGTTATTCATCCTTGTTTCACAAAATAGGTTTCCTGCTGAAAGAGGGAGGGTGAGCATATATTTGAAAATATTTTTTATAATTTTCTCAAGATGGGTTCTTTTTTCCAAAATCCTTCTGGGAAATTTTACATGTCCTATATTTACTTTTAGTCACAAAGAAGCTAAAAGTAAAAAAAAAAAGAAAAGAAGACTGCACTGCATAGTCTCTACCTGAAGTACTGCAGATTTAAACAAAAAGTTTTTGTTAGTGAAGTTTGGTGAGAAATGTGAGATAAAAATGCAGATGTTCAGAATTTTGAAGGAAAGGAAAGGAAAGGAATTATGAAAATATTAAGGAAACAATTTCAGCATTGAGAAATTTCTCATATTAACGTGCTTTCAGATAGGCTTTTTAAAGAGCCATTAGGAAAACCACAGGTAACTTTTAGGAATTCATGAACTCAAGCAGAGTTGGAGTGTCAAAGTGATGATGAATGAGGCGGCCTCAAGGTCCTTCTTGCCCCCAAATATCATTTTCATTGCTGTCACAGCAGTTCCCTTCTCATAGTGTTGGCCCCAGTTCCGACATGAAAGGTAAGTTTGACAAAATTTGGTATTATAATTTCCGGAAATGTGCAGTTAAGCGATCCATCAATAAGAGACTAAAAATTGAATGTAAGAAAGATACATATGTACAAATATGGAAAGATATTTATTATAGAATAAATTGTTAAAGAATGCAATAATTATTACTATAGATTTTCTGGCAAATAAAATTTGTAACTAATTTTTTGATAACTGTATTTTCTAAATAAAATTATATCTGTGTGTTTACAAACACACACATGAATATATTTGTGTATGTGTGAGTTTGTGTGTGTTTCACCTGCAGGTGAAGTACAGAATTGTTGACAATGAACTCTGTACAGCTTCAAAAAACGCACATTGTATTGATCTAGGAGTGAATTAAGTGGTGAATCCCAGAAGGAATATCAAAAGCTGAGGAAATATCAGCTGGATATCATAGTAAGAAGGGGTGAGCTTTTAAGATGAGGACTGGGTCACATGTCTACTTCATGAATTAGCTGAGGGCCACTCAATCTAATGGTTATTAAAAGAATTATAAAATTAAACCTGTACATGAGTGTGCACACACCCACACCCACACCCACACAGAGTACTTCAGGCTGATGTGGAGCAAGGTACCTAAACAAGAGATGTCTACTTGATTACTTAGGGGACCCGTCTAGTGTGACAGGACCCAAGATTCCAAAATCATTACCTTTACTTTTCCATTACATAGTGGATAACTTTTTTTTTACAATGTGACAAGAAATCATCTGAGCCAAACACCATATTTTACCTTTAGGCAAATAATTTTGTACATACCCTATACTTTGACAGGTCAATCCTTAAAGAGTTATGCAACTGGTCCAGTAGTTTTATGAATTTTTCCCTCTGTGCAAAGCAAACACAAAATAGGAGAATGGAAATCAATGATAATTCTAAATGTAGTCCTCACAACAAAATCTCTGTGAGTTAATGTCCCCATTTGATAGAAAGGAAGGTTCAAAGATGTCAGTGATTTCTCCACGATCATAGAGCTGGTATGTGACATAGCAGTGATTCAAACTCAGGTCTCTGACACCAAATCCACTCTTTCCTGTAAGTCACACTGCCTCTCTGTGATGAATGAGACAGTATCCAAAGAGCTGAGTCATGAAGAAAGAGTCCAGACAACTGAATTGCCACCGTACTCCTTCACAGCAGTATGAGTCAACAAGAGAATATAACCCACCCCTCTTCCCACCTCCACACACCACACCACCTCCCCAAAATTAAACTATAGTTTTTTTAAACTTCTCCCACCTATGGAAGGTGGACTAGCTGCTCTTTGTGTCAAAAACAATTGCAAAAAGTATTTTCCTTTTGGTAACGGACTTCATAATTTGAAAGGATCGACTGTCTTTAAAGTATGTTTAAGATTTAGTGCTAAAAAACTATAAAATATCAGGTCAACAAAAATTACTAATGCCTCCCTCTGATGCTGTATCAGGGATGGACTGACTTCTTCATAGAAGGATTTGAAGATGATAAAGAATAAGAATTAAAACGTTTTGCTAATAAGCATAAGGATATAGTTGTGTGGATTAAGTAAATTAGATAAGGTAAAAAACCATCAAAGTCACACATGAAAACTTTACAGTAGACAAAGCACCATTCTGAGTCTCCGATTCCTAAATAAAAATGAAAAAAAAATAGGGGGATGGTAGTAAATGACTAAAGGCTCCTCCCTAGACTAATATTATGTAAACACCAAATTACACTTTGGAACATATTAGCAAAAGTAGAAATTTTTCCTAGTAGTTTCACGAACAAGTTGGATTTATGGGGTATATAACTCTTATCCCTTTAAGTCACTGATCTTGATGAAATGAGATGAATATTAACGGGAGTTGATAAATTGTTCCTAAGTTGAAACTTCAATTTTCTTAATAAACTGCCTTTTATCAGGTTTATATATCAGTGAACAAAGTTTGAGTATTGACTCTGTGTTAATAACCCTTGTGGAGGCAATGAAGGAGCCTAAGAAATGACCCTTGCCTTCCAGAAGCTTGCTATCTTGTTAGGCAAGTAAGACTCTCCAGTAAAGCTGCCAGAAAATACGATGAATGTCTTAGAGTTTTCTTTCTTACTCTCTATCATACCTTCCTAGGGTAGCAGGTGACCTATGTTGCCCTTGATTAACCCCCATCCTCCATCAATGTGGGTCAGTGGATCTCAATCAAAATAGAAAAATAAAAGAGCTGCTACAATCATCGGTTTAGGCCATAGTAGTTAATCATTCAACGACTGTAAAAATCAATGTGTTTGTGTCAGTCTCTGGAGGCTTTATATGACCTCTGTGATCGGTATGAATCATTAAGACAGCTGACATGACCCTAGTCAACCACGCTATGACGCAAATCACTGGCCTTGTTGTGTACAGTGGGACCAGCTGTTCTGGTTGTCTGCCCGATATCCCTTCTTCTCTTCCTAACAGAACCTCAAGAGTCAAATATGTCCTTTATGAAACACCTACCCTCCCAGGCCTCTTTTACTCTAGCAATGGCCATGTAGCATGATTTTGGCCAATGAGATGTATACAGTTTATTAAAGGGGATGGAACCAGCCAGCATATTACCGATGAATTATTATTTAGAAAGATTCTAAAAGAATGCTCTGCAGAGTTGTTGTATTAGTATTTGCTATATAATTCTTTGTTAGGCCTTTTTTCCATTTGCCCTTTGTGTTTTTCTCACCTTAAACTCAGATGAGATACTAGAAGGTCAAATAGTCATCCCGTGGCTATAAGACGAAAAGCTAAACAAATGGTAAGAATGATGAGGCAGGAAGCTAGGAGCCTCCACACCTCATCCTAACTCTGTTTGCCTACCCTTTCAAAAAATTACAATCCTGAGCAGCTGTACTGGCCCTGAATTCCTTATTACCTTTGGACTTAGGTTACATGGGAAAGAATATTGAGTCAGGTTTGTTGAATTTATTTCATGCAGCTGAACAGAATTCTGACTGATACAGATCACACATTTAGTCTTCCAACCTAGGTCTTCAGTGCCCAGCTGGAAAATTTACATTCCAGAAAAATAGAAAACCGTGGAGAAAACTGCCAGGCATGTTGTCGCTAAATCCCAAACAATATCAGATGATGTGAAATTAAAAGTGAGCTCCTGATAGAATTTTCACAGACATTTTTTAAACAGAAGGACAGCCTGAAATTTTATTTCATTTGCCATATTTCTATTTAACTTGAGTGAGATTGCCTTTGTGAGAGCACAGGAGGCCTATCACCTACATGGTGTGATTTGAGGAATAAGAAAACACTGCGATTAAAAAATGTTTCTCGGGCTTCCCTGGTGGCGCAGTGGTTGAGAGTCCGCCTGCTGATGCAGGGGACACGGGTTCGTGCCCCGGTCCGGGAAGATCCCACATGCCGCGGGGCGGCTGGGTCCGTGAACCATGGCCGCTGACCCTGCGTGTCCGGAGCCTGTGCTCCACAACGGGAGAGGCCACAACAGTGAGAGGCCTGTGTACCGCCAAAAAAAAAAATGTTTCTCGAGGGACATGCCACAATATCTGAAACTGTCACGTTATTCAGTTCTTTGCATTTGGTAAGGACTGCATATGTCTGCTATTAGGGGCTAAATCTATAATATTAACATTAAGCATTATCTGTTATCAAATATTTAGGTTTAATTAGTTGACAAGAATAACTCTAGACCAGGGGTCAGCAAACTGTATGTAAAGAGGCAGATCGTAAATATTTCCAGCTCTGTGGCCTCTGTCACAACTATTAAACTCTGCCATTATAGCGCAAGAGCTTCTATAACCAATATATAAACAAACGAGCATGGTTGTTTTCCAATAAAATTTTGCTTATGGATACTGAAGCGTGAATTTCATATTTTCATGTATCACAAATGACAATCCTTTGATTTTTAAAAACCATTTAAAAATGTAAAAGCCATTCTTAGCTCATGAGCTGTACAAAACCAGTTGGTGGGCCAGTTTTGACCCATGAGAAGAGGGGAGATTTTGAGTAGGGGGAGGCAGTTACTACCCCACAAGGACACTCTTAGCAAGTTTCCCTAGGACACTGGGAACCGTGGAAGGAAAAGCTCTTATAAAGAAGATGTGTAAAAACCTCTGCATCATCTGCAGCTTCCCTCTCCCATTCTTTTGCTTCTCAGTATCTCAGTCCAGCAGCAGCAGTAGATTTAACCTGAAGCTAATGATGCTTAAGCTCTCAGGGTCCTCGCTTGATTCAGCTTCCCTGGGAGGAGCCCTAGCTGCATGTGCAACCTGCTCTTAGGTTTTCATAAATTTACAAGAATAGGATAAAATTATTCTGACCTGAACCAGCAAATTATAAAAAGTTTTTTCCAGATCATATCGAAAGCAGTCATTCTTTAAGCAGAACAGAAACATTTCAAGTAGAATTAATGTGTAAGCTATTTTGATAAGTTTTTTATAATTTAATTAATGCTAATCATATGAACATACTGGAAATACATTTGCATTTCTTGTTGATTTGAGATTAATATTCATACCAATAGAGATACCATAAAATTATAAAATGCCACTGAAACAATGCTATCAATGACACACTAATAGATGACATAAATTCAAAGAGTATATAAGAAGTCACTTAATAGGTAAACTTGAAAAGCACTGAGATATTACTGTTCACTGAGCATGAAAGTCTAACGTTTCTCTCAGTCTGACTAAACTTTAGACAAGCTTCTTCTTGACACTAGGTCCTAACCTCCCTTTTTTATTTTTAGAGCATTTTCTTTTCTTTTTTTTTTTGTGCAAATTGTTTTAGACATCATTTTTTTTTTTGCATTTTCTATGATTGTAAGCATTTCCTGTCACTTTATCAGAAAGTTCAGGTTTCCCAGGGATTTGGAAAAGGAACACATATGTTGGGGCATGGCTGTGTGATCAGGAGGAAGTGCTGATTTTTTAAAATTATTATATAAGTTTCAGGCAAACAGTATTATAATTTGACATCTGTATACACTAGAAAGCAATCACCACCACAAATCTAGTTCCCATCCATCACCGTATAGTTGAATCGCTGTCTGATATACATTCTATCTCTCCCCTCTGCAACATTTCCTCTACAGAGTGACCTTTCTAAATCAGAAATTCAATCAGATTCTACACGATGCCTCAAGAATGAAGTCCAAACATCTGAGTGGGCATTAAACGGCCTCAGCAATCTAATATCAATCCAGTAACACAATGTTCTCTTATATTTCCATCTTTTATTCTATCTGCACTATTCACTAGGCAGGCTACCTTACACACACTTTGAACTTAGTTTTGTATCTTCTCCTTGTCTTTACTTCAAAGACCTAAGGTAGTTTTCCTTCTACTTCTTGGACTTTGAAAAATACTACTCATTCCTAAAAGCACTGTTCCTTTTGGCAAGCTTCCATGAGCCTCTGAAGAGTATCCATCACT
Source organism: Delphinus delphis (assembly GCF_949987515.2). NCBI lineage: Eukaryota > Metazoa > Chordata > Mammalia > Artiodactyla > Delphinidae > Delphinus > Delphinus delphis. The sequence continues at coordinate 147,876,866 of NC_082684.1, forward strand.
TTCTCCTCCTCAATCTCAAAGCAAATTTACAAGTATGAACTCCTTTGACACTTATCCCATTTGGGGAGTGATTTATGGTTACTGTTACACATGGTTAGGTGACTATCCCATTAGAGTACCCAGAGAACAGAGGTAAACATTTATCTTCCAGTCCCTCTACTACCTGCCATAGTGCCTTAAATGAGGTATCACATAAATATGTCTTGAATGAACAAGCAACCAAATAAAAGAATACCTGTAATGAAAAGGAAATATTTATTAGCATACTTGTTTTTGCAGGGCACTGGCTATGTCAGAGGGTATCTATGCTCAAGAAAAAATTGAGCTAAACATCAATTTTACTAATAATTTGCTATTTGTGTCTTAAGATAACTAACTAAATAAGTTTCCTAAAGACTTTTCTTCAAAGTTGAAAAACTGACCCCCACCTCATGGAGTTTTCTTCCTTTCCAACTCTTGCTCTACCCACGGTGTTTTCAACACCCATGGAGATGTTTTATCCAATCAAGTTCTTTGATAATCTTGACTCCCAGCAATCTCTGCATTCAAGGGTGTGCAACAAAACCATCTCTCCAAAAGAAAAAAGCCTTGATTTTTAGCATTTGACAGTTTTCATGGTATAAATACTCTCAGTATTTCCAGTTTCAAGATGGCTGTACTCAACAACCAGCCTGCAATAGTCCTAAAAATTCAGCAATCACTGCCTGTTAGCAGGTACAAACTAGCTCCAGTACACCACTGTTTTTACACTCAGTTTTCAACAACCTACTCCTAGAGATACATCTTGGACCTGAGGCTTCCCCCTTTGAAATCTTAACTACATGGATGATGTTCCTACCCAAATCCTTTATCTCTGTCTCTATCATGGTGCCACTTATCAAACCTAGATCCCATGGTGAATCACTTCAACTTTCTTTCGCTAGTGTCACCTATATGCTAATTCCCTAACCCTTCGATCATCTCTATTTTTTGTGTGTGGGGGAAATTTCAACCTTCTGCTATATGTTACTACATCAGAATCTGAATGCTGAGAAATTCTGAGAAAAACTCACAGCCACACGAATTGTTGTAACAACAGATTTATGCTAGGAATTCCTCTTATGTGATCCTGAAGCATTTGTCTTTCTATTCCCTTCCCTTTTTCCAGCCTCCTCTACCTTGTGCATCTCTATCATAGCCCTTGTCTTATATACAAGCATTTCTTGTCCTGTAAACAACCACAGAGAAGATTAGGGAAATACAGTACGATTCCATCAACTTTTCACTCCTGTATCAGAAGCTTAGCATTCTCTGTAAGGACTCACACACCATTTCCTCAAATTTCAGAATAGGAACTTGTCCTTTCTTATTCCAAAGAATGTCCCTCCTTCCATCCTCTTGACTACATTTACTTCTTTCTCCTCTGAGATGTTATTATATCACTTATTCTTCATCTGATAAATTTGCAACTTCATTCTTGCAGCTAGTTCCTGTCCTAACAATCTATAAATATGTTAAAATTTATCTTATTAAATAATAAAAACTCCTACCCAACCACACAGTAAAAGTAACATCTCTTTTTTCATGGTAAAACCTTCTCACTCTTGACCAATCTCTCTCTTACCTTCTCATTCAAGTTGCTTAACAGGTTAGTCTCTATGTCATCACCCACTTTCCCTCTTTTAATCATTATTATAAAATACAATATAGAAAAATGTACAACTTTAGTATAAAGATGAATACAAAACAAAAACAAGAAAATATTAGCTGTAATCCCACCAAGTGGCTACACTATTGGCATTTTGGCACATTTTCTTTCAGGCTTGTTTCTAAACCCGTATATATATATATGTATATGTATATGTGTGTGTGTGTGTGTGTGTGTGTGTGTGTGTGTGTGTGTTCAATGTTGGAATTAGATTATATATAGATTTTTATATGTATATATTTTCATTTGTCATTTTTAATGGGCATTGCTCAATTATATACACTTTTCTTTAAAAGTTTGATTTTTTAAATGACTGCATTATATTTTAGGGAATAAATGAACCTTAATTGACACAGCTATTCATACATGCCATTCATTGAAGATCTCTATGAAATTAGGCTTTAACCTCAACTGCTTCACTTAGCAATGACCTCCTAATTGCCAACGCCAACAGGCTCATTCCTTTCGCCATCTTACTTGAACTTTTTGCAACAGCTCACAATGCAATATATTCCTCTTTTCTTAAAATATTTTTACCTTGTCTTTAATAACGTCAGATTTTTCTCATCATTTTTACCCAATTTCTCTAATCATTTTCCTCAGCAAACTTTGCTTCTCTCTCATCTCCACACTCAATGGTTCTGTTCTTTTCACTTTATTCTTGAACATTTTTCATCCAAAGCATGACTTTAAATAACATTTGCACACAAAAAGTTTGGATTGGAAAGAGTAATGATTTCCTTTTCTTAAATATTTGTTTGTTTTACAGTCCTCATAGGTAAGAAAACTTTTCCACTGGTTTATTTTTTGAGATTCAAAAATGTCTGGATTACACCTTTGGGAAAGATAAAAAGGGGCCAATATAATAGTGTTCCTGCCTGATTCACAAGTGACAGTATCAACTTCAGAAGTCAGATAAATTAGAACTTCAGGCCAAGTGAAGGTGGGAAGCTTTATACTTATTATATTTGACTGAGCAACTAGCATTATTTTCAATAGGTAGAGAAAAATTTAATCAAATTTACACATCAAATCACTAACTTATCAAGATGTAGTCTGAAGAAAGATTTCTTTTTTGACCCTGTCCTACAATACGTTATTTGATTTACAAAGTGAACTTTGTTATAACTATGTTGCTACTGAAACACTGCAAAGTAGTGAAATCAATCTGGCTTCTCTTCTTTGGGTCAGCATGAAGTAAAGGAGCATACTATCTCATTTTCCTCCAGGTAGCTTTTATGGAAATTAGTCATATAAACACATCTTCTTTCCCAGAGGTAGACAGGCTCAGTGTTCCACAAGGTTGGCTTATTCTCTACAGTATACCCAGGCAGAATATTAAAAGCAAAACAATTTCATGAGGTTTTTATAACAAAAACTATTCTATGATCTGGTGATGGTCATAATAGTATTTTGTTGAGCTGACTAGGGAATTTTCTTTGGTCTCAGCTCTTACAAGAGCCAATCTGTCTAACAACAGTAGAAGACAGGCAGGAGAGATGAAATCCTCATACCTTATATTTATAGAGCACTTTCAACTCTTACAAACTAGCTTATCTTTTACTTCATTTGATTTTCATCTTAAATTTGAGAAACATGTCAGAGCAATAATTTCTACCCTCATTGAACATATTGAGATATTGAGGCTTGAATGACTGAACTGACTTGTCAAATTTGAATACAAACTCAAACCCCATGACTCTTAACCCAGATAGTATTCTCTTCTACCAGTATTTATTTTGACTGTCGTTAAATAACAATTAGTTTTTCTTTTAATTCATTCCAACTCATCTCACATACTTCACATGTGTTTTCTTTTAAATGAAAAGGACAAGAAAAGAGTAAACATAGCACATTTTTTCCCCTATTGGCTTTACACCCTTTTATTAGCTGGGTCTCATTTGTTTCTACTTTATGACACACACCTCAAAATTTGATTTCTAACAACATCATCAATAACACAAATCTATTCAGTGAACCGATTTGGAAGTGCAGTGAAAAGAGTAACTACGGTGTCATGGAAATCACCTTCCTACAATGGATCTTAGTTTCCTCCACAAACAAATGAGTACAGAACTACCCGCCTCACAGGGTTATTGAACAGAGCTACCGCCTACCAACTGCCCTGGTGAAAACCTTGGGAATCTCTCCAGGCATCTTTCCCTTTCTCTCACTGTTCACATACCTAAAGACAGCAAGTGCTGTTGATTCTATGCCCTGAAAAGCTCTGGAATTTGTCCTTCCTACCCCATCTCCACTGATTCTCAGCTTAGATCTTCACCACTTTACTGGAATTACTGTTTATTTATATCCTATTTCTAGTCTTGTCAATTTCAATTTAATTATGCTTGTGGAGAATGGGTTCCAGCACCAGGTACATCAGATAGATACTTGAGACTCCTTAGGATCCTGCATTTTTACTTTTCAGTGTGTTCTTGATGCATTTGATTGTCAGGTGGACAGTTTTAATTAGATACAGATAGTTTTCTTGGCTTCTTTACACACCTAACGTTTTTTTTACTTAGACGATATGCCTTTATCCATCAGTACCAGTAGAAACCAATAGGAAGTGCAAATGGAACCCAAAAGGCCCCAGAGAAGCCAACTGAGCTCACGTTTACGAGGGAATGATATCTTCCATGGTTAATCCCAAATTTGCTTACATGGAGGATTTTCTATAAATCCTAGTACTCTGTCACAAAACGTATGTTTTCCTCCATTGGAAAAGCCATTCCCGATATGAAGATTTAATCTAATGAAGATACCTACTGACTGTCAAATAAAGGTATTTCACTGAACATGTTTCAAATAAACTTTAAGCTTTAGTCTATTACACTAAGAGATACTCCTTAAGATGTACATTCTGCAGTAAGATTCTAAGAATATCTGGAATCCAAAGCTCCTTGAAAATCTAAGTCCCATAAGTTATGAGGAATTTTCAAGTTCAAAAAATAATACTTACACCAAAGTTGGTAGCGGCAAATCGATCTGAGGCAGAAACCTGTACATTTGTTGTAACAGTCGTGTGAGCATAGAAAGCATTTATATTTGCCAGCAAGGTACTCATTACAGCAGGGACACCGGGGCACATGTATTTAGAAGACAGACATGAAAAGTGCCTGCAAGACAAAAACATTAAGTGCTTTAAAAAGAGAATCTAATTAATTCACATAGCAGTGTATCCTCTAACATCAGCAATTAAGTAATTCCTCTACTCTATCTATGAAAAGGAGAGAAAACTCTTACAATTCCTAATTGAAAGAGAAAGCAATTTCAGCCTTTTAAAAACTTCTCATTCACAAATGTGAAGTGGCTTAATTAGAATGTGATTTGCCACAAGGATATGTGCATAATTTCTTTCAACTGGGAGTGTTGTGTGTACACACAAAAAGTGCAATTTCCAGTGGAATCTAACACTGTCGAAAAGCAATAATCCAGGAGTTTCCCTTTCTCTGGCAACTCTGTCCTCAATTACTTCAGCTCCTGAAATGTCGAATTGCAACCAGAATGTTCTTTCACACTTGTATTCCTCTCACACCGATAAGGTAAACAAGAGGCCCTCCTTTCATTGCACACTGACTGAACAAGTCAACTTAACATCTGACCTGAGTCCAGTTTGTGAGCTTTTGTTATTAAGGAGTATCTTCCACAAGCAGTTTTGTTAAAGCCAGAATTTAATTAAGCAAACAAATGAACAGTGAAGACAAACTGAATTATGCCAGCTTTATGCTTAAAGACCATTTCTTTTAAACATTGAATAACAGTATCATTTACAGACATCGGAAGCATCAAGTGTTCAATTCCATTACTTCTCTCAGGAAAATTTGTTTCATTTGAATTCTAACAAAAGACTTAAAAATTGAAAGCACAACTTGTGATAAAAATGAAAAGATAAAATACCCATGGAAGAAAGAAATTTTCATTACCTAATCTGATCCTATATTGCTCTATCTCAGTAATTTATCCAACACCAAAGCATCTCTGAATTTTGTATTATTGAACACAAGCACAGAATGTACCCACATAAATAAATGCTCCAAGTGGCAGCTCAAAAGAAATGGATGGAGGTCCTGGAAATGTTGCTTTTCTTAGACTTTAGCCAGGCCACTCATCTAACTTTGATTAGCTAATAAATGTAGGCTAAATTTTTTTTTTTTTTTTTGCGGTACGTGGGCCTCTCATTGCTGTGGCCTCTCCCGTTGCGGAGCACAGGCTCTGGGCACGCAGGCTCAGCGGCTCCGCGGCATGTGGGATCCTCCCGGACTGGGGCACAAACCCGTGTCCCCTGCATCGGCAGGCGGACTCTCAACCACTGAGCCACCAGGGAAGCCCTAGGCTACATTTTTAAACACGGATCTTTGAGGATCATGAAGAGCAAAGTATGCCATGAGAGTTACATGATCTGTGTGATGTAACCCTGGAATTAGATGATCACTACTTTCTTCTTTTAGGTAAATGATGCATATTTTGACTTTATTATACACTACTTATAATTTATATCTATTAAGAATACCATAAGTGACATAAATATATTAAAAATAGAAATTAAATGAAAACTAGCATATGGTATCACATTTCTTTCTTTTTTCATAACTGTCAAATAATTAGATTTGTTAGACCCAAGTCAGAGGTCAAGAGATATGGAATATGCAATGCCTAAATGGGATAGTGTGGGAGATGGCAAAAGGGAAATATACATACCTAGGTGGGAACAAGAGATAGACAATCACCAACTGTCAGAATAAACTGGTGAGGAACTCAAAGAACAGAAGTTTATTTTCCTCAGCATGCATTATCTATTTAAACAGATTCTGGAGGTCACCAGAATGAATAATCTTGTTCTTGGTTTTAAACCAGAATTAGTATTCTCCTAATGCAGGTGTGTTACTTAGTCTGTACTGCTTGCAGCTGCCACCCTGTGATTTTTGTTGTCCGGTAAGAGCAGTAGCAACAGCTTAGCAGGTACTTTAAATAGAACAATGGAGGAACATATGAATATTCTGCTTAAGGCGTTCCACGGTGTGAATTTGATAAGTGAAATAGAAAGTTCTATTTTGAAGATGATGCAATTATAAGGCATCTTAGGGAAAAATGAGTGCCATATGGGAAGACCAGGGATATCAACAACCAAGCTTTGTCTATTTTATACTTTGACTTGATTCAGCCAATACCTTAATGATGAAAATGCCCTATGAAATTGTGGCTTTGCAATCCCAAAGCAATGTTTTATAACCAAAATGAAAAGTTTAACAAATAATTTATGTTAGATATGAAAATTTATGGGTAATATAGGCAAAAAGCTATGTAAATAAACGTAATTTAGAGTTTCTTAGTTTAATGAAATATTTGCTATGTGTTTATAATTTAATGTTAATACATATTATTCATAAACAATTAGAAAACAGGAAAATAAACTGCCATTCACACTGTTCTCTAAAAAATAAATTCAATTTACAGCCAAATAGTATAATTATAATACTTTCCCTTATCAGAATTGATGAAAAATAGAATTATAATTGATTCTATTGTTTTCCTACTCTTTAACCTTTCATTCATTTTTTTTTAATGTTAAAGGCATCTGGGCAAAGTATTCTCCCTTTAACAACTATACATTTACTATATTTCTCGGACTCTTCTTCCTGATAGGGATTTTGAGTTGATTAAAACATGGTCCTGGCGTAAAAAATTAATGTATACCCTAATTGAGAGGCATGCACATTAAAACCTCATTTTGTTACACAAGAGAAAGTGCTGTTACAGAGGTATGTAAGGGTTTGAGTGGGCCATGGGATGGAGGAATGAGGCCTGGAGATGGATGGCAAAGGTCCAAAGGTTGAGTTGAGTCCACCAGTGGTGAACCTCGTATAGGAGAAGTCAGAGGGAAACATCTGAGGCAAGGTCTAGAGGATGAGTGATTACGTAATGGCCATGGTAGAGTGGAGAGTTTAGTGTCCCTAGAATTTACTTTGATAGGTATTTACTGAACATGTCTGAAAGCCAGATACTCTATTAGATACTGGGTATACAGTAATGAGTTTACTTACAGATTAGGGGGAGAATCAGTGACACAAGAAATGTAATATAATTTTGAGAAAGTTATGAAAAAGAAAAGCATAACAGTGCTATGAAACACCAAATTAGAGTGTGTGTATTGTACCCTGGTGGTGGGGGCGCTGTCTAGGAAGACTTCTTGAAATGATGCTGGGCTAACAGTTAATGTATGACTAAGAGATAGCCAGAGCGAGCACAGGGCTTGCTATTGCTGATAGATAAAGAATATAAATATTCCAAAGGAATGGAATAATTAAAACCAAGACACAATGGAAAGAAACAAAATATTGTTTACAATGAACCCTAGCAATTTTAGGCTGGTGGAGCCCAAATTTCCAGGAGCACATTCTAGACCATTATATGACCAGAGGCAAAGTGAGGGGTATGTACGATAGTCTTGTGCAATATGGTAGGCAAGCTGGACCTATTATATAGGTCAGAAGATTTTTTCAAACAAAACTCAAAATCTTAGAGTCAGTATAAGTGAAAAATTACCTCCAACAATCTCTCATTGTTTACATGGGGTAGGAAGTGACATCATCAGAGTTGAGTTTAAGATAGATTTGGTGGGAGGGGATTTTAGGAGGATGGCTTAAGGAAGGTGAGACTGAGAAAAGAGTCCAATTAGAAGGCTATAAAGGGAAGAGATGATGGGTGTCTGAACTAAGACAGTAGCTGTAGAGATAGGGAGGAGGGAATATATTTTAAAAATATTAAGAGAGGAAAACTGTCAGGACTCAGTGCTTGATACGGAGTGAAAGAGGAGAAAGAGAAGTGATGAAGTTCCAAGGCTTCGGTGTGGAAGACTGGGTGAGGGGTGCTTCTGCCCAGTGAGCTGGGAACTATAAAGGAGAAAAAGGGGTTGTAAGGTCGGGTCATGTGTCCAGTCGAGTTTGAGCTTAAGGTGCTTGTAGGATTTCCATAAAGTAATGTCCACTGGGTTACTGGAGACCTGGGTTGGACACTTAGATCTGGGGATCATTTCAAAACCACGAAAATGGGTAAGATCATCCAGGGGAATTATACAGAATGAAGAACAGTGTCAGGAAATGAAACCTGGGAAACACCGATATATAAGGGACTAGTGGAAGACGAATAAGTAAATTCTATGACTGGGATCAAACTTAAAATGATAGGGACTTCCCTGGTGGTGCAGTGATTAAGAATCTGACTGCCAATGCAGGGGACACAGGTTTGAGCCCTGGTCCAGGAAGATCCCACATACTGTGGAACAACTAAGCCTGGGTGCCACAACTACTGAGCCCACATGCCACAACTACCGAAGCTCGCACACCTACAGCCTGTGCTCCGCAACAAGAGAAGCCACTGTAATGAGAAGCCCGCGCAGAGCAATGAAAAGCAGCCCCCGCTCGCCGCAACTAGAGAAAGCCCATGCGCAGCAACGAAGACCCCATGCAGCCAAAAATAAATAATAAATAGATTTTTTTAAAAGTATGTCCTTTAAAAAAAAAAAAAAGGTAGGTCAAAGGAAAGCCAGGGCAATGGAATTAGGGAAAACATTGGAATAGGAGGTTTGAAGGATGAAGGATGATTGATGCTGATAGGTGCACTGAAAGAGTCTTATAAGGACATAAAATAACTATTGAACTTGACAAATAAACATCATTGTGACAGCAGCAACATCAGTGTTAGTGGAGTAACGGGGTTGCACCGAGACGGAATAGGATGAAAAGTGAGAAGTAGCAGAAGATGACCAAGGAAAAATGGATCAAGGATAGATTTTGTTGGTCTTTAGCTAAGGAGCTTTGACTTTCTCATGTGAACTACACAGAGTTAGCTGAACTTCTCACAGAGGGAGGGGATACTGTCAGATGAATTTAGAAAGATGACTCTGAAAGGGTGTAAAAATGGACTGAAATGAGTAGGTATTGGAAGCAGAAAAACAATTTAGGAGGTGTAGAAGCAAAAAATGACATTTCTGCCCCACTTCAATATGACTAAGCCCTTCATATACCACAGTCATAAGGAACAAAATATTTTCCACCTTGAGATAATCTGAAAATCACAGAATCACATTATTTCTGGTCTCCAAAATATAAAACCTCAAATATTTCTCTAAAACCTGAACTTCCTAACAAAACAGTTTTGAACTGGAGTTTAGCCATGCTATGTCTGAAAATGTATTAAATCTCATTATATGACCTCTGAAAGTATTAAAACCAGGTGGAAAGCTGCTGTTTCCACCAAGAACAGCATAAGAACACCATGTAAACTAGGTAGCCTTAGGAATGTTACGTTTTTGTTTGGTTTGGTTTTGCCAGTGCTTCTAAAGTCTCATTCCCTCTCTGTACTTGTTGTAATTAAATATTTCTTTCCTTTTCTAATTTTTCTCTCCCTAAGGTCACAGAGCAGTGAGATGATTAAGGATTAGAGTTCAGGCAATGTAAGCTCAGAAGCATCTTTCTTAACCACCAGGGTGATCTTCTCTTAATTTATCCTCCTCCCTCTCTAACGTTGTGTATTACTTGTGTATGTATCTGTTTCTTCCAGAATGTGTTTAGTTCATGCTTAATTGTCATCTAATCCAGCCCACTTCTAGCATAGTGTTTTCTTGTACACAGGAGTTGGCCCATAGTATTTAATGAAAACAAGTGACAGCAATATGAGTTAACGGTATTTATGTAGCGTTAGTGTATAGGACATGTGCTTGTTTACTTTGAGTATGACAGTTTATCACAACATCCAAGTGCTTTGTGAACATTGGGCTGAAGTGCATAGCAGATAATGCCATAATGATCACAACTCTGAAAGTGAACTGTATTCTGATTTTAACTGGTACACTGAGAGCAGTATTTTAAATTTTCCAGAGCATTAGGCATGCATTCATCTTAGAGACCGGACAGAAATATTGTACTTTTTGATTCAGATTTAACTGAGATGACTTCTGGGGTATGATGCAAGGTACCCAGCTGTTCACGATCTACCCCTCTGAACCTCCCATGGAAAAGGCCATGAAAACAAAAATAAATGATGTAAAGTCATAGCAGCACTGGAAATTAGGGGTATCAATCAAAGGTTTCCCTATTTCTGGGAGGGACTTTGCCTAAGTTTAGGGCAGCTGGATAGACTGAGAGATATTCGGTGACTATCCTGGTCTAAACTCCTAAAATATTCACCTGACTAGAGAAGAATCGGGAAGATATTTCTGGGAACCATACACTGTACACCCCCATATCAGAAATGCGAGGCCTAGGCGGCTGGCCAGCAAGGCTTTTGATCACTTTCCTATTCCATGGTAATGGCTTCCAGATGCAATAAAGCTGTCACGTGTTTCCCACACCTTCTCACTTTACATCCATTAAAGAGTACACAACTCCCAAGACTGCAATACAGCCTGTGCAATAGGGAATGGGCAATGGGATTAGAAGCTAGTTAGAAGAAAGGGTTGGAAGAACACCGGGAACAGTATACCGTGGGGATTAACTCTAACCTCTTATGTTCTGCTCTAGCAAGACAAGAATTCACAAGTTGTTTACATTATCCAGGAAAAGAAATCCAGCTCTCATACTTAAAGAGCCCACCAATAGGAGCAGGTAAATATCTTTGCCCAATCTAAAAGCAAACTGCATTAGAATAAAGTCATGGCACACAGGGAACCTTTTTAGAGGCTCACCTGCCATTATAAGATCTGCAGGTGAGTACTGGTAACACGCTGGTGGTCTACAAATACTGATTCAAAGGACCCTGTAAGTTGCCAAACAAGCAGGATGCAAACATCTTTGTACATTATTATCTCAACAGACATACAAGCGCTTGTGTGTGCATGCATACACACACACACATTTATACAACAAAAATAACCAAATAAAATGGTCACAGTGTCATCTCTCGGTGGAGCTACAAACTTCTGTTATTTAAAAAAATATGTCCTTTTTTTTTCAGAGGGGAAGATGGCAGAAGAGTAAGACGCGGAGATCACCTTCCTCCCCACAGATACACAAGAAATACATCTACACGTGGAACAACTCCTACAGAACACCTACTGAATGCTGGCAGAAGACCTCAGACCTCCCAAAAGGCAAGAAACTCCACACATACATGGGAAGGGCAAAAGAAAAAAGAATAAACAGAGACAAAAGGATAGGGACGGGACCTGCATCAGTGGGAGGGAGCTGTGAAGGAAGAAAGGTTTCCACAAACTAGGAAGTCCATTTGCGGGCAGAGAACGCGGGTGGCGGAAGGGGGGAAGCTTTGGAGCCACGGAGAAGAGCATAGCAACAGGGGTGCACAGGGCAAAGCGAAGAGATTCCCGCACAGAGGATCGATGTCGACTGGCACTCAACAGCCTGAGAGGCTTTGTCTGCTTACCCGCCAGGGTAGGCGGGGCTGGGAGCCGAGGCTCCGGCTTCGGTTGGAGCGCAGGGAGAGAACTGGGGTTGGCGGTGTGAACACAGCCTGAAGGGGGTTACTGCACCACGGCCAGCCAGGAGGGAGTCCGGGGAAAAGTCTGGACCTGCCAAACAGGCAAGAGACTTTTTCTTCCCTCTTTGTTTCCTGGTGCACGAGGAGAGGGGATTAAGAGTGCTGCTTAAAGGAGCTCCAGAGATGGGCGCGAGCTGTGGCTAACAGCCCGGACCCCAGAGACGGGCATGAGACGCTAAGGCTGCTGCTGCCTCCACCAAGAAGCCTGTGTGCAAGCACAGGTCACTATCCACACCCACCTTCCAGGTAGCATGTGCAGCCCGCCACTGCCAGGGTCCCGGGATCCAGGGACAACTCCCCCGGGAGAACGCACGGTGTGCCTCAGCTGGTGCAACATCACACCGGCCTGTGCCACCGCAGGCTCACCCGGCACTCCGTGCCCCACCCTCCTCCCCGCCTGAGTGAGCTGGAGCTCCCGAATCAGCGGCTCCTTTAACCCCGTCCTGTCTGAGCGAAGAACAGACGCCCTCCGCCAACCTACACGCAGAGGCGGGGCCAAATCCAAAACTGAGCCCCGGGAGCTGTGAGACCAAAGAAGAGAAAGGGAAATCTCTCCCAGCAGCCTCAGAAGCAGCGAATTAAAGCTCCACAATCAACTTGATGTACCCTGCATCTGTGGAATACATGAATAGACAAGGAATGATCCCAAATTGAGGAGGTAGACTTTGAGAACAAGATTTATTATTTTTTCCCCTTTTCCTCTTTTTGTGAGTGTGTATGTGTATGCTTATGTGTGAGATTTTGTCTGTATAGCTTTGCTTCCACCATTTGTCCTAGGGTTCTATCCGTCCGCCTTTTTTATTCTTTAAAAAAAAATTTTTTTCTTAATAATTATTTTTTATTTTAATAACTTTATTTTATTTTATTTTACTTTATTTTATCTTCTTTCTTTCTTTCCCTCCCTCCCTCCCTTCCTACATTCCTCTCTTTCTCTCTTCTTTTTCTCCCTTTTATTCTGAGCCGTGTGGATGAAAGGCTCTTGGTGCTCCAGCCAGGAGTCAGGGCTCTGCCTTTGACATGGGAGACCCAACTTCAGGACACTGGACCACAAGAGACCTCCCAGCTCCACATAATACCAAACGCCAAAAATCTCCCAGAGATCTCCATCTCAATGCCAGCACCCAGCTTCACTCAATGAGCAGCAAGCTACAGTGCTGGACACCCTATGCCAAACAACTAGGAAAACAGGGACACAACCCCACCCATTAGCAGACAGGCTACCTAAAATCATAATAAGTCCACAGACACCCCAAAACACACCACCAGAAGTGGACCTGCCCACCAGAGAGACAAGATCCAGCCTCATCCACCAGAACACAGGCACTAGTCCCCTCCACCAGGAAGCCTACACAACCCACTGAACCATCTTTAGCCACTGGGGACAGACACCAAAAACAACGGGAACTACGAACCTGCAGCCTGCAAAAAGGAGACCCCAAACACAGTAACATAAGCAAAATGAGAAGACAGAAAAACACAGCAGATGAAGGAGCAAGATAAAAACCCACCAGACTTAACAAATGAAGAGGACACAGGCAGTCTACCTGAAAAAGAATTCAGAATAATAATAGTAAAGATGATCCAAAATGTTGGAAATAGAATAGACAAAATGCAAGAAACATTTAACAAGGACCTAGAAGAACTAAAGATGAAACAAGCAACGATGAACAACACAATAAATGAAATTAAAAATACACTAGATGGGATCAATAGCAGAATAACTGAGGCAAAAGAACAGATAAGTGACCTGGAAGATAAAATAGTGGAAATAACTACTGCAGAGCAGAATAAAGAAAAAAGAATGAAAAGAACTGAGGACAGTCTCAGAGACCTCTGGGACAACATTAAACGCATCAACATTCGAATTATAGGGGTTCCAGAAGAAGAAGAGAAAAAAGAAAGGGACTGAGAAAATATTTGAAGAGATTATAGTTGAAAACTTCCCTAATATGGGAAAGGAAATAGTTAATCAAGTCCAGGAAGCACAGAGAGTCCCATACAGGGTAAATCCAAGGAGAAATATGCCAAGACACATAATAATCAAACTGTCAAAAATTAAATACAAAGAAAACATATTAAAAGCAGCAAGGGAAAAACAACAAATAACACACAAGCGAATCCCCATAAGGTTAACAGCTGATCTTTCAGCAGAAACTCTGCAAGCCAGAAGGGAACGGCAGGACATATGTAAAGTGATGAAGGAGAAGAACATGCAACCAAGATTACTCTACCCAGCAAGGATCTCGTTCAGATTTGATGGAAAAATTAAATCCTTTACAGACAAGCAAAAGCTGAGAGAGTTCAGCACAACCAAACCATCTTTACAACAACTGCTAAAGAAACTTCTCTAGGCAGGAAACAAAAGAGGAGGAAAAGAACTACAATAATGAACCCAGAACAATTAAGAAAATGGGAATAGGAACATACATAGATAATTACCTTAAATGTAAATGGACTAAATGCTCCCACCAAAAGACACAGATTGGCTGAATGGATACAGAAATAAGACCCATATATATGCTGTCTACAAGAGACCCACTTCAGACCTAGAGACACATACAGACTGAAGGTAAGGGGATGGAAAAAGATATTCCATGCAAATGGAAACCAAAAGAAAGCTGGAGTAGCAATTCTCATATCAGACAAACAGACTTTAAAATAAACACTATTAGAAGAGACAAAGAAGGATATACATAATGATCAAGGGATCAATCCAAGAAGAAGATATAACAATTGTAAATATTAATGCACCCAACATAGGAGCACCTCAATACATAAGGCAAATACTAACAGCCATAAAAGGGGAAATCGACAGTAACACATTCATAGTAGGGGACTTTAACACCCCACTTTCACCGATGCACACATCATCCAAAATGAAAATGAATAAGGAAAAAAAGCTTTAAATGATACATTAAACAAGACGACTTAATTGATATTTATAGGACATTCCATCCAAAAACAACAGAATACACATTTTTCTCAAGTGCTCATGGAACATTCTCCAGGATAGATCATATCTTGGGTCACAAGTTAAGCCTTAGTAAATTTAAGAAAACTGAAATTCTATCAAGTATCTTTTCTGACCACAACACCATGAGACTAGATATCAATTACAGGAAAAGATCTGTAAAAAATACAAACACATGGAGGCTAAACAATACACTACTTAATAACGAAGTGATCACTGAAGAATTCAAAGAGGAAATAAAAAAATACCCAGAAGCAAATAACAATGGAGACACGATGACCCAAAACCTATGGGATGCAGCAAAAGCAGTTCTAAGAGGGAAGTTTATAGCAATACAATCCTACCTTAAGAAACAGGAAACATCTCAAATAAACAACCTAACCTTACACCTAAAGCAATTAGAGAAAGAAGAACAAAAAAACCCCAAAGTTAGCAGAAGGAAAGAAAACATAAAAATCAGATCAGAAATAAATGAAAAAGAAATGAAGGAAACAATAGCAAAGATGAATAAAACTAAAAGATGGTTCTTTGAGAAGATAAACAAAATTGGTAAACCATTAGCCAGACTCATCAAGAAAAAAAGGGAGAAGACTCAAATCAGTAGAATTAGAAACGAAAAAGAAGTAACAACTGACACTGCAGAAATACAAAAGATCATGAGAGATTACTACAAGCAACTCTATGCCAATAAAAGGACAACCTGAAAGAAATGGACAAAACCTTAGAAATGCACAACCTGCCAAGACTGAATCAGGAAGAAATAGAAAATATGAACAAGCACTGAAATTGAAACTGTGATTAAAAATCTTCAAACAAACAAAAGCCCAGGACCAGATGGCTTCACAGGCGAATTCTATCAAACATATTGAGAAGAGCTAACACCTATCCTTCTCAAACTCTTCCAAAATAGAGCAGAGGGAGGAACACTCCCAAACTTATTCTACGAGGCCACCATCATCCTGATACCAAAACCAGACAAGGATGTCACAAAGAAAGAAAACTACAGGCCAATATCACTGATGAACATAGATGCAAAAATCCTCAACAAAATACTACAAAACAGAATCCAACAGCACATTAAAAGGGTCATACACCATGATCACGTGGGGTTTATTCCAGGAATGCAAGGATTCTTCAATATACGCAAATCAACATGATACACCATATTAACAAATTGAAGGAGAAAAACCATGTGATCATCTCAATAGATGCAGAGAAAGCTTTTGACAAAATTCAACACCCATTTATGATAAAAACCCTGCAGAATGTAGGCATAGAGGGAACTTTCCTCAACATAATAAAGGCCATATATGACAAACCCACAGCCAACATCGTCCTCAATGGTGAAAAACTGAAAGCATTTCCACTAAGATCAGGAACAAGACAAAGTTGCCCACTCTCACCACTCTTATTCAACATAGTTTTGGAAGTTTTAGCCACAGCAATCAGAGAAGAAAAGGAAATAAAAGGAATCCAAGTCGGAAAAGAAGAAGTAAAGCTGTCACTGTTTGCAGATGACATGATACTATATACAGAGAATCCTAAAGATGCTACCAGAAAACTACTAGAGCTAATCAATGAATTTGGTAAAGTAGCAGGATACAAAATGCACAGAAATCTCTGGCATTCCTATATATTAATGATGAAAAATCTGAGAGTGAAATCAAGAAAACACTCCCATTTACCACTGCAACAAAAAGAATAAAATATCTAGGAATAAAACTACCCAAGGAGACAAAAGACCTGTATGCAGAAAATTATAAGACACTGATGAAAGAAATGAAAGATGATCCAAATAGAGAGATATACCATGTTTTTGGATTGGAAGTATCAACATTGTGAAAATGACTCTACTACCCAAAGCAATCTACAGATTCAATGCAATCCTTATCAAACTACCACTGGCATTTTTCAGAGAAGTAGAACAAAAAATTTCACAATTTGTATGAAAACACAAGCAATCCCGAATAGCAAAAGCAATCTTGAGAACGAAAAACGGAGCTGGAGGAATCAGGCTCCCTGACCTCAGACTATACTACAAAACTACAGTAATCAAGACAGTATGGAACTGGCACAAAAACAGAAAGATAGATCAATGGAACAGGATTGAAAGCCCAGAGATAAACCCAGGCACATATGGTCACCTTATCTTTGATAAAGGAAGCAGGAATGTACAGTGGAGAAAGGACAGACTCTTCAATAAGTGGTGCTGGGAAAACTGTACAAGTACATGTAAAAGTATGAGATTAGATCACTCCCTAATACCATACACACAAAAAAGGCTCAAAATGGATTAAATACCTAAATGTAAGCCCAGAGACTATCAAACTCTTAGAGGAAAACACAGGCAGAACACTCTATGACGTAAATCACAGCAAGATTCTTTTTGACCCACCTCCTAGGGAAATGGAAATGAAAACAAAAACAAACAAATGGAACCTAGTGAAACTTAAAAGCTTTTGCACAACAAAGGAAACCATAAACAACACCAAAAGACAACCCTCAGAATGGGAGAAAATATTTGCAAATGAAGAAACTGACAAAGGATTAATCTCCAAAATTTACAAGCAGCTCATGCAGCTCAATAACAAACAAATAACCCAATCCAAAAACGGGTAGAAGACCTAAATAGACGTTTCTCCAAAGAAGATATACAGACTGCCAACAAACACATGAAAGAATGCTCAACATCATTAATCGTTAGAGAAATGCAAATCAAAACTACAATGAGATATCATCTCATACCTGTCAGATTGGCCATCATCAGAAAATCTAGAAACAATAAATGTTGGAGAGGGTGTGGAGAAAAGGGAACACTCTTCCACTGCTGGTGGGAATTTGAATTGGTACAGCCATTATGGAGAACAGTATGGAGGTTCCTTAAAAAACTACAAATAGAACTACCATATGACCCAGCAATCCCACTACTGGGCATATACCCTAAGAAAACCATAATTGAAAAAGAGTCATGTACCAAAATGTTCATTGCAGCTCTATTTACAATAGCCTGGAGATGGAATCAACCTAAGTGTCCATTATCAGATGAATGGATAAAGAAGATGTGGCACATATATACAATGGAATATTACTCAGCCCTAAAAAGAAATGAAATTGAGCTATTTGTAATGAGGTGGATGGACCTAGAGTCTGTCATACTGAGTGAAGTAAGTCAGAAAGAGAAAGACAAATACTGTATGCTAACACATATATATGGAATTTAAGAAAAAAAAATGTCATTAAGAACCTAGGGGTAAGACAGGAATAAAGACACAGACCTACTAGAGAATGGACTTGAGGATATGGGGAGGGGGAAGGGTAAGCTGTGACAAAGTGAGAGAGTGGCATGGATATATATACACTACCAAACGTAAAATAGCTAGCTAGTGGGAAGCAGCCGCATAGCACAGGGGGATCAGCTCGGTGTTTTGTGACCACCTAGAGGGGTGGGATAGGGAGGGTGAGAGGGAGGGAGATGCAAGCGGGAAGAGATATGGGAACATACGTATATGTATAAGTGATTCACTTTATTATAAAGCAAAAACTAACACACCATTGTAAAGCAATTATACTCCAATAAAGATGTAAAATATAATATATATATGTGTATATATATCCTGTATTTTTAAAAGTAATTACCATTAGCATGTTTTACTACCATAATCAGAAAAATATTTTAGTTATATATATATTTATAGTTTTTAAATGTTAATTCAACTTTTGCTCTATTGTTGATATTATGTCTCTTTGTAACTTTTAGCATCAATAGAAACAAAGTAATACAAATCCTTTTAAAATTTTTGCTTGACTAAAAGTAAAAATTTCTTTTGTACTTTGCTTTGCTAAGAAAGCCACAAAACCTTTAAAGTAGGTAATGTAAAAAGCCTATATTATTCTTTATGTATCATTAAGTAAGATTTTTGTGAAGTTAAACAAATCACCCATAAAATAATTTTTTCTTTCAAAATTTACCATAGACCGAATTTCTGAATAATGAGTAAATGCAAAAAATGCCATAAAATTACTATGCAATAGATGCCAGTTTTAGTACAGTAAATAAAATATATCAAGAATTTTAAAGATATTAATGAAATGATCTTGGCTCATAACTTCCTAATGCAAAATACAGGGCTGCGAATGGTGAAGATATGAAAAAGTGACAAAACGAGAGAGTGGCATGGACATATATACACTACCAAACATAAAATAGCTAGCTAGTGGGAAGCAGCCGCATAGCACAGGGAGATCAGCTCAGTGCTTTGTGACCACCTAGAGGGGTGGGATAGGGAGGGTGGGTGGGAGGGAGAAGCAAGGGGGAAGAGATATGGGAACCTATGTATAACTGATTCACTTTGTTATAAAGCAGAAACTAACACCATTGTAAAGGAATTATACTCCACTAAAGATGTAAAAAAAAAAAAAAGGAGAATGAGAAAAACCCAATATTTCACTTAATAATATTGTTCTTCCCATTAGATTTTTACATCAGTTTCAATACCAAATTATCATTACTATGGTGTTTTTCTTGGTAGATTAAAACTGTAAACAAAAATTCTGTTGTTTTTTAAAAGGAAAATAGATCAAATTCATAAATATGAACCTCCTAAATTTGGTCAGAACTTAGTTGAACATGTCTCAATATACCTAAAGATTAAAGACACAATACTCAGGAAGTAGTTGTCACATTTTTGAACTTATATTAAAATGTTCGAGGCCTCCCTGGTGGCGCAGTGGTTGAGAGTCCACCTGCCAATTCAGGGGACACGGGTTCGTGCCCCTGTCCAGGAAGATCCCACATGCCGCGGAGCGGCTGGGCCCGTGAGCCATGGCCGCTGAGCCTGTGCGTCCGGAGCCTGTCTTCCGCAATGGGAGAGGTCCGCGTACCGCAAAATAAATAAATAAATAAATAAATAAATAAATAAATAAATAAATAAAATGTTCTTCATAGAATTAGTGACTCAGGAGATAAACCATCAGTTGGAATACCAAGATTAAAATGTTAAGCATTTGATATTAACTAAACAAATAAAACACAATCTCAGAAATAGAATTTTCAGGTCACTCTAAGAAGTGTAATCTTTTACCTGGTTGGTACAAATTATCTGTCCTTTTTTAGAAACTGTGACCAGGAGCTGGGTAAGTTAAGGACAGCAGCTGTCATTACCAAACCAATAATTTATGTTGAACTTGCCTTTCCACGTTCACTTTTAACCCTAAATGATAAATGATTAGGCAGCCAATATAATATAGGTAGTTGTGATACCAACCAGGGCCCTGTGGGTCTCCTGGGCACAAAAGTCTTTCTATGTCCCCCCATTTCTTTGATTACAGGAAACAGGCTTCCTTCAGCCTCCATGACCCTCCCTGACTTCCAAGGGGCAGATTCAAGCAGCTGTTAATTAGGGAAGGGAGGGGATGCAAGGCAAGGGAGAAACCAACAGTCAAGAGAAACAACAGTGCAGCCTTGGGGCAGGGTCCCAGTTTCCCATCAAGTGATGCACACAAAATATCTTTGAGCTGTTTTGTAGATACTGAAACCCCCACCAGGTGGGAGAAGTTATCCGTTAAGGATGGTGTGCTGCCCACAAGCACAGAGACCCCAGACTGATTGGAACCAGAAGGTTGATGATGCTGACTCCCACTTACCTCACCACCAACCCATCAGAAGAATGTCCACAAGCTGATCATGCCCTCTTTGAACCATTACTATAAAACTCCTCACTACCCTCTTCAAGTTGGGACACACAGTTTTGAGGCCATTAGCCCGCTGTGGCCCCCTTTGACTGGCAAAGCAGTAAAGCTATTCTTTTCAGCTTCACCCAAAACTCTGTCTCCAAGATTTAATTTGGTGTCGGGGTCCAGAGGCCCGATTCAGCTTCAGTAGTATGCATCAAAGTACACATTTCTTAGATGAGTGAAGGACAGAAAGAAAAAAGAGACAAATTTCAAAGAAGTAAAGATATTCATTAGGGTTAGGGGCTACATTTCCTAGAAATCTTGCAGAAATAGTCACCAAAAAGCTTTTTTTGGTATGTGGAGGGGAGTGGGGGTGGGTTGGGAGGGATAACTGGTGGTCAATTTAGAGTTATAGGTACCATGGCATAGAGATGATTCATTCTAGTCTTTTCCCTGTTCTGTGGCCTTAGAAAAGTAACTTAATCACTCTTAGATTCTGTTTCTCCATCTGTAAAATCAAAGAGCTATTAAAGATTGTACAGATTAGATCTTCTAACATGCTATGAATCTCTGAATACAGGTAACACATCTGGCCTAAACATACACATTACTTTTCCCTACCAACAACATTTGGTTCATTGGATCCAATGGTTAGTTGGGATGACAAGGAAGCAGGGGACAAGGGAGTCATCCTGAGGCATCCTTTGCTCTTTGAGAGTTTTCAGCTAACAGACTTCTACGTGATCTTTAATTTGGCAGTATTTGCCTCTGAGTTTATGCGTGCCCATTCTTTATGCAAGGTTACTGTCAAGGCAAACTTACTTGCTTCTAACCATCACCTTGAAAATCATTTCCTTTTAAGGCTGCAGTTCTAATACTACTTAAATTATTCCCAGGGGGAGAGGGGAGAGGGGAACAGGATTAAAAGTACAATTAACAATTTAAAATGATTCAGTATATCCCTGCAGCAAACCATTCCCTCAAAAAGCACACCTTCAATAAAATAGGTCAAAGAGTACTACTGAATAATCTCTCAAAGTGTTTAACATTTCCCCAAAAAGACATGATTAAAAAACAGTGGATTAATAATGTTAAAATCACTTGACTTTGTTTTTGCCAGAAAATGGGGTTAGTGTTAAACCAATTTAACAAATGGAATTTCAATGCCATGGGAAAATTAGAGTCACAAACTCCAGAAAGATGCTTAGATTGCCAAAAATGAGATAGTTACTGGCATGTTTTCAGCTGAAGCAACTGCTACATTATCAACCATTCATTCTCAAAATACTATTGACAAAATATTAGGAAATTATTTGTATTTCAAATAACAAATCTGGATTCAGCTCACTTGCTATTGTCTTACTTTTTGTTTTCATCAAAACAATGATCTAACTCGTCTGCCTTTCCATGGACAATTCTGCCTAATCACACCCATCTTGTGGTTTCAAAGGATGGGAAACGCCTCTGATTCAAAAGATTTAAAAATCAGTTATTATGAAAATAGGAACAGTATGATTGGAAACAAGCACTAAAATGCAAACAATGATTCTTAGATCCTTAGAAGAGATTTCAGAGAAACAATGTAAGATGAAAGGAAAGACTATCTGTATTTCTAATGTTAGAAATACACTAAAATAATATTTATCACATTTGCTCTTGAAAATTCAGATTAGCATGCATTTCAGTGATTTTATTCACTGTTGTCACTAAACAGGGGCTAAAATATTTAAAGATCACTTCTCCTCTGGCCAAAAGCATCATAGCTTTTCACAGATGCTATGGATTGCTCAAACTCAGTTATGGAGGTTTTGAGTATCTGGGCACTGGTGAGGGACAGGAAAGTAATGAAGTAAGTAGGGTTTAGAGAAATGATGGAAGTTGAAGAGCAAGTAAGGATGGGACCCTCAGGCTGCCTATCAGCTTTTTCTGAAACCTCTCCTCAACTGTGCCTGGACTGGTCCCTCCATGTCTACACCCTTACAGCACCCATGCATGCCCCCATATACTGTCTTCTTATTATGCAATTTATTGGTTCGGCTGCCAAAAAGGTTTCTTTGAGTTTTTCTGTAACATCTTACAGAAAAACCAGAATGAATTTTTTGGCCAACCCAATATTCTTCCTCTTCTCCCCAGATTAGGAGCTCACTGGGGACAAGAGCTTCTTTTATTGCCATATCCGCAATGTGCTGTGTAAGTCCTCGTACTTATATCCTCAGACAATGTCTATCAAATAAATGAATTACATCTTCTGGAATGTGGGGTCTATAAGAGCCTGGAACTTAACTTCTTGCTTGCTGATGTACTCTCAGTGCCTTTAAAATTTCCTGGCATATGGTAGGCACTCGACAAATATTTCTTAAAGGAATCAATAGTTCAATTAAGCAACACCCTCCTTAGAAAGCAGGCTCATAGGAGACCTTCAAGATGGCAGAGGACTAAGACGTGGAGATCACCTTCCTCCCCACAAATACATCAGAAATACATCTACACGTGGAACAACTCCTACAGAACACCTACTGAATGCTGGCAGAAGAGCTCAGACTTCCCAAAAGGCAAGAAACTCCCCACGTACCTGGGTAGGGCAAAAGAAAAAACAGAGACAAAAGAATAGGGACAGGACCTGCACCTCTGGGAGGGAGCTGAGAAGGAGGAAAAGTTTCCACACACTAGGAAGCTCCTTCACTGGCAGAGGTAGGGGGTCATCGGGGGGAAGCTTCGGAGCCACGGACGAGAATGCAGCAATAAGGCCTCAAAGGACAAAGTGGAGAGATTCCAACACAGGAGATAGGTGCCGACTAGCACTCACCAGCCTGAGAGGCTTGTCTGCTCACCCACCAGGACAGGTGGGGGATGGGAGCTGAGGCTCGGGCCTCGGTCAGATGCCAGGGAGAGGACTGGGGTTGGCTGTGTGAACACAGCCTGAAGGGGGCTAGTGTGTCACAGCTAGCCGGGAGGGAGTCTGGGAAAAAGCCTGGAACTGCCTAAGAGGCAACAGACCATGGTTTCGGGGTGTGTGAGGAGAGCAGATTCAGAGCACTGCCTAAACAAGCTCCAGAGATGGGCATGACCTGCGGCTATTAGCACAGACACCAGAGATGGGCATGAAATGCTAAGGCTGCTGCTGCCACCACCAAGAAGCCTGTGTGCGAGCACAGGTCACTCTCCACACCCCCCTTCCGGGGAGCCTGTTCAGCCCACCACTGCCAGGGTCCCGAGATCCAGGGACAACTTCCCCGGGAGAACACACGGCACACCTCAGGCTGGTGCAACATCTCGCAGGCCTCTGCCGTCGCAGGCTCGCCCAGCATTCCGTACCCCTCCCTTCCACCCCCTCCCCCCACCCCTGGCAGCCTGAGTGAGCCAGAGTCCTCTAATCAGCTGCTACTTTAACCCCGTCCTGTCTGAGTGAAGAACAGACACCCTCAGGTGGGGTCAAATCCAAAGCTGAACCCCAGGAGCTGCGACCAAAGAGAGAAGCGGAGATTTCACCCAGCAGCCTGAGGACCAGTGGATTAAATCTCTACAATCAACTTGATGGACCATGCATCTCTGGAATATCTGAATAGAAAACGATCAATCCCAAAATTGAGACACTGGATTTTGGGAGAAACTGTAGACTTGGGGTATGCTTTCTGCATCTAATTTGTTTCTGGGTTTTATGTTTATCTTAGTTTAGTATTTAGAGCTTATTATCATTGGTAGATTTGTTTATTGATTTGGTTGTTCACTTCCTTTTTGTTTATATATATATATATATATACATACATACATACATACATACATATATTTTATTTCCTTTTTCTCTTTTGTGAGTGTGTATGGGTATGTTTATTTGTGTGATTTTGTCTGTATAGCTTTGCTTTTACCACTTGTCCTAGGGTTCTGTCTGCCCCTTTTTTTGTTTCTTTGGGGGTTTTTTAGTATAGTTTTTAGCGCTTGTTATCATTAGTGGATTTGTTTTTTGGTTTGGCTGCTCTCTTCTTTCCTTTTTTCCTTTTTTATTACTTTTTAATTTTTAATAATTTTTTTATATTAATAACTATTTTATTTTATTCTTTCTTTCTTTCTTATCTTCACCCTTTTCTTCTAAGCTGTGTGGCTGACACAGTCTTCATGACAAGCCTGTGCCTCTGAGGTGGGAGAGCCAAGTTCAGAACAATGGTCCACCAGAGACCTCCCAGCCCCATGTAATATCAAGTGGTGAAAGCTCTCCCAGAGATATC
The DNA here is from genome assembly GCF_949987515.2 of Delphinus delphis. Lineage (NCBI taxonomy): Eukaryota > Metazoa > Chordata > Mammalia > Artiodactyla > Delphinidae > Delphinus > Delphinus delphis. Next base: position 147,901,914 of record NC_082684.1, read on the forward strand.
CATCTCAATGCTAAGATCCAGCTCCACCCAATGACCAGCAAGTTACAGTGCTGGACACCCTATGGCAAACAACTAGCAAGACAGGAAAACAACCCGATACATTAGCAGAGAGGCTGCCTAAAATCATAATAAGGTGCAGACACCCCAAAACACACCACTGGACACGGTCCTCCCTACCAGACAGACAAGATGCAGCCTCATCCATCAGAACACAGGCACCATTCCGTTCCACCAGGAAGACTACAAAACCCACTGCACCAACCTTAGACAATGGGGGCAGACACCAAAAACAATGGGAACGACGAACCTGCAGCCTGTGAAAAGGAGACCCCAAACACAGTAAGTGAAGCAAAATGAGAAGACAGAGAAACACACAGCAGATGAAGGAGCAAGATAAAAACCCACCAGACCAAATAAATGAAGAGGAAATAGGCAGTCTACCTGAAAAAGAATTCAGAGTAATGATAGTAAAGACGATCCAAAATCGTGGAAATAGAATGGAAAAAATACAAGAAACGTTTAACAAGAACCTAGAAGAACCAAAGAGCAAACAAACACTGATGAACAACACAATAAATAAAATTAAAAATTGTCTAGAAGTAATTGATAGCAGAATAATTGAGGCAGAAGAATGGGTAAGTGACCTGGAAGATAAAATAGTGGAAATAACTACCACAAAGCAGAATAAAGAAAAAAGAATGAAAAGAATTGAGGACAGTCTCAGAGACTTCTACGACATTAAAAGAACCAACATTCAAATTATAGGGGTCGGAGAAGAATAAAGGGAAAAAAGAGGGACTGAGAAAAAATTTTAAGACATTATAGTTGAAAATGTCCCTAATAAGGGAAAGGAAATATTCAATCAAGTCCAGGAAGCACAGAGAGTCCCATACAGGATAAATCCAAGGAGAAACATGCCAAGACACATATTAACCAAACTATCAAAAACTAAATACAAAGAAAAAATATTAAAAGCAGCGAGGGAAAAAAAAATAACATACAAGGGTATCCCCATAAGGTTAACAGCAGAACTTTCAGCAGAAACTCTGCAGGCTAGAAGGGAGTGGCAAGACATACTTCAAGTGATGAAAGGGAAAATCCTACAATCAAGATTACTCTACCCAGCAAGGATCTCATTCAGATTCAACGGAGAAATTAAACCCTTTACAGACAAGCAAAAGCTAAGAGAACTCAGCACCTCCAAACCAGCTCTACAACAAATGCTAAAGGAATTTCTCTAAGAAGGAAACACAAGAGAAGAAAATGACCTACAAAAACAAACCCAAAACAATTAAGAAAAATAGTAATAGGAACATACATATCGATAACTACCGTAAATGTAAATGGATTAAACGCTCTAACCAGAAGACACAGACTGGCTGAATGGACTAAAAAAAGGGACCCATATATATGCTATCTACGAGACACCCACTTCAGGGACACATACAGACTGAAAAAGAAATTCCATGCAAATGGAAATAAAAACAAAGCTGGAGTAGCAATTCTCATATCAGACAAAATAGACTTTAAAATAAAGACTATTACAAGAGACAAAGAATGATCTACATAATGATCAAGGGAACAATCCAAGAACAAGATATAACAATTGTAAATATTTATGCACCCAACACAGGAGCACCTCAATGCAGAAGGCAAATGCTAACAGCTATAAAAGGGGAAATCAACACTAGCACAATCATATTCGGGGACTTTAACACCCCACTTTCACCAAAGGACAGATCATCCAAAATGAGAATAAATAAGGAAACACCAGCTTAAAATGATACATTAAACAAGATGGACTTAATTGATATTTATAGGACATTCCATCCAAAAAAACAGAATACACATTCTTCTCAGATGTTCATGGAACATTCTCCAGAAGAGACCATACCTTAGGTCACAAATCAAGCCTTGGTATTTTTAAGAAAATTGAAATCATATCAAGCATCTCTTCCGACCACAATGCTATGGGACTAGTTATCAATTACAGGAAAAAAATGTAAAAAATACAAGCACATGGAGGCTAAACAATACACTACTTAATTACCAAGAGATCACTGAGGAAATCAAAGACAAAAACAAAAAATATCTGGAAAAAAATGACAATGAAAACACGATGACCCAAACCTATGGGATGCAGCAAAAGCAGTTCTAAGAGGGAAGTTTATAGCAATACAATCCTACGTTAAGAAGCAAGAAATATCTCAAATAAACAACCTAACGTTACACGTAAAGCAATTAGAGAAAGAAGAACAAAAAATCCCAAAGTTTGCAGAAGGAAAGAAATCATAAAGATCATATTAGAAATAAATGAAAAAGAAATGAAGGAAATGATAGCAAAGATCAATAAAACTAAAAACTGTTTATTTGAGAAGATAAAAAAATTGATAAACCATTAGCCAGACTCATCAAGAAAAAACAGGGAGATAAATCAACAGAATTACAAATAAAAAAGGAGAAGCAACCACTGACACTGTAGAAATACAAAGGTTCATGAGAGATTACAAGCAACTCTATGCCAATAAAATGGACAACCTCGAAGAAATGGACAAATTCTTAGAAATGCACAACCTTCTGAGACTGAACCAGGAAGAAATAGAAAATATGAACAGACCAATCACAAACTTTGATTGAAACTTTTGATTCAAAATTGAAACTTTGATTAAAACTCTTCCAACAAACAAAAGCCCAGGACCAGATGGCTTCACAGGTGAATTCTATCAAACATTTAGAGAAGAGCTAACACCTATCTTTCTGAAACTCTTCCAAAATATAGAAGAGGGAGGAACACTTCCAAACTCATTCTTCAAGGCCACCATCACACTGATACCAAAACAAGACAAAGATGTCACAAAGAAAGAACACTACAGGCCAATATCACTGATGAACATAGATGCAAAAATCTTCAACAAAATACTAGCAAAGAGAATCCAACAGCACATTAAAAGGATCATACACCATGATCAAGTGGGGTTTATCCCAGGAATGCAAGGATTCTTCAATATACGCAAATCAATGAAGTGATATACCATATAAACAAACTGAAGGAGAAAAAACATATGATCATCTCAATCCATGCAGAAAAAGCTTTCAACAAAATTGAACACCCATTTATCGTAAAAACCCTGCAGAAATTAGGCACAGAGGGAACCTTCGTCAACATAATAAAGGCCATACATGACAAACCCACAGCCAACATCATTCTCAGTGGTGAAAAACTGAAATCATTTCCACTAATATCAGAAAGAAGACAAGGTTGCCCACTGTCACCACTATTATTCAACATAGTTTTTGAAGTTTTCTTCACAGAGGTCAGAGAAGAAAAAGAAATGAAAGGAATCCAAATTGGAAAAGAAGTAAAGATGTCACTGTTCGCAGATGACATGATACTATACATAGAGAATCCTAAACATGCTACCAGAAAACTACTAGAGCTAATCAATGAATTTAGTAAAGTTGCAGGATACAAAATTAATGCACAGAAATCTCTAGCATTCCTATACACTAATCATGAAAAATCTGAAAGTGAATTTAAGAAAACACTCCCATTTACCATTGCAACAAGAACAATAAAGTATCTAGGAATAAACCTATCTAAGGAGACAAAAGACCTGTACAGAGAAAATTATAAGACACTGATGAAAGAAATGAAAGATAATACAAATAGATGGAGAGTTATACCATGTTTTTTGATTGGAAGAATCAACACTGGGAAAATGACTCCACTACCCAAAGCAATCTACAGATTCAATGCAATCCTTATCAAAATATCACTGGCATTTTTCACAGAACTAGAACAAAAAATTTCACAATTTGTTTGGAAACACAAAAGATCCCGTATAGACAAAGCAATGTTGAGAAAGATAAAGGGAGCTGGAGAAATTAACCTCCCTGACTTCAGACTATACTGCAAAGCTACAGTAATCAAGACAGTATGGTACTGGCACAAAAAGAGAAATATAGATTAATGGACCAGGATAGAAACCCCAGAGATAAACCCGTGCTCATATGGTCACCTTATCTTTGATAAAGGAGGCAAGAATATACAGTGGAGAAAAGACAGCCTCTTCAATAAGTGGTGCTGGGAAAACTGGACAGCTACATGTAAAAGTATGAAATTAGAATACTCCCTAAAACCATACACAAAAATAAGCTCAAAATGGATTAAAGACCTAAATGTAAGGCCTGACACTATCAAACTTTTAGAGGAAAACATAGGCAGAACACTCTATGACATCAATCACAGCAAGATCCTTTTTGACCCACCTCATACAGAAATGGAAATAAAAACTAAAATAAACAAAAGGGACCTAATGAAACTTAAAAGCTTTTTCACAGCAAAGGAAACCATAAACAAGACCAAAAGACAGCCCTCAGAATGGGAGAAAATATTTGCAAATGAAGCAACTGACAAAGGATTAATCTCCAAAATTTACAAGCAGCTCATGCAGCTCAATATCAAAAAAACAAACAACCCAATCCAAAAATGGGCAGAAGACCTAGACAGACATTTCTCCAAAGAACATATACAGACTGTCAACAAACACATGAATGAATGCTCAACATCATTAATCATTAGAGAAATGCACATCAAAACTACAGTGAGATATCAACTCACACCAGTCAGAATGGCCATCATGAAAAAACCTACAAACAATAAATGCTGGAGAGGGTGTGGAGAAAAGGGAACCCTCTTGCACTGTTGGTGGGGATGTAAATTTATACAGACACTATGGAGAACAGTATGGAGGTTCCTTAAAAAAACTACAAATAGAACTACCATGCGACCCAGCAATCCCACTACTGGGCATATACCCTGAGAAAACCATAATTCAAAAAGCGTCATGTACCACAATGTTCACTGCATGTCTATTTACAATAGCGAGGACATGGCAGCATCCTAAGGGTCCATCAACAGATGAATGGATAAAGAAGATGTGGCACATATATACAATGGAATATTACTCAGCCATAAAAAGAAATGAAATTGAGTTATTTGTAGTGAGGTGGATGGACCCAGAGTCTGTCATACAATATCATGTATGTCAGAAAGAGAAAAACAAATGCCATATGCTAACACATATATATGGAATCTAAGGGGGGAAAAAAAAAGGTCATGCGGAACCTAGGGGCAAAATGGGAATAAAGACACAGACCTACTAGAGAATGGACCTGAGGATATGGGGAGGGGGAAGGGTCAGCTGTGACAAAGTGAGAGAGTGGCATGGACATATATACACTACCAAACGTAAAATAGCTAGTGGGAAGCTGCCGCATAGCACAGGGAGATCATCTCGGTGGTTTGTGACCACCTAAAGGGGTGAGATAGGGAGGGTGGGAGACGCAAGAGGGAAGAGATATGGGAATGTATGTATATTATAACTGATTCACTTTGTTATAATGCAGAAACTAACACACCCTTGTAAAGTAATTATACTCCAATAAAGACGTTAAAAGAAAAAAAGTTTAAAGACCTAAATGTAAGGCCAGGCACTATAAAACTCTTCGAGGAAAACATAGGCAGAACACTCCATGACATAAATCACAGCAAGATCCCTTATGACCCAGCTCCTAGAGCAATGGAAATAAAAACAAAGATAAGCAAAATGGGACCTAATGAAACTTAGAAGCTTTTGCACAGCAAAGTAAAACATAAAGGGGACGTGCTGACAACCCTCAGAATGGGAGAAAATGTTTGCAGATGAAGCAACTGACAAAGGATTAATCTCAAAACTTTACAAGCAGTTCATGCAGCTCAATATCAAAAAAACAAACAGCCCAATCAGGGGCTATTCAGAAAGAAGCTGTCACTATTTTATAGCATCATTTTTTTAGGCAGCAACACTGTCCTTGGCAAAAAAAAAAAAAAGGCATTTTTTGTGTGTGTGTGTGTTTTTATTCCTTTCAGTGAGTGCATAACATTTACAAAAATACACACCAGCAGCAGTCATTACTAAGGGCTATTAATTCTGTACCTAGGCAAACACTCTGCCACCAATAAATGCTAACAAATATGATGCAAATGACTGAACCAATACATACTGCTTAACACAAACTAGCTTATCCTTCAAATGAAGGACAGAAGACCTGGATGGACATTTCTCCAAAGAAGATATACGTATTGCCAACAAACACATGAAAGGGTGCTCAACAGTGCTAATGGCTAGAGAGATGCAAATCAAGACTACAATGAGATATCACCTCACACCAATCAGAATGGCCATCATCAAAATATCTACAGACAATGGATCCTGGAGAGGGTGTGGAGAAAGGGGAAACCTCTTGCACTGTTGGTGGGAATGTGAATTGGTACGGCCACTGTTGAGAGCAGTGTGGAGGTTCCTTGGAAAGCTAGACCTAAAGCTACCGTGCAACCCAGCAGTTCCACTGGTGGGCATGTACCTTGAGAAAACCATAATTCAAAAAGAGTCATGTACCACAATGTTCATTGCAGCTTTATTTACAATAGCCAGGACACGGAAGCAACCTAAGTGTCCATCAACAGATGAATGGATAAAGAAGATGTGGCACATATATGCAATGGAATATTACTCAGCCATAAAAAGAAACAAAATTGAGTTATTTGTAGTGAGGCTGATGGACCTAGAGTCTGTTATACAGAGTGAAGTAAGTCAGAAAGAGGAAAACAAATACTATATGCTAACACATATATATGGAATCTAAAAAAAAAAAAAGTTTCTGAAGAACCTAGGGGCAGGACAGGAATAAAGACGCAGACATAGAGAATGGACTTGAGGACAGAGGGAGGGGGAAGGGTAAGCTGGGATAAAGTGAGAAAGTGGCATGGACATATATACACTACCAAATGTAAAATAGATAGCTAGTGGGAAGCAGCTGTGTAGCACAGGGAGATCAGCTCAGTGCTTTGTGACCACCTAGATGGGTGGCATAGGGAGGGTGGGAGGGAGACAAAAGAGAGAGGAGATATTGGGGTATATGTATAGACATAGCTGATTCACTTTGTTATAAAGCAGAAACTAACACACAATTGTAAAGCAATTATACTCCAATAAAGATGTTACAAAAAAAAAAAAGAAAGAAAGCAGGTTCATAGCTCTAACAGATACAATGACTAGTGGCTTTAAAGTAAAGTGTATCTCAACAGTTCTGGTTCAAATGTGAATTAGATAAAGATGACCAGTGCCAAAGTATATGTTGTTTGTTAAGCATGCCAATGTAAGAAACAATGACCTAATGCTTTTCTGTTATTTGGTATTATAGAGGCATGACTATAGCCTAACAGAATCTCAAATTTTGTGAGACATCTTGGGCTTCATTTTAAAATAAATGAAAGACTTGTTAAACACTCAGTTAAAATGTATTTGCTTGACAGAAATCACCTCTAGAGGACGATTTAATCCTTAGTGCTTGACATGAAATTCCCCTGATTGTGTTCAGGGGTGAACAGGTGGTCTGTCAGAATATTAAGAATATATATATTTGCATAAAAAGATGAAAAACATCTAAAGCTCTCAGAATTCTCACAATGTAAACAGGTTTTTTGCCCGACCTCATGCTAAGCATGTGGAATAATGTGCTCCTTTGAAAAAGAGAGCAGACTCTCATTCTTACTGTCACAAATTGGAAAATTGCTTTTATGTTAGATGGATGGTTGAATTTACCATGTGGGAACAGATCCTCCAGGTACCTGATCAATCACTTGTCCAAACAGGAAAACTGTAATCCTTTTCCTCCAAAACATGAATGCTCCAAAACAAAATAGAGATTTTTATGGGACAAATAGAACTAATACATTGTGCCCTCATAGCAAATGTTCTCTGGTAAAAAGGAAGAAACATTTACAGTAAGCAGGAGGTACCTTGGAGGACTGGAATGTTCGGTATTAATGTTCAGTTTATTTACTAGCAGAATAGATTCAGGCTCCTGCTTATGTGGAGAAATACACAAGAGGAAACTTTAATAATGTACATCCAGACTCTATGGCTTAATACATACGTCCCCTTTATTTATTTGTGCTCCAAATCTATCTTCAAAGAAATGGGAGTATGCTTGAAAGAAACCAAGCAATCTCTAATAAAGGAGCAAGATTATGAAGTTACCTGGGGATCTGGCTAAGCATAAGGGGACTTTAAATATCAAAAGAAACTGTGATTTGATTCCTTTTTCTGATCCAATGTTGTCTAGGGAAGTCTAAAGAATTAAACAGTTTTGTGCTTTCCCAAACTTTTAAGTATCCATACTATATAGAGAGGACATTTGTTTCTTCCTTGAAGCTGAATTTCTTAATTTTGTGTTTTTTAAAATAAGAGGGGATACTTCTGAGATAGGCTTGATAAATCTAGGTCTGTTTTATTGCTGTTTGGTTGGTTTTCTGGTTATGTTTCTTGATCCCCTCCAGCAAGGTTTCAAAACAACAGAAAATTACCGATTCAATAGGCAACGAGTTTAAATTCAAAGATAAGTTGGTTATTCATCAAGTCTTTTTTGTTGTGGCTGCATTATTCATTGGCCAACAATAGTTTAGGACTCAAGTTACAAACGTATCATGTGGAAAATACGATCAAAATCATCTCTGAAAGTTATGTTTCAAAACCTGACAAAAGAATGCCAGTACTCTGAAATTTCTCCAGATTACAAGAAATGAGCACTCAATACCGTATGCTCTAAAACACTTAAATGCAACATAATTGGTAGAATAGATATCTACACCAGCTTAATTAAACATTCAAGTTCCACTTTGCTTGTTTTTGGCAACTGAAAATTTCTGACATGAAGGAATATGCCAGGAGAGGTTAATAAATGTAATTCTGATAAACAATTTCTACTTCTCATACATTCAATTACAAATATGTTCTGCTTCTCTATCATGCACCCAGAACTTCTTACAAAGCACTAATAAAAGATGTGTAACTCCTTCATTCAAGATTTCAATTTGTAAATCTTTGAATAGAATTCAAGTGCCCCTCTAAGGGACTCCAGTCTCTTTATCTCTCTTAAGCATGACTATATTGATATATATGCAATTATGATAGCTACACACTGATATAAAATGAGTACATATGTATTTTCCTATTAAAATAATTAATTTCATCAAGTAACGATCACTAATGAATAGTAAATGAAAAGATTATATTTATGTTGGTAGCATATTTTTTTAGGAGTTATCAGATTGTCAAACAACAGGATTTTTAAAAAAATATCCTGGTGAGATGATAATTTTTGTGCCATAAAAGCAAAAATTGCACTGGACAAAATTAAATAGGAGAGCAACATTTTATTCAAGGCTATGCAATAGGCAAGAGAAACCAGAACTTAGTCTGAACTTAACTTCACTGAAATAAAAAATGAGAAAGTTTTTGTTTGTTTGTTTTTTTCCCCACTATGCAGGCCTCTCACTGTTGTGGCCTCTCCTGTTGCGGAGCACAGGCTCCGGAGGCGCAGGCTCAGCAGCCATGGCTCATGGGTCCAGCCACTCTGTGGCATGTGGGATCTTCCCGGACCAGGGCACGAACCCATGTCCCCTGCATCAGCAGGCGGACTCTCAACTGCACCACCAGGGAAGCCCGAGAAAGTTTTTAAGAGCTGAGGTGGATTGATGGAGGGGAGAGTTTCTAAGAGCTGCAGTGGGGGGAATCCCAGTCATGTGTGTTTTCTAACTGGCCTTACCCAAAGCAACAATAAACTTTCTCTCACCCTCATGACAGGAGGTAGCAGTACAACTTGGAGTAAGGCAGCTACCCAAGTTACGATCCTACGCTCCCAAAAAGACTGAGAAACGAGAACTATCTTCCTTGATGAGGACATTTGAAAGGGATGTCTCCCAGGTCCTTGAGAAAGCTGGTCCCGGGCTGAAAAACTGGCAAGAGGCTTTAAAAATTTTTATATCTCAAAAGGACAGTGAAAAAATATAGTAAGTTTTCTAAAATAAATGCTCTGAGGAAAGTGAAGGTAGGGCCCTCTGAGGTTAGACTTTCTGGATTCTTTAAGGGCCAAGGTGAGGGGGAGGCCTGGGGCCTAGAGGCAGAAAGAAGCCTGTCTAAAGTTTTGTCAAGCTGAGGGAAATGTCAAGGCCATCTTGATGAGTACTCAGTGCTAATAGAAACATTTAATAAATAAAAATATCAAATCAAATGTGTAACCAGCAGTAGAGGTAATGTGCCTCATTTTGTTACTGTCAAAGTGCAATTATCAATTTATCCCACGAAAAGCAGGCATTCTTTTTCCTTATGTTTATCTACCTTGCTCTCACTGCTTAGACAAGCAGTTGGCAATCTAAAGTCCACAGCCAAACTCAGCCCATAGATTTTGTTTTTAAAACAGAGTTTTATCAGAGCACAGCCATGCTATTTTGTTTACTTAGTATCTACAGCTGTTTATGCACTAGGAATGTAGAACTGAGTGGCTGTGACAGACACCATAGGACCCACAAAGCTGAAAATACTCTCTGGCCTTTACAAAAAAAAAAAAAAATGCTGACCTCTGCTTCAGACAATTTTCAATGTGAGCAGGGGCTTTGTCCCACTGACTTATAAGTATGATGGGATCCAAATTCATCTGCAAGTCACTGGATACCAAAAAGCATCCAAAAATATTTTTTATTGTTATTGTTTACTTAAGTTAAAAAGGTAATAGAAAAATGAAAGTAATAAGTTGAAGGATCTATGATTCTTCTCTTTTAAACTACCATACATTTACCATTTTTTTCTGTATTAACATGGTTGTGTTTCTCAGAATATCAGAAACACGGCGATGAAGAAATCCGACATCAGCTCACAGAGATATTTTGGAATAAATTTAACTTGATCCTTTCTTTTACTGGGATTCTTTCCCGAAGATTTTTTGTTTTTGTGGGTTTTTTTAAACATAGTTCTCTTGGCAGTACAGTTCATTTACTTTAGACTATTAAATCATAGTTACATGTTAATTGTAATCAAATTTTATACTAGTTGCTCTGATGAGTTCTTATAGCCATTGACATAGGACAGAGCAGACAGCTGTCACAGACTTCATCATGGCTGCCCAGCTTCAAAATAGGTTGCCTGAAAAGGAATGAGCTCCCAGAGATCGGATGAAGATGGTGGAGGAGTAGGATATGGCGCTCACCTTCTCCCACAAATACATCAAAAATACATCTACACGTGGAACAATTCTCACAGAACATCTACTGAATGCTGGCAGAAGACCTCAGACTCCCAAAAGGGCAAGAAAATCTCCACATAACTGGGTAGGACAAAAGAAAAAAGGAAAAAAAAAAAAGAGAGAAAAAGGAGTCAGGACGGGCCCTGCACCCCAGAGAGGAAGCCGTGAAAGAGGGAAGGTTTGCGTATCCTGGGAAGTCCCCTCACTTGCAGGACAATCAGCCAGGACAGAGGGGGAGCTTTGGAGCCTCAGAGGAGAGCACAGTAACTGGTTTATGGAGGGCAAAGCAGAGAGAGACCTGCACAGATGGTAGGTGCCGCTGCCCTGCACTCCCCAGCCTGAGATGCTCATCTGCTGGGGCTGGCAGGGTCTGAGTGCTGAGGCTTGGGTTTTGGAGGTCAGGCCCTGGGTGAGGACTGTGGTTGGCTTTGTGGAGACAGCTTGAGGGGGCTAGGGTGTGGTGTGACACAACTGAGGGAGTATGGGAAGAAGTCTGGGCCTGCCAGAGAGGCAAGGCACCATTGTCTGGGGGCACATGAGGTGAGGGGCAGGACCAAAATAGGAGCTTCCTTCTCCAGGAGAGTGCTCCCAGGTGGCAGGGCACTGCCTACACGAGCTCCAGGGGCAAGCGTGAGACACGGCTGCCATTTCAGACTAAAGAGGCGGGCGCGGACCACAGCTGCTGCCGAGGATCCCATGATTGGGCACCAACCGCTGCCCCCACCTTCCTGGGAGTGCACACAGGCCATGCACCTGCACACCCCCTATCAAGGGGATAACGGCCAGCACACACTGAGGAAAGAGATGGCAAGCATCCAAACCAAAAACAGCCCCTAAGTCAAAAAATATTAAATCCACACAAGCTATGCAGTGATGCTCCCAAATATAAATAGCCCTCCAAGACTACAGTAGATAATTGTTTCTCTTAAACTCAGAGTAAGAGAAATATAAGCAAAATGAAGAAGCAAACGAATGATTCCCACTTAAAAGACCAAGAGAATTCCCCTGAAAGAGCAAACAATGAAACAGACTTCTTCAGTCTAATAGACACAGAGTCCAAAAAGGAAGTAATGAAAATACTGAAGGAATTAAGAAAGCCTATTGACAAAAATGCAGATTGCTGTAAAAAGGAACTAGAAACTATAAAGAGGAGCCAAGAAAAATTAGAAAGTTCATTTGCCAAGATGAAAGCTGAGCTAAAGGCAAATAGCAGAATGAATAATGCGGAAGAAGGAATAAGTGATCTGGGAGATAAAATAATGAAAAGTAGCCAATCACAGCAGATTGAAAACCAAATTTAAAAAAATGAAAGCAATATAGGAGACCTATGGGATAATATAAAGCATGCCATCTATGTATAATAGGGATTCCAGAAGGAGAAGAAAGAAAAAAAGGACTGAAAATGTATTTGAAGAAATTATGGCTGAAAACTTTCCAAACCTAAATAAGGAAACAGATATCCAGATATAGGAAGCATAGAGGGTCCCAAACAAGATGAACCCAAACAGACCTACACCAAGACATATTATAATAAAAATGGTAAAGTTAAAGACAAAGAGAGGATTCTAAAGGAAGCAAGATAAAAACAAAGTGTTAATTACAAGGGAACCCCCATAAGGCTATCAGCTGATTTCTCTACAGAAAGTCTACAGGCCAGAAGGGAGGGGCAAAATATACTCAAAGTCTTGAAAGAGAAAAATCTGCAACCTAGAATACTATACCCAGCAAGATTATCATTTAAAATAGGAGAAATAAAGAATTTCTAAGACAAGCAAAAACTAAAAGAATACAGGAATACTAAACCTACCTTAGAAGAAATGTTGAAAGTTCTTCTCTAAATTGAAAAGAAACAAGCAGATATAGGAAGGAGGAAATCACACTTGGAAAGTAAATCACTTAAATTAGCCAGTATACAGACGATTAAAGAAAAAAAATAAAAACTACTGTGAAAGCAATGATAAACACATGGAACAGCAAAAGGATAAACATGAAGATGTAAAAAAGAACATCAAAATCATGAAATGTGTGGAAGGAGAGTAATAAAATGGAAAATGTAGATTATTTTTTTTTAAGAATGTGCATGTAGATTCTTTTATTTGGAATGTGTTTGAGCCTATATGACTATCAGTTTAATGCAAGCAGATACAGAAAGGGGTTAACATACTTGAAAAACAGGGCAGCCACAAATCAAAAACATAAAATAGATTCACAAAACCCCAAAAGAACACAAGCATAAAAGGAAATCATCAAACCACAGAAAGAAAAACAAAGGAACAAAGAAGAAACACAGAATCAACTGGAAAACAAGGTTTAAAATGGCAATAAATACATATGTATCAATAATTATCTTAAATGTCAATGGGCTGATTGCTTCAATTAAAAGATACAGAGTGGCAGACTGGATAAAAAAACAAGAGCCTACAATATGCTGCCTACAAGAGACCCACCTTAGAGCAAAGGACACACATATATTGAAAGTGAGGGGATGGAAAAAGATATTTCATGCAGATAGAAATGACAAGAAAGCAGGAGTTGCAATATTCATCATACTTTAAAACACAGGCCATAAAGAAAGATAAAGAAGGACACTATATAATGGTAAAAGGATCAATACAAGAAGAAGATTTTACACTCATCAATGTACATACACCTAATATAGGAGCACCCAGATACATAAAACAAATACTTTGAGAGTCCGCCTGCCGATGCAGGGGACACGGGTTCATGCCCCGGTCCGGGAAGATCCCACATGCCACAGAGTGGTTAGGCCCGTGAGCCATGGCTGCTAAGCCTGCGCATCCGGAGCCTGTGCTCCGCAACGGGAGAGGCCACAACAGTGAGAGGCCCGCGTACTGCAAAAAGACAAAACAAAAATCAAAACAAAAAAACCCCAAATACTAACAGACATAAAGGGAGAAATTGATGGGAATACAACAATAGTAGGAGATGTTAACACCCCACTCACATCAATGAACAGATCTAGACAGAATATCAATGAGGCAACAGGATCCTAAATGATACAATAGAACAGTTAGTCTTAATTGATATTTTCAGGACATTACATTAAAAAAATACATATTCTTTTCAAGGGCACATGGAACATTCTCTAGAATTAACCATGTACTAGGGCACAAAACTAACCTCAAAAAATTTAAGAGTACAGAAATTATTTCAAGCATCTTCCCTGACCACAATGGGCTGAAACTAGAAATCAACCACGGGAAAAGAAATGAGAAAAAAGCGATCAAATGGAGAGTAAACAACATGCTACTAAAAAACCAGTGGGTCAACTAGGAAATCAAAAAGGAAATTAAAAAGTACCTTGAGACAAATGACAATGAAAACACAACTACACAAAATCTACAGGATGCAACAAAAGCAGTTTTTAGAGGGAAGTCCATAGTGATACATGTCTTCCTCAAAAAACAACAAAAATCTCAAATAAACAAGCTAACCTACCATCTAAAAGAATTAGAAAAAAAAGAACAGACAAAACCTAATGTCATCAGAAGGAAGGAAATAATAAAAATCAGGGTAGAAATAAATAAAATAGGGATTAAAAAATAGGAAAAAAATCAATTAAACCAAAAGCTGGTTCTTTGAAATGGTAAAAAAAAAAATGACAAACCTCTGGCCAGGATAATCAAGAAGACAAGAGAGAGAACCCAAATAAACAAAATAAGAAATGAAAAGAAGAGATCTCAACTGATACTGCAGAAATACAAAAAATCATAAGAGAATACTATGATCAATTATATGCCAACAAATTTGACAACCTAGAAGAAATGGACAACTTCCTAGAAACATACAGCCCACCAAAATTGAATCAAGAAGAAATAGATAATCTGAACAAACGGATCACTAGAAATAAATTAGAATCTGTAATTAAAACAAAACAAAACAAAACAAAACAAAACAAACTCCCTACAAACAAAAGTCCAGGACCAGATGGCTTCACAGGAGAATTCTACCTACCACACATACAAAGAACTTATTCCAATCCTCCTTAAACTCTTCCAAAAGATTGAAGAGGAGGGACCACTCTCAAAGACATTTTATGAAGCCACCATCACACTGATACCAAAACCAGACAAAGATACTACCAGAAAGGAAAATTACAGGCCAATATCTTTGATGACTATAGATGCAAAAATTCTCAACAAAATATTAGCAAATCAAGTCCAACAACACATAAAAAAGATCATACACCATGACCAAGTGGGATTCACCCCAAGTTCACAAGGATGGTTCAACATATGCAAATTAATCAATGTAATACACCACATTAGCAAAAGAAAAGTCAAAAACAACATGATCATCTCAATAGATGCAGAAAAATCATTTGACAAAATTCAATATCTATTCATGGTAAAAACTCTTACAAAAGTGGGTATAGAGGGAACATATCTCAACATTAAAAAAACTATTTATGACAAACCCACAACCAATATAACACTCAATGGTGAAAAGCTGAAAGCCATCCTGATAAAATCTGGGACAAGCCAAGGATGCCCACTCTCACCACTTCTATTCAATGTAGTACTGGAAGTCCTAGTCACAGCAATCAGACAAGAAAAAGAAATAAAAGGTATCCAAATTGGAAGGGAAGAGGTAAAATTGTCACTATATGCAGATGACATGATACTATATATAGAAAACCCTAATGATTCCACACAAAAACTACTAGTTCTAATATATGAATTCAGCAAAGTGGCAGGATACAAGATTAACATTCAGAAATCAGCTGCATATTTTTACACTAACAATGAAATATCAGAAAGGGAATGTAAAAAAAATAACTTTTAAAATCGCACCAAAAAAATAAAATGCCTAGGAATAAATCCTGACCAAGGAGGTGAAAGACTTGTATGCTGAGAATATTAAAACATTAATAAAGGAAATAAAAGAGGATTCAAAGAAATGGAAGGATATCCCATGCTCTTGGATTGGAATAATTAGTATTGTTAAAATGGTAATACTACCCAAAGCAATCTACAGATTTAATGTGATCCCTATCAATATACCCATGGTATTTTTCACAGGAGTAGAACAAATAATCCAAAAATTTATACGGAACTATAAAAGACCCAGAATTTCCAAAAGAAATCCTGAGGAAAAATAACAAAGCAGGAGGCATAACTCTCCCAGACTTCAGACAATACTACAAAGCTACAGTAATCAAAACAGTGTGGTATTGGTACAAAAACGGATAATGGGGGAAAAACGGATCAATAGGGGGAAAAAATGGAGAGCCCAGAAATAAACCCACACACCTATGGCCAATTTATCTTCAACAAAGGAGGCAAGAATATAAAACGGGAAAAAGACAGTCTCTTCAGCAACTGGTGCTGGGAAAGTTGGACAGATGCATGTAAATCAATGAAGTTAGAACACACCCTCACACCATGCTCAAAAATAAACTCAAAACGGCTTAAAGACTTAGTTAACATAAGACATGACATGATAAACTCCTATAAGAGAGCACAGGCAAAACATTCTCTGACATAAATCATACCATATTTTCATAGGTCATTCTCCCAAGGCAATAGAAATAAAACCAAAAATAAACAAATGGGACCAAATCAAACTTACAAGCTTTTATGCAGCAAAGGAAACCATACAAAAAAACCAAAAAGACAACCTATGGAATGGGAGAAAATATTTGCAAATGATGCGATCAACAAGGGCTTAATCTCCAAAATACACAACACATATTGTATGCAGCTCATACAACACAACAACAAAAAAACAAACAACCCAATTGAAAAATGGGCGGAAGACCTTAATAGACATTTCTCCAAAGAAGACATACAGATGGCCAATAGGCACATGAAAAGATGCTCAACATCACTAATTATTAGAGAAATGCAAATCAAAGCTACAATGAGGTACCACCTCACACCAGTCAGAATGGCCATCATTAAAAAGTTTACAAATAACAAATGCTGGAGAGAGTATGGAGAAAAGTGAATGTTCCTACACTGTTGGTGGGAA
The DNA here is from genome assembly GCF_949987515.2 of Delphinus delphis. Classification (NCBI taxonomy): domain Eukaryota; kingdom Metazoa; phylum Chordata; class Mammalia; order Artiodactyla; family Delphinidae; genus Delphinus; species Delphinus delphis. Next base: position 147,919,032 of record NC_082684.1, read on the forward strand.
TGTAAGTTGGTGCAGCCACTGTGGAGAACAGCATGGAAGTTCCTCAGAAAACTAAAATTAGAACTACCATATGATCCAGCAATCCCATTCCTGGGCATATACCCAGACAAAACTACAATTCAAAAAGATACAAGCACCCCTATGTTCATAGCAGCAATGTTCACAATAGCCAAGACATGAAAACAACCTAAATGTCCACTGACAGATGAATGAAGAAGATATAGTATGTACATACAATGGAATACTAAAAGAGAATGAAATAATGCCATTTTCAGCAACATGGATGTAACTAGAGATTATAATACTAAGTGAAGTCAGAAAGAGAAAGACAAATACCATATAGTATCACTTATATGTGGAATCTAAAATATGGCACAAAAGAACCTACCTACAAAACAGAAACAGACTCACAGACATACAGAACAGACTTGTGGTTGCAAAGGGGGAGTGGGAAAGGGAGAGGGGTCAACTGGGAGTCTGGGGTTAGTAGATGCCCATTATTACATTTAAAATGGATAAACAGCAAGGTCCTACTGTATAGCACAGAGAACTACATCCAATCTCCTGGGATAAACCATAATGGAAAAGAAGATAAAAAAGAATGGATATATGTGTATAACTGAGTCACTTTGCTATACAGCAGAAATTAGCACAACATTGTAAATCAACTATACTTCAATTAAAAGAAAAAGGAGTGAGCTCCCTGTTACTGCAGGTGAGCAAACAAAGGGATGATAACAACTAGTGAGGGATGCAAAAACAGGGTTTCCTGATTCAGAGGAAGTTTCAACTGGGTGACCTCTAAGTTCCTCTTCATACCTAAGAATCTGTAAGCCTTTGTTATTTAGCATGAGGACATTCTGTAAACTGAAAAAGCATACACTATCAGAAAATTTTAAAAAATCATTCTTACATATGATGTTCTAGAAATATGACTGTTGATTAAATTCTCTGAGCAATAAACCTTGAAGATTTTGGTCTAATATATCCATCAGGTTGGCTGAAAATGATTGAGTATCTGGGCCAGTATCTATTCTGTTCACATGAAAATATGATTTGATCTCTAATATGAAAAAATAGTCCTAATATATGTACATAGTTTACATATTATACATGGTTTATATCTGAACAGAATGCACTTATAAACTTAGACCAGGTTTCAAAAGATAAACTCTGGACAAGTAATATAACCCCATTCTAAATCCTTACTGAAACTCCTCAGTAAGGGGTGTGTTTCTGTATGGCTCACTTCTACAGGATCACATTTACTGTAGTGTTTGGGTTCTACGGGTGGTCAATAAATCTTGGTTTCGCCAAAGTAGCAGCACTGAGATAAATATAGGAAGGAAGGATATAGTCTAAAGTTACGGTCAACACCATAAGGACTCTAGATGTGTCTCTGATGCTAACAGGCTCTGTAACCTTGGACGACTCACTTTAATCATCAGGCTTTAGTTTTCTCAGATATCAAGTAAGGCATTGGTTCTCTAACTTCAGAGTGTACGAGAATCACGTGTTGGGAATATTAAAACACAGATCGCTGGGCCTCCCCTTTAGAGTTTCTGACTCAATAGGTCTGAAGTAAGGTAGAAATTTTACAGAATAAGAATAAGAATTGGGAAGATGATGGTAGTGAGTTATCAAATCCTTAATACTTTATAGCTGTAATAGAGAAAGTAGCCAGCATCCAATCAATTACATCCAAAATGTAACTGTCTTTTTAATCAAAATTTCATTTGATTTAGAAGAAGGGAAATGAACACTCTTTCTAGTCCCCCTTTGGATTTCAACAGAGATTTTGATAATGTAAATGTTCTATAATACTTACGTCATAGCTTGATAAATGGATTCAATCCCGTAACGCATGGCAAATTCATCAACTATTTCTTGGGAGGCATCATCAAAGAAAACCTTCCAGGCTTCATCCCCTTTGACCTCTGGGATTTTCACTCCACCATTAGATTTCACTTCAGTCAAGTAATGGAACAAATTCTAAAAGTAAGTGGTTTTCAAATGTTCAGTTTTCTCAGACTAGGCCAGATATATTTAACTGTAACTTTCAGTCAATTATACTTATAATTGCATATAATGTTTCATCAGCATCTATAAATAATAGAAATGTCTCAGATTTTCATTCTAACGTACCTCATCTTTATACAAATTCTGATTTTATTTCTGTCTAAGTTTATACGGAATCAATGATTTAAGTGTTTCAGATATACCAAATCATTTTAGAAGGAAGTAAATGTTTTTTCATGTAAACATTTCTACATTCCGGAACATCTTTTGCATTCATGGGCTCTGAGTAAATTATAAAGCTCTGGACAAATAATGTGTCTGGGCTATGTTAATACACCATCTAGGTATGCAAATAATACTAAAGGACTTTGGCTGCAAAATGGCATGAGTCATGACAATGAATTCAGGTTGAAAATAAATATTTTTAGAACTTTGAAATGAAAAAAATCACTACAAAGAATTCCTTTCTGCTTTGAAGAAGTTGAGAAACTGCTGCATGGAGGCAGCCTGGGTCACTGAAGGACCCTGTCTCGGATTTCACTTCTTTTTGTGTCTTGGACCAACAGAAGACTCTGAAAAACAAAGTATGATGCTGTGCCTGTGATCCGAAATTTCTACCCGCATTTTAAGGCCAGTGTTGGCTCCCCATCCTGCCAGTTCAAGGGATTTATTGGTCTAAAAACTGAACCACCTTTCTTGACGGATTATCACTGGCTATACTGGAGTCAGGAAAGTAAGGTTTGGTTCTCTATCTAATGACTATATAATGTGTAAATGACTTAAATATTGTTCCTCATTTCCTTCTTTCGTAAAATGGAGGTGAAAATAATTACATATATACATTTTCATAGATATAGTTAGGAAAAATCATGTACAAAGGCAAAGATTCTCCCAGCTAACTTTTTCTTTCTTAGGAAGGTACTTCCTCTGTACCCTTTGAACATGGGAAAAGGCATATTCCTCAGCTTCACTTCATATTTTTTGATACACGGGATGTGTCATTTGGATCAGGGAAAAGCTCTGGTGACATGTCTAACTAAGCTCTCAGTTGCAAAGCATCCAATAATAAAAGCCTAAGATTATCTGTCTGTGCCTTTACACTGAGGCGCACACGAGAACTGATGACTCTGCCCTTTTGACTCAAATTGGGTGGTCTCTACCTCTCTCTAAGCCAACCAGGCTCCTTCTACTGGGTAGTATATTCTCTACTATCCATGGATGGAAAACTACATTCTGATACTCGCCACCCAGATGTGTTTGTGCAAAGGGTAGTTAAAATGGAGGAGGCTTCAGTATGTATAAAGCCCTCTGTTGTACTCAGAAAAAGAAAGACAAAATTACTGCTAATTACATTAGCTCTCCAAAGCCATTGCTACAATGTCAGAATATTTATATTTAATAGATAATACTAATTAAATCTTCAACAAAATCTGAACACTTACTCAGAATTCTCAAAAACTATCATGATTTGGATCCTCTCCTCCATTATTAAAGTACTATATATTTACAATGCTTCCAAAATATCATGACTTATTTCTTCAATGAATGCTTTCTAATATTCTTCTTCTTCCCTGGAAGAACGGTAATTTAATTTGGTCTACTTGTTCATTATCACCTTATTGCCTCATTTATTAAAACCCGCCTCGTATGTTTGTTCTAAATCTCATTCAAAGACAACCAGCTCGGGCTTCCCTGGTGGCGCAGTGGTTGAGAGTCCACCTGCCGATGCAGGGGACACAGGTTCGTGCCCTGGTCCGGGAAGATCCCACATGCCGCGCAGTGGCTGGGCCCGTGCGCCATGGCCGCTGAGCCTGCGCGTCCGGAGCCTGTGCTCCGCAACGGGAGAGGCCACAGCAGTGAGAGGCCCGCGTACCGCAAGAAATAAAAAAAGACAACCAGCTCTCTCTTCAGGGGGTAATACATAGGCTATGTGATACCCTAGCACATCACTTGCTATAGTACAGAGTAAGAACTTCAGGGACAATTTTACAAACCTAATTCAATTCTATTTTTAAAACGAATATTTTGTTGCATGATCCATAAACAATACAATCTTTCCTAGGTTTTGTTATTAATACAATTCAATTTACTTACCTCATGTAAACATGTATATTGTAAATGATACGGAGCAACCTTCTCCTCTCCTTTTATTTCCACATTGATTTTCAATCGAATGGCCCCAGACACAGCTGATTTATCTGTCCGTTTCTCTGATAAAGCAAAAAATAACTGGTCAGTGATTTTTGACATCATGTTTCTTATACAAGTTCTCGAAAGCTTTAAAAAGGGCTTATATTGCTAAAAGCCATTTTTCTAGATCAGGTTTGATTAACCATAATGATTCTGCCAAATACAATTTAAAATAATGTGCCTAATATGTCGCTGGGATTGTCAAACTGTGACATAAATATTTCAAATAGAAAAGCTCAATCAGAAGACCCTACCATTCTGATATAAATTTCTGTGTACTAGATCAGTTTATACAATGAAATTAATTAAAAGCAAAATAACTAAAGGAAAATATTAATGAGGAAAGTATTTTATCTAAAAGCCCCACTCTTTCTTTCTGTCCTTGAAAAAATGAGTCAAAGCTCTAACAAAAACATTTGTTATTAGGTTTCTTTGTCAGTGATTCATGAAGACCTATAGTCTACAGCCTGTGTCTACTTATGTGTTAGATTCACTCTTTCTTTGAATGGAATCAGTATGTAGCCAATTCAGTCTAATAATGTATGTGTGTAAGTGTATGCACGTGTGTCTAATATGAACTGAGTAGTAGCTGTGAGAGAAAGAAAAGCATAGTCACAAAACTCCTACAGTGTGAATGTAGGTAGGAGACCTATGTCTGATACCTACTTCCCTGATGAAACACATAAAGAAGCAAGCTGACCCATCTCAAAAACAAATGATAAAGAGATAGAGTGACGCAAAGTCAGCGGTGAAGACTTCTTCAATTGCCCCTTTTTCTAAGCATAACTGTATTTTTAGCCAAATAAGATACAGTTAAATCACATAGGCCACTTTCTTCTTGGGGAATGTCTGATGACTTTCATCGTTAATATTTAATAGTCATTGTGTTGTGAAGATTCTTCCCTTAGGACTGCCAGGATCTTGAGAGTTTCTCCTATTGGCTGGGAGATAGTTGATTCTCAACAAATGCTGAAGTTCTCTGCTGAAGCCAAGAGAAAGTCAAGTCCTGAGACCTTTCTGTCACAGACCTTTTCCTGGAATCACAGGGGAACATTTTAACTACCATCATTACAATGGATCCATGGGACACAGGCTCTGCTTAGATGCCTAGGACTTTTGGCCAAGTCCTCCTTCCATGGTGGAATGGATTCTAAGTAATGAGGAAGGAAGAACATTGCACAAAGAATGAAAATATGGTACTAATGGGGATGGAACCCACTGTGGGATTTTATACAAAGCTAAGACCTGTTCTCTCTCCTCCTAAAGGTTAAACATCAGCAATGACAGCACAAAAGTATGAATTGAGGATGAGCAGGCAAAGGTGTCCATGTTTGTTGCATCATGTTTTTCTTTCCATAGACTGAAGGACTGTTTCTGCACAAGAGCTGGGTGGCAGATTTTATTAAAAGCACATTCAAATTCTTTTGCAAACTAAATATACCCTTGTAAGTTTTGTCAAAAGAATAATTTGAGGAATTTCTGTTCTGAATTCTAACTCCCTCAATTCAAGAACATGTTAACTTATTGCAAAAAACAAAAACTCACGTAGGCAAGCCTCTTTAATTAAAACGCAACCTATGAGTATTGTGCAGAGTTAATGCCCTGAAGTTTACCCTTGCCTAACATCTCTGTTTTCATATATAAAGTTATTTAATACTATAAACAAGATACAGGAGGATTATCATTATAAGTGAAGCAAAACCTCTATGCCAATAATGGAGAAGCACCAATTTTCTTTAAAGATTTCCTCAAAATAAAATATTTTTTGATAACGAGTTTTTAGTCTAGCTTGAATCATCTATGTTCAGATAAGTTATATATCTCTCCTTCTTTAAATTATTATATAATTCAGATATTCATTAATTTTGTGGCCTTACCCCTTTACTTTGCCAAATATTACATTACTTGAAGTACGTAGGTTTTTAAAAAGTCAAAAGCACTCTTTAATTTGCTAAGATAAGTTGGTATCCTAAATGGAAACACTTCGTAATCCTGGGAGTATGTAAACCTTTCTTAGATTCACAACCAGACCTTAAAAATTTAATTAAAACATTTCAGATGATATGATAAAGCCATTTTGGATCATATCCTTTATAGAAAATGAGGCGATCCATATATATTTACTATTATTAAGTCAGCACTGAAGATTCTAGCTTATTATTCAGTTGTAGTAAAAGTCAAATTAAAACTTATCTTTATTCAATTCTTGGTTCCATAATAAAATTCCATTTTAAAATCATGCCAATTAAACATATTCTCAATATCTTCATCATCAGAATAAGAAGTCCACATGTGTATCTGGCTTTGCCTGCTAAAGCCTACTTTTATATCATCTTTGCAAAATATCCAAAATACACTTTTCCTTTATTGCCAAAATTCATTAAGGGACTAAAAGGAAATAACTCAGACATTATAAAGTCATAGGTTATTTATTTTCTATACATTTGGCAAGGTTTTTTGAAGCTATACTTTATGAATTAAAAATTCAGAATGGGATATTTTTCTCCTAAAAGACACCCAGTTGATTCCTAGAAAGAATTTTCTCTTTTCATCTCAAATTTACCAATATCTTTCAATAATACAGAGTTTGAATAATTATCACCTTAATTTCTAATGAAACTAAACTGCCTGAAGTCCATGAGAATGTTCGAGAAAAGCACTGGTTATTTTTACCTATATAGGAATATAATACCTTCCACAGATATTCTGGAATTTTATTTAACATTTTTCAAGTAGATATAAAGACAGTCACCTAAATTGTACCAGACATCCATTTCTCCACTCAGGGTCCTCACTTCTACAATTGTTTGTCCCAGAAAATCATCTGACTCCTTTTTGAAATGTTGCTTCACTCTGGATTTAATGTCATCATCTTCATCCCACACTCTGACTTTGATTCGATCTGTGGAGTTATGGCACTCACTGAAAACAGATGTGGATAAGTTAACAACCAGTGATAACTTCTCTAAATGGCATCTGATGTTAGCAACTTGTTTTAAATCTATCTAAGCCAGAAAGGCATAGTATATTACATAGTAAATAAGATTTCCCACAGACTATTCCACCCATGGGATGTTGCAGGTATCAGGGATATTGAAAAAAAGTTGTGATAGTTAAGTAATGTTAATAAGAGAAAATCCTACCTTATTCCATTCTATTTCCTTTAATTGAACTGGACGTAATCAAATATGGATCAGAAATCTTTGGGATATTTTCTCTAAGGTATATTTCTTATTTGCAACAGTTATCTATGATAACATGTCCATGCTCAGAAAATTGTGTACCATAAAGATAACTTAATTGCAATGGGTGTTGAGGAAGTGGACATCACAGAGTCCTATTGATAAGCTAAAAATCCCAGTAAGCATGTAAGATATTGTTAAATCAAATCATCACATATGGATACCCAGCATCTTTAAACATTCTCCTTCCATTTTGGCTACATTTCTCCTTATGTTCCTCGTCTTATCAAGACAAGCTAGATCAAATACATTCTTAGATTCCTTTGTAGTTACGGTCCAGATATTTGACCTGCATTCAAGCAAGATCTGAACTCAAATTGAGCAAAGCGAGCCAGTGACTGTATTGTGGGGTTTTGCTCTTTCGGCAACAATAGTGGTGGTCTTTTGTACTTTATTGTAGAGTCTCCAGTATTCAGTCCTGAGGGACAAAGTATTGATCAATGGTGGCAATGATGTTTTCTCCAAAGAAACCCCATGATATAACTGGACATTGTTTCTGCACAGTAGATTTAGAGGTGGGCATTTGGACCTCCCCAAAAATTCCTGAGTGACCTAAGAGTCTATGAAATAATTTTTTTTTCTGTGTAAGCTAACTAGAGTAGACTCTGTTGTTTGCAACTAAGAATACTGATCAATGAAATAATTTTTAAAGAATGAAGGGAGCTTCAATAATAGGCCTTAAAATGTGAAATTGACTCTCTGGAGGAGACAATGAGTGCAAACAGTGAAGATTTAATTACCTCAGGCTCGAAAGCTAATGCATTTTTAAATGCAGTAGCAAAACTGCTGGTCAAACTTTTGCTTGCTATACTTTGGAAATGTGACCACATGCCAACTGAAGCTTTTTTATTAGCACGAATGGTAGGAATAAAATTCAGAATACTGGCATGTGCTTATTAAATCTTGCTGCTTTCAAAAGTGTACTGTGGTAGAGATGCACTCAAACTAGAGCTAGAGAGTCTCTAAGCAGAGATGCCAAGGGAGCACAGCTACCTTTCCCTACAAGCAGAGGCTCACTCTGCTTGTGTTCTGCAATATAAATTGACTGAGAATATCATAATTTGGAACCCTGCAGGGTTGAGAACAGCCAGCTGCTTCTGTATACAAGATGTATGTATATAAGCAGAGGTTTCTGAGTGCAACTTCAAAAACATACGAAACTGTTGCCCCAGGGTGTTTCATACACTTTCCTTTAGGAAATCTCTAAGTGACAATGAAGGAGAACTTAGTGGCAAAGATCAGATTAATGGTGTTGCACCTTGGCATGCAGTTTTGCAGGGGCTGAGGCAGCAGCCATTAGGTTAAGAGTGAGGAATTGGTCAGAACAAAGGAGTCAGTAGCAACAAGTTACATTTTCCAGGCTGATGTGGTTACTCATAAAATGGTCTTGAAACTCACCTCCTGGAAGCCTGGTAAAATTTCCAGACCATGGTATTTGCAAATGTGCCTCAGGCTCACTACAGCTGTATTTAAAGTAATTTCTGGGTCCTTGAACTCACAATGAAAGGAAATGGACTCCAAGGAGAATCTCTTCCCAGCTAGGAAAACCATTTACCTGGATTTCCTGGGATGGTCCCAATTTATGTTTTTATAGATATGCAATGCCTTTTAATTCTTTTTGGAGCCCTCTTTTACTTTCATTTTAGTAGGCATTGGCACATTGGTCAAGGAAGGTCTCCCCAGATGTAGAACCAAGGACTTGGAGAAAAAAGATAAAAGAAATTCACCAAGAAAGAAGTACCAGGGCCTGCCAAATTGGCTAGCCAACTAACTACTTCTGCTGCTAGCATCAGGAAGTCCTGAGTAACCCACCCAGCAGGACTCTATTATATTTGCTATGTACCACCGACAGTCATATATTTTCTACGTTCCCTCTTACTGAATAAGACTTTTTACATTGCTACTATCCTATTTTCTTCTCTCTCCACAGTAATACATTGGGAATGTTAGAAGAAGATGACTTGTCTTTAGTGTATAGACCTAAGGATCACAAAGAACCAAACATGTAGCTGAGGGAGAGATTACCCAAATATCCTAGACTTCAAGCTAAATACAGTAACTGGATATAATTTGGGGATTATCTGCCTTGGAAGACAGAGGATGAATTCATTTTATTTAAAGTCCAGAGAAAGATATAAATATTGTGTATAAATACAGAATGCTCAGAGAGGTAGAAGGTGACAGATACAGTAAGTTCATTCACTCAGCAAGTTCATTCACTCAGCAACATATAAATATATTTTGCCTTTAACAGCAATGGACAAGTTACTGAAAATATATAACACAGGGAATTTTTTAGTTAGCCTAATTATGCTTTTGTGAAATATCCCAGTCTCCCTTGCAACTAGAGATGACCACTTGACATAGTTCTGCCAATGAGATATAAGCAAAAATCTTCTTGCCCTATTCTGTTTTCTTCTTTTATTACTCTGGAACATGTATGTAGAACATCCTCCACTAAAGATGATAAAACAGGAAGACAGATTTAGCTTTTTTCTTCAATGGAATAATGGAGTTACCAAACTAGCCCTCAAATGCCTATACCTGGAATTCTTGTTGAATGAAATAAATAAATCTCTTTTTGACTAAGCCACAATCATGGCTTAATGTGAAGCTGAATAAAATTCTAATTGAATCAGTGGGAAAATAATTAAATATCTACCAAGTTCATTATGCTTGATTATATATTAAATGATTTAAAATGTTTAATTTATTAACTCTTACTATTTTTGTACTTGCTGTTTTATTCCTTAACTATTTAACATGTGTTTCACAAACCTTGACTTTTATGAAAATATAAAGGCTTGCAGTTTAGATGGGAAACTGGAGGCTTATGTAGGAAAATTTGACAGAAATATTTTTACACACAAGGGAAAAGTCTATCACATAAAATAGAGAGAAAAAGCATACTCCCATTAAATCTTACTCCACTAGATCATTCCCCACCTGATTAATTAGCTAACAAAGACTCCTAGTTTAGTTCACCAGCTTGTGATTTGGCCTTTCTATAAGAAGAGAATAAGATATTTTACTGCATAAACTCTTGGTAAATAAAGTAAGTATTATTAAAGCCATTTGCTTTGTAGTTTTTTTTTTTAACTAAAAACAATCTGCATCTTAAAGAATAGTTCATATGTCTAATTTTGTGTTTTTTCATTGTTAAAGAGAAGAATGGTTTGGTTTCCATGGGAATAAGTTATTTTATTCTTTCCCAAATTAAAGCAAAGCGTTTCCCCCTTCTGGACTCAGAATTATTGTGTGTGTTTGTGTTCTGTTTTTTTCTTTATTTTTGTTTTCAGTTCACAGATACCCTATCTCTGTACAGCCAATCACTATTTGGCCAATTTTCTTTTGGAAGCCATCCAGAAGACTAATTTCCTTATAATTATTTATTCCAAATTTGAAAATGGTCTTACTGTAAACATTTTTAGATTTAGAGTTTCCTGGATATGGCCCAAATACATATCTCCTATAATTAAGGCAAAACAAAAAACAAAGACAAAAAGCAAAAAAAAAAAAAACCAAAACAACCCCCAAACCCAATCTGTACCCAATTTATAAGAGTTTAACCTATTCTGAGAAGGACTGCTTTACCTAGAGAAATGCCCATGAATTTCATAAAGCCAATAAAGCCTGACTTCAATGGAACAATGAGCTGTTGCTCAAGCAGTCATCCTCCAATGGGAAGTCATTACAAAAGTAGTGTATGAGCAAATGACCATTCAAAAATGAGAACCGTACCTATAGTCAAGCTAGTTCTAATGAAGCAACCAAAATACATCTCACACAGCAACTATATCAGAAAAAAAGCCAATAGTAAATTATGTTGCCATTAAAAATCATGTTCTTTAAGAGTTTATAAAATTCTAGCTATATATTTTAAGTATAGTAAATGAAATTTCTATAATATTTTAATGCTATTATACCAGATTTTGTTAATAGACACATTAATAAGAGAGATATTAAATATATATGTGTTTTTATATACATATATACCCATATATGTGTATGTATATATATATGCACTGAAACAAGCTGTAAGGTTATATGTCAAAATATAGGTGGTAAAATTAGTGAAAATTTTTATTTTATTCTTTACATTTTCCTATCACAATCAACAAAATTGTATTTTAAAATATCTAGTAATTGTAAATAATCTCATTTCAACTCAAACTGGAAGTCAGGGCATTGTTGGAGAAAATCAACAGCCAGAAACCTGCAAGAGCCATCCTTAGGCAAAGCAGCAGCAGCCTTTCAGGCAGTGACTGAATTCTCTAGTTACAGCTTAGTTCCTTAAACTCTGACCCACCAAATGGAAATATGTGAGACACATGATGTGCACATTTCCTCTCAGTGATTTATTACAAATTATGAAACCCACTTCCATCACAGTATATGTGTCTTGTTATTGAATTAAGAGCCCTAACCCTATTATCTTTTAATTGTATTATAATAGATAGACAAACTCTAAGTTCAAAACCCAGTGCCAGTGCACAGCGACTTTCCCCACTGCATTTATCAAGGACAATTTAATTATGGGAATTAGGATGGAAAAAAATCCCCTGGTCCTCAACATTTTACTTTTTTTTTTTTTTTTTTTTGCCATACACAGGCCTCTCACTGTTGTGGCCTCTCCCGTTGCGGAGCACAGGCTCCGGACGCGCAGGCTCAGCGGCCATGGCTCGCGGGCCCAGCCGCTCCGGGGCATGTGGGATCCTCCCGGACCGGGGCACGAACTCGTGTCCCCTGCATCGGCAGGCGGACTCTCAGCCACTGCGCCACCAGGGAGGCCTCAGCATTTTACTTTTGTTTAAGTTTTTCTGAGGATATTCTATGTAGTAATTGGACGTTGTAGATCCATTCTATTAATCAATGACATGGAAGACAAAAGAATGAGAATAAGAAATAAATTATATTATTAGAGGCACTTTTGTAAAAGAAAAGGAGCTGAAGAGGAATTCATATGCTGACATTTAAGGATTGGCTGAATGAAGTCCTAGTACTGTAATAGGCCAGAGAACCAAAGGACAAAGTATGATCTTATAAGATATACCAATTTTCCTGCCCCACCTTCCAGCCCCACAATTAGACCATCAATACCTCAAAGTCCTGTATTCTATTTTTATATCTATTTTTATATCTAATATTTCCTTCACAGGTACTAATGTTGCAGATAAATTTATTTTAATAGCTGTTTTGAGACTTATTCAATATTAAATATTACAAAATATTAATTATGTTAAAATAATAAAGGTAAGAAACTGGTTTAGAAAAATACTTTATTGTCCATTTTGCTGTGCAAAGAGAGAACACTTAGGGAGAGAGATCAGAAAACAGAAAGATCTATATGATGTCACTTTTAGGTGGAATCTAAAAATCTGAACTAATAAAAACAGAGAGCAAAATAATGGTTACCAGGGGCTGGAAGGTGGGGAAATAGGAGAGATGTTGTTTAAGAGTACAAAATAGTGGATAAATAAGTCCTAGAGATCTAATGCACAATATAGTGAATATAGACAACAATATTATATTAATCACCAAACTTGCTAAGAGACTAGATCTTAATTATTCCCACGACAAAAATGGTTATGGTAGTCATGTGATGTGATAGAGGAACTAGTTAATGCTACAATGGCAATCATATTACAATATACAAATGTATCAAATCAACATATTTTTCCTTAAATTTACACAGTGTTATATGCCAAATATAATTTAAAAAGAAACAACACGTAGAAAACAGGAGAATCAAATTACTCTTTCAAAAAATAGGAGAAATATATATGCATGCGAATGTGTGTTTGTGTGTGTGCGTGCACGCAATAGGGATGGTTTCTACTCACCACCTCTTTGGTTCACCACACGTTTTTCCCAACTCAGACCCTTTGTTCATTGTGTTTCTCAGAGCAAGGATGTCTTTTCCCTACTCCTCTACCTAATGAACACTTAGCTGTCTTTCAAGACTCAGATAAAATATCACCTCTGTGTGAAACTTCCCTAAGAAAAATTTTTCCAAACCCTAGTACCTACAGCAAATCGATATGAAAAAACTGTTTATCAGAAACATAAGAGAAATATCATATGTCACAGTAATCATACTCTTCTTTATTGTTGCTCATTAACTATTACAAATGTGCATATTCCAATTAGTGGCTAATTATGCAGCTGAAATCTAACCATTTGCTTTAAGTTGGAAATAAGATCCACTTTGGATATATGTTTGACATTTATTGGACATGTGATTAAAGGCATTATCTTTTCAAACCTGATTTTTCTTTAAGTGGTGACATGCATTTTTTTCTTCAACTAACTTGTCCATAGATAAAGAAGCTGCACAGCAAAAGATAATGTAAATGTAAGGAGCCAAGGACAGTGTATGTTGTCACTGTTCTGTGGTTGTCCTACTCTAGCTCTAATATTCCAAGGTCTATGATTCATAGAATAAGTTATGCCTTTTTCATTTTACTTTCAAGGCCAATGTGTATTAGGCATGATGGAGTAACAGAACAAACTTGGAAAAGGATCTGCCTGATTCAAATTCCATTTGAGCCACTTACTAGCAATATGACTCTGGGCAAGTTATGCAATTGCACTGAGCCTCCATGCCCAATCTATAAAACTAGAACATTGATATTGATCTTTTAAACATGATTAAATATATAAAAAAACACAGAACTATGCTGGGCATTTAGCAGGCTTTAATTAGATCTAGCTAACTAATGCAGCTAAGTACATCATTCAAACATATAAATATATTTCGCCTTTAACAGCAATGGACAAGTTACTGAAAATATATAAAACAGGGAATTTTTTAATTAGTCTAATTATCAAAACACTGAAAATTAAATCATTGATATATATTGATATAATAAAATTTTATTCAACAAAAACACTGTTTTAGGTGAAGATTTATTTCAGGGGTCTCTATACTGTTCCATTGATCTATATATGTCTGTCTGTATTACAGTACCACACAGTTTCTGTTACTATAGATTTGTATTATTTTTCCCCATAACAAATTTTTAAGTGTACAGTACAGTATTGTTGGATACAGGTATATGGTTTATAGCTAATCCCAGAACTTCTCTTGCTTAATTACAACTCCGTGCCTACTATTTACAATAGCCAGGACATGGAAGCAACCTACGTGTCCATCAACAGATGAATGGATAAAGAAGATGTGACACATGTATATAATGGAATATAACTCAGCCATAAAAAGAAACGAAATTGAGTTATTTGTAGTGAGGTGGATGGACCTAGAGTCTGTCATACAGAGTGAAATAAGTCAGAAAGAGAAAATTAAATACCGTATGCTAACACGTATATATGGAATCTAAAAAAAATAAATGGTTCCGAAGAACCTAGGGGCAGGACAGGAATAAAGACACAGATGTAAAGAATGGACTTGAGGACACGGGGCAGGGGAAGGGTAAGCTGGGACGAAGTGAGAGAGTGGCATGGACATATATACCCTACCAAATGTCAAACAGATAACTACAGGGAAGCAGCCACATAGCACAGGGAGATCAGCTCAGTGCTTTGTGACCAACCTAGAGGCGTGGGATAGGGAGGGTGGGAGGGAGACACAAGAGGGAGGGGATATAGGGATATATGTATATGTATAGTTGATTCACTTTGTTTTACAGCAGCAACTAACACAACAATGTAAAGCAATTATACCCCTATAAAGATGTTAAAAAAAGAAACAGAAAACTCTGTGCCTATTGATTAGTCACTCCCCATTTCACCCTCTCTCCAGCCCACAGAAACCACCATTCTGGTCTTTAATTCTGTGAATATGATGATTTTAGATACCTCATGTAAGTGTAATAATGCAGTATTTGTCTTTCTGTAACTGGCTTAGCATAACATCCTCAAGGTTCATCCCTACTGTCACATATTGCAGAATTTCCTTCTTTTGTAAGGATGAATAATATCCCATTGTATGTATATATCACATTTTCTTTATTCATTCACCTGTCACTGGACATTTAGGTTGTTTCCACATCTTGGCTGCTGTGAATAATACTGGGCTTGGAAGCGCTAATATCTCTTTGAGATTCTGATCTCAATTCTTTTGGATATATACCCAGAAGTGAGATAGCCAGATCAATGGTAGTTCTGTTTTCAAATGTTTGAGTAAACTCCATACTGGTTCCCATAGCAGATGTACCATTTTGCATGCCCACCAATAAGGTACAAAGGTTCACACAATGGGAAAAGATAGATAGGAACTGGGACCACAGAGGAAGGTCCCATCCAACAGAAGCTTGAATCAGGAAGGAAACCCACACATCATTGGTGATGCTGTCCAAGGCAGAGAGAAGGAAAAAAAATACTCTGGCTTCTCCCATCCTCCCACCTTTGATCTTATTGCAGTGCTTCCTCATGGCCAAACCTAATGGGCAGGGAAGTCTGGGAAAGGTAGCCTTTAGAGTTCAGTTCCCTGAGATAAAGAACACACCAAAGACATTTCAGGGAATAAATGGTATAGCAAACAGGTAAATGACCAGCACATATGCCAAACTCATGTAGAAAATGCCATAAAGAAACACATAACACTATGCACTTGGTTTGAAGTGTTTCTTTGTTTCTCTTACTCCTTTTAGCATTGCTGTGCCTTTCCCTAAGAGGTCTTTACATTTGCATCTTCATAGATAAAACCCTTTAACGCTAAAAGCATTTTTCTAGAGTGTATCATTCAACTTCCTTATTTCAGGAAAGGAAACTGATAAGAAGAGAATAATAAACATTTTTGCACTAGGTAACACAATGAGTGATTTGGAAAGAAAATTATGAGTATAAAAATGCTTTGAGGGCTTCCCTGGTGGCACAGTGGTTGAGAATCTGCCTGCCAATGCAGGAGACACGGGTTCAAACCCTGGTCTGGGAAGGTCCCACATGCCGCAGAGCAACTAGGCCCATGAGCCACACTACTGAGCCTGCGCATCTGGAGCTTGTGCTCCACAACAAGAGAGGCCGCGACTGTGAGAGGCCCGCGCACCGCAAAGAAGAGTGGCCTCTGCTCGCCGCCAAGTAGAGAAAGCCCTCGCACAGAAACAAAGACCCAACACAGACAAAAATTAATTAATTAATTAAATTTTAAAAAAGAAAAAAAGAAAAGAAACTTGTTTAAAAAAATGCTTTGAAAAAATAATAGTGCTTTATAAATATAAACCATTTTATTATCATTAATGTTATATAGTCACTCTGTATAAGCATATGGATGCTTTAACTTTTTTAAAATACTGTTTTTCAGAAAGATGGAGCATCCCTCTACCAATTTCCACTGCAGTGAGCACGATTCATATTATCACATATTTGCATTCAGTGCCCTACTTGACTCAATGAATGTTACTGTCAATATTTTAATGGAAAGATATTGCTTAGTGTTAACCTTTAAAAGGTTTGATACTTGATCTATATAATTGTATTTAATTTTAACTGAATTTGTATAAATGCACGATCATACTCTACATACCATTTAGCATCTCCACTTTTTAAATTTAATATGTCATGTCCATCCTGACATATACACATATACATCATTCTTTCTAATGATTGTATGATATATTCCATTATATGGATGTTTTCTAATGAATTCATCCCCTATAGATAGTAGATGTGTATTTAGGTGGTTTCCAATGTCTTACTGTACTACTATACAGAATGCTTTGTATGTATATATTTATGAACTTATAAAAATATTCTAGTCTGACAAATTATTAAAAGTGGATTTTTTAGGTTGGAAGTCATGTCAGTTACATACACATCTGTATACAGATAGATACACACACACACACAATTACTAAAATGTCCTGCAGAAAGCATATATGTGCTTACACTACACCTGTTTCTCTATACTTTCATTAGTACTGAGTACTAATTACTTTTCAATCTTTGCTAATCAGAAAGCTGAAATATGCCTTCTCCTATTATATTGACTTTTAGGGAGTCCATCTGTTATACATTAAATTAAATATAAAAAAATGAAATATGTATGTACATTTCTACAAAACTTTCCTCTTTCCCACACCAGTGCAATTGAAAAGGAGAAAAAAAAATGAATGAAAAGTGCCCTCCCCCACCATATAACAAAGAGACCTCTAAAAAGGAGCTTATGATTATTTCTTGCCAGAGAAAAAGGGTTAAAATAGCCAGAATCTGTACCTGGCAAGAGAACAGAATCAGTCAGCATGCTTTTTTATAGGCACTTAAGTTGCCTTTCTCTGAGAGGCTCCCCTTCACTCTTCGCTAGAAAAGAACAGCTGCTATTCTCCTGAGAAACTCTGAAGCAATGATGGGAATGTCAGTGGCAAGCTGCAGTTACATCAGTTGCCTGAGCAGACCTTATCTGAACACCACACTTGAATGAGAAGCAGCGATGATAAAGGTAAATACTACTAACTAACACCCCTCTCATTCCAAACATCAGCAACACAGCAACAGTGCACAGGCTAGTGGAAAACTTCTGCACTAATCACCAAGGAATTGCTAAAACAGAGAAAAAACATTAGGAAATCCTACCATCCAATTAACTTTTCCACTTAAATCTAAGCTCAACCAATTATTGGGAATGGAGCAGTTATGCCTAAGAATTCATAAATAGTAATGTTGGGTATACTTCAGACCTCTCTGGACTCTTTTGCTGGATGTTATGGAAAATACAAAGAGATAGAATTCAAAAAGAAAAAAAAAACCAAGTCACCACACAAACACAAAAAACCACTTGACAGCACCTGTGTTATTGTGGCAATGGTGCTCATCAATAGTAGCTACCCTTCATCATTAAAATGTAAACTCAAGTGTCTTGAAAATTAGAGTTCGACCTACATAATTATGAACCTTTAGCCGAAAATTTAGATAAAAAATACATCTATTTGAATGTTTTCAAACTTCCAAAAGAACACAACTTGATCAACTATAAACATAGCTTAAAAAGGTACCAAAACAAACTATCCTCCAGATGATATAAAGGGTATGACTGATTATTCACAAAGAATTAATTTCAACAGAAAATATTACATTAGGTTAAACCATATGAAATTGCCATTATTGTAGGTCAAAAGAGTTGACCATCAGCAATTTCATATGGCTTGGCCTAGTAATAACTAGTTCCATATAACAAAATCTTGTTTGTGTCCTAGTTGAACATACACTTTGTACTTGGCAAGTACAAGAAATTCTATGAAATTAAAAAACTAGTGCGATCACATAACAGTCTGATCATTAAGATACTGAAGAAATTAGTGGTGGTGGTGTGACAGGGAAAATAAAGAAAAGTACCAAGTAACAAAGATACTCAAGATTTCCTAAATTGGATGTATTTGAGAATGGTACTGATCCTAGAGGGGACCACTTAAATACTACTGTAAAACATTTTTCAAGAAAGTCAGTCACTCCTCGGGGGACTTCCTTATCCCTCCCCCACCAGACAATGGATTAATTTTGTCTATTCAAGGAAATTTCAAGATCTTAAGCCCATGTGAGAATATTATCCTGACCTTAAAGTAGGCAGCAGTCAAAACTTCTGGCTATTAAAGAATTTCTTGGGGTTCTAGAAAGATCAGATCCATATTCATCAGGGACAGTAGATAAATAAAGAGGATAAGATTTTACATAATAGGAGAAAAGATGTAGGGTGCCAGCATTTTATAAAGGGCACAGTAGAAGCCAGGCAAGACTGTCAGAGGTCTAAGGTCAAGGCCAGATGGCCATAGATGGTAAGGAAAGCTAGCCAGGTGTATAGATAGCATTCACATAAGAGCCACTCTTGAGTTGCACTGATCCTCTTTCCATAAATGTAAAGTCTTCTAAGGGGACTGACTCTTTCTGCTTGTCCACTGGCTATTAGCTGTACGAAAGCATGCCTCATTCTAGAATAGTCCACAGCCTCTGAAATCTCCTGGAAAGGCAGTGCATAAAAGTATCAGCGACTTAACTTTCCCCCAATTTACCATTTCTCCACAACTTTACTCCTGTATTATGAAATACTGTGGGTTCTAATCACTTAGTTTCATTTCAATCTTTGTGACTAAATATACCACTGAAAAATAAACTTGGACTAGTTGTTTCAATTACTTGTAGGAACAAAGCAAGGTAAAAACGATAGCTTAAAATCAAACATTTAATTAAACATGCTTTAAATCATATTAAATATGGCCCTTATATTAGCAGTGTTGAAAAAATAGTGTCTCGTTCTTTGAAGGAATTTTCCCAATACATGAACTTAATTATTTGGCAACGGTAAAGTTTCACGAAGTAATACACCTATGATGTCAGAAAGGGTCTGAGATATCATCTTCAGATAAAAACACATGTTAAATGTCCCCTCAGAATTAGTGGTAGTTTTCCATCCTGTGCTTTCTTAATTTTATCCATAGTTCTGTGAGGACAGATCGAAAAAGGATGTCAAAATCTAGTCTTAGTAAAAGCTCAAGAAGTTATTCTACTGCTTATTTCAGTGCTTTAAATAAGACAAAATGCATTTTGTCCCTTTTACTGTCCCTTCAATTTCAACTCTAATCAAAAGCATCACCAAAAGTAACATATCATGAAGACTAAAGGCATTGGTAAGGTTTCATCAGGCAGGAAAACATATACTGGTGATGCTAGTAAAAAAGTAAATGCTTGACTGCTGCAACGTCATGCTGGCCTCTGCCGCCACAGGCTCGTCCTGCATTCTGTACTCCTCCCTCCCCACGGCCTGAGTGAGCCAGAGCCCCTAAATCAGTTGCTACTTTACCCCATCCTGTCTGGGCAGGGAATAGACGCCCTCAGGCGACCTACATGCAGAGGCAGGGCCAAATCCAAAGTTGAACCCCAGGAGCAGTGAGAACAAAGAAGAGAAAGGGAAATCTCTCCCAGCAGCCTCAGGAGCAGCAGATTAAATCTTTACAATCAACTTGATGTACCCTGCATCTGTGGAATACCTGAATAGACAACAAATCATCCCAAAATAGAGGCGGTAGACTTTGGGAGCAACTGTAGACTTGGAGTTTGCTTTCTGCAACTAATTTGTTTCTGCTTTTATGTTAATCTTAGTTTAGTGTTTAGAGCCTATTATCACTGGTAGGTTTCTTTACTGATTTGGTTGCTTGCTTCCTTTTTATATATGTATTTTTTTTCCCTTTTTCTCTTTTTGCGTATGTGTATGCTTCTTTGTGTGATTATGTCTGTATAGCTTTGCTTTTGCCATTTGTCCTAGAGTTATTTCTGTCCCTTTTTTTTTTTTTTTTTTAGTATAGTTTTTAGTTCTTGTTCTCATTGGTGGATTTGTTTTTTGGCTTGGTTGCTCTCTTTCTTTTTTTAAATTAATTTCTAATTTCTTAATTTTTAATAATTATTTACATTTTACTAACTTTATTTTATTTATTATTTCATTCTTCTTTCTCTCTCTCTCCTTTCCTTCCTTCCTTTCTTCCTCCTTCCCTCCCTTCCTTCCTCACCCTCTTCTTCTGAGCCATGTGTCTGACAGGGTCTTGGTGCTCTAGCCAGGTGTCACGCCTGAGACTCTGAGGTGGCAGAGCCAAGTTCAGGACATTGGTCCACCACACATCTCCCAGCCCCATGTAATATCAAATGGAGAAAGCTCTCCCAGAGACCTCCATTTCAATGCTAAGACCCAGCTCCACTCAACGACCAGCAATCTACAGTGCTAGAACCCTATGTCAAACAACTAGCAAGACAGGAACACAACCCCACCTATTAGCAGAGAGACAGCCTAAAATCATGATAGTTCACAGACACCCAAAAAGAGACCACCAGACGTGGTCCTGCCAACCAGAAAGTCCAGATCCAGCCTCATCCAGCAGAACACAGAACACAGGCATCCAGCAGAACACCTCCACCAGGAGGCCTACACAACCCAATGAACCAATCTTGCCCACTGGGAGAAGATACAAAAAACAACAGGAAGTACGAACCTGCAGCCTGCAAAAAGGAGACCCCAAACACAGTAAGTTAAGCAAAATGAAAAGACAGAGAAATATACAGAAGATGAAGGAGAAAGGTAAAAACCCACCAGACCAAACAAATGAAGAGGAAATAGGCAGTATACCTGAAAAAGAATTCAGAGTAATGATAGTAAAGATTATCCAAAATCTTGGAAATAGAATGGAGAAAATACAAAATACGTTTAACAAGGACCTAGAAGAACTAAAGAGCAAAAAACAGTGATGAACAACACAGTAAATAAAATTACAAACTCTCTAGGAGGAATCAATAGCAGAATAACTGAGGCAGAAGAAGGGATAAATGACCTGGAAGACAAAATAGTGGAAATAACTACCACAGAGCAGAATAAAGAAAAAACATTGAAAAGAACTGAGGACAGTCTCGGAGAACTGTGGGACAGTATTAAATGCACCAACATTCGAATTATAGGGGTTCCAGAAGAAGACGACCAAAAAAGAGACTGAGAAAATATTTGAAGAGATTATAGTTGAAAACTTCCCTAATATGGGAAAGGAAATAGTCAATCAAGTCCAGGAAGCACAGAGAGTCCCATACAGGATAAATCCAAGGAGAAATATGCCAAGACACATATTAATCAAACTATCAAAAGTTAAATACAAAGAAAAAATATTAAAAGCAGTGAAGGAAAAACAACAAATAACATAAAAGGGAATCCCCATAAGGTTAACAGCTGATCTTTCAGCAGAAACTCTGCAAGCCAAAAGGGAGTGGCAGGACATACTTCAAGTGATGAAAGGGAAAAACCTACAATCAAGATTACTCTACCCAGCAAGGATCTCATTCAGATTCAATGGAGAAATTAAACCCTTTACAGACAAGCAAAAGCTAAGAGAATTCAGCACCACCAAACCAGCTCTACAACAAATGCTAAAGGAACTTCTCTAGGCAGGAAACACAAGAGAAGGAAGAGACTTACAATAACAAACCCAAAACAATTAAGAAAATGGTAATAGGCACATACATATTGATAACTACCTTAAATGTAAAAGGATTAAATGCTCCAACCCAAAGACACAACCAGCTGAATGGAAACAAGAACAAGACCCATATATATGCTGTCTACAAGAGACCCACTTCAGATCTAGAGACACATACAGACTGAAAATGAGGTGATGGAAAAAGATATTCCATGCAAATGGAAATCAAAAGAAAGCTGGGGTAGCAATTCTCATATCAAATTAGAAAAACAGACAAAATAGACTTTAAAATAAAGATTATTACAAGAGACAAAGAATGACCTATATAATGATCAAGGGATCAATCCAAGAAGAAGATATAACAATTGTAAATATTTATGCACCCAATATAGGAGCACCTCAATACATAAGGCAAATGGGGAAATTGACAATAACACAATCATAGTAGGGGTCTTTAACACCCCACTTTCACCAATGGACAGATCATCCAAAATGAAAATAAATAAGGAAACACAAGCTTTAAATGCTGCATTAAACAAGATGGACTTAATTGATATTTACAGGACATTCCATCCAAAAACAACAGAATACACTTTCTTCTCAAGTGCTCATGGAACATTCTACAGGGTAGATCATATCTTGGGTAACAAATCAGGTCTTGGTAAATTTAAGAATACTGAAATTGTATCAAGTATCTTTTCCAACCACAACACTATGAGACTAGATATCAGTTACAGGAAAAAAATCTGTAAAAAAAATACAAACACATGGGGGCCAAACAATACACTACTAAATAACCAAGAGATCACTGAAGAAATAAAAGAGGAAAACAAAAAATACCTACAAACAAGACAATGAAAACACGATGACTCAAAACCTATGGGATGCAGCAAAAGCAGTTCTAAGACGTAAGTTTATAGCAATACAATCCTACCTCAAGAAACAAGAAACATTTCAAAGAAACAACCTAAACTTACACCTAAAGCAATTAGAGAAAGAAGAACAAAAAACCCCAAAGTTAGCAGAAGGAAAGAAATCATAAACATCCCATCAGAAATAAATGAAAAAGCAATGAAGGAAACGATAGCAAAGATCAACAAAACTAAAAGCTGGTTCTATGAGAAGATAAACAAAATTGATAAAACTTTAGCCAGACTCATCAAGAAAAAAAGGGAAAAGACTCAAATTAATAGAATTAAAATGAAAAAGGAGAAGTAACAACTGACACTTCAGAAATACAAAGGATCATGAGAGATTACCATAAGCAACTATATGCCAATAAAATGGACCATCTGGAAGAAATGGACAAATTCCTAGAAATGCACAACCTTCCGAGACTGAACAAGGAAGAAACAGAAAATATGAACAGACCAATCACAAGCACTGAAATTGAGACTGTGATTAAAAATCTTCCAACAAACAAAAGCCCAGGACCAGATGCCTTCACAGGCAAATTCTATCCAACATTTAGAGAAGAGCTAACACCTATCCTTCTCAAACTCTTCCAGAATATAGAAGAGGGAGGAACACTCCCAAACTCATTGTACAAGGTCACCATCACCCTGATATCAAAACCAGACAAAGATATCACAAAGAAAGAAAACAACCAGCCAATATTACTGGTGAACATAGACGCAAACATTCTCAACAAAATACTACCAAACAGAATCCAACAGCACATTAAAAGGATCATACAGCATGATTAATTGGGGTTTCTTCCAGGAATGCAAGGATTCTTCAATATATGCAAATTAATCAATGTGATACAGCATATTAACAACTTGAAGGAGAAAAACCATATGATCATCTCAATAAATGCAGAAAAAGCTTTTGACAAAATTCAACACCCAGTTATGATAAAAACCCTCCAGAAATTAGACATAGAGGGAACTTACCTCAATATAATAAAGGCCATATATAACAAACCCATAGCCAACATTGTGCTCAATGGTGAAAAACTGAAACCATTTCCACTAAGATCAGGAACAAGACAAGGTTGCCCACTCTCACCACTATTATTCAACATAGTTTTGGAAGTTTTAGCCACAGCAATCAGAGAAGAAAAATAAATAAAAGGAATCCAAATGAGAAAAGAAGTATAACTGTCACTGTTTGCAGATGACATGATACTATACATACATATACATCCTAAAGATGCTACCAGATAACTATTAGAGGTAATCAATGAATTTGGTAAAGTAGCAGGAGACAAAATTAATGCACAGAAATCTCTGGCATCCCTATACACTAATGATGAAATATCTGGAAGCAAAATTAAGGAAACACTCCCATCTACCACTGCAACAAAAATAATAAAACACCTAGGAATAAACCTACATAAAGAGAAAAAAGACCTGTATGCAGAAAACTATCAGACACTGATGAAAGAAATTAAAGATGATACAAACAGATGGAGAAATATACCATGTTCTTTGATTAAAAGAATCAACATTGTGAAAATGACTATACTACCCAAAGCAATCTACAGATTCCTTGCAATCCCTATCAAACTACCAATGGCATTTTTCATAGAACTAGAACAAAAAAATTCACAATTTGTATGGAAACACAAAAGACCCCGAATAGCCAAAGCAATCTTGAGAAAGAAAAATGGAGCTGGAGGAATCAGGCTCCCTGTTTTCAGACTATACTACAAAGCTACAGTAATCAAGACAGTATGGTACTGGCACAGAAACAGAAATATAGAACAATGAAACAGGATAGAAAGCCCAGAGATAAACCCACACACATACGGTCACCTTATCTTTGATAAAGGAGGCAAGAATATACAATGGAGAAAAGACAGCCTCTTCAATAAGTAGTGCTGGGAAAACTGGACAGCTACATGTAGAAGAATGAAATTAGAACACTCCCTTACACCATACACAAAAATAAACTCAAAATGGATTAAAGACCTAAATGTAAGGCCAGAGACTATAAAACTCTTAGTGGAAAACATGGGCATCTTGCTATTTTTTATTTTCCCCATTTTTGTCCCATTTTCCCTTTTATCTGGTTTTTTCAATTATTTTTTATAACTGAATTTTATCTACTTCGTTGTCATATTAGCTATTAATTCTTTTGTTTTGTCATTATACTTACTTTAGTATGCATATTTGCACAATCTACAAATGTTTTATACCCTTTAATATACAGTGTAAGAACCTTATAATAGTATATTTTCAGTTTTGTCTCCTAGACCTTTATGCAATCATTATCATATATTTTAGTTATTGCATTAACAACTCAGGAATAAGTTATTATTTTTGTGTTAGTACTTACCAATCTTTTAAATAAATCTAAATAAAATGTAAGAGCGTAATATATATGTCAATGAGGTTATTATTTCCAGAGTTCATTCTTTTTAATGCCTTTATATTGAGCTGTATTTTCCTCTGGCATCACATTTCTTCTGCCTGAGAAACTTCTCTTAATATTTTTTGTAGTGCCAGTCAGAAGGAAAGGAATTCTTTCAGCTTTCATATGTATGGAAAGCCTTTATTTTGTCTTTGTATGTTTTAAACCACTTCATTGCCTTTTTTTGAAGAGTGTTTTCTCTGTGTTTAGAACTCTAGTTTGACAGTTTTTCTTACAACAATGAAAAGATGATGCTCCATTGTACTACTGGTTACACCATTTCTGAGGCTACCTTTATTTTTCTTACTCTGTGTATGGTGTGCCTTTTTTCTCTGGAAGTTTTCATGATTTCCTTTTCTTCACTGGTTTGGAGCAATTTGACTATGTTGTGTTGATGTAATTTTTTCATGTATCTTATGCTTGAGATTCATTGAGCTTCTTGAGCCTGTGGGTTTATAATTCTGATCAAATTTGGGAAAAGAAAGTCCATTATTTCCTCAGATACTTTTTATACCCATCTTCCCTTCTTCTCCTTTAGGAAACTCCGATTAGATGATTTTTGGCTTCTTGAACCAGTCTCAACTGTTCTGTTTATTCTTTGAAATTTTCTGTATGTTTCATCTCATATTTTTTTATTATTATGTCTGTAAGATAAATAATCTTTTCTTCTGCAATATTTAATCTGCATCATTCCTATTCAGTGTACTTTCCATTGTACACAATGTATTTTTCATTTCTAGAAGTTCATTTTCAGTCTTTTTGTAAAAAATATCTTCAATATCTTCACTTATCTGTTTTCACGTTGGGTTTTTTGTACTGGGTTTTCCCTGGCTCTCTTTGGGTGGTTGTTTTGAATGATTGGCACTAGTAAGGGAATGAGATAGTGTGGAAAGGGCACTTACTGCGGTAATAGAAGATGAAGATAAGAGTCTTCTTTCTTTTACTTTCCTTGTTTGGATGAATTCTTTAGCAACAATCTGTTTCCCTCCTTGAGTCTTAGCTTTCTTATTTATAAAATGACAATAACAACAAAAACAACAGTAATGGCAATGCTTCGTAAGGTATTTGAGAAGTGTAATACATGCGGTAGCAATTAAGATACAGTAAATGGTTACACAAATATCAGTGACTATAATTATGATGATACTTTCAGTGATTTGGGTTTTAGATTTTTCTTCCTAGCCATTATATCTCAATAAGGTGATTACTTATCTAGAATTTCTTTTGTCCAGTATTATCTTGTTTTATACACCCTTTACACAGAGATAAATGTTCTATTGTCAAGCTCAGCCAGGATGGCAGGACCAAGGAGAACTGTCCATTCTCCCCTAATTTCCTAGCATTGACTCTTTTCCTAGCTGATATGAGTCTCAGCACAGTCTCCCCACCAATTAGAATGAGAACTCTGTACGAGGAAGCAACTATTGTGCAAATTTACCTCAATGTCTGTAGCATCTAGGAGAGTGCCTCACACATAAATATTTGTTGAAAGAATTATTTTTCTAAAGAGGGTTGGAGCTGGTACTGACACACACACAAAATGCCCAGGAAGTTGGACTTTACATTGTACAGTTCTAAGTCAGTAGAGATCTGCACATTTCCAATTTGGCTAGGGATAGCACTAGCATGTGAGTCTCCTTTCTCTGCCTTCAAAATGGTTGGTCCACATGTGGGCACATCCAAGAGGTGGGGGGATGAACCAAACAGAGGATGGTTGGCTATAGTGATTGGGTCTTGAAAATGCTACAAAAATCCAGATGACTGTAAGTACCTTTACTTACATTCTATATATATATATATATATATATATTCTACTCAGGGGGAATTGGTTCAATCCATAGGCTCAAATTAGTCACCAGGAGACCACCCACGACTTGTATGGTTTGTTTCACAAAGAGGAATTGGGCTAACTGCTTAAAAATGCAAAGAAACTGTAAGCCCTAGAGGTAGGAAACACATGACCTTAGTGCTAAGGCTATTACGAACCACATGGAAGCTAATTAATGAAAAGCTATTGATTAGACATCAGGAATCAGACTGGAGTACAGAGCGGGGAGGAAAGAAGGGAGGGGAAGGGACACAAGGAGGGACAGTGACAGATGAGAGGCAGACAGGGAGAGGGAGAGACGGAGAGAGAGAAGAGAAAATATATAATGGAGGGGCAGAGATGGAGAAAAACACATAGAGATGGACAAACATCAGAGAAAAATAGAGAAAATAAATAAGCATAATAATTTCTGCCCTTTTGGAGTTCTACTGTTTGGCTTTTCCTGGACTCCTGCAAAGGCTTTCTGTAATACAATTTGTTTCTTCCTAATTCCTTTTCTATGGACCAGTTTAAATGCAGACCCTTTCTTCCCACCAAGAGGGATCTCTACAGAATAGACCCCATTGCCCCAAGAGTTTGCTGTTTGTAATTTAACTGCTCCCTAAAGATCTGGGGGATTTTGTTTGAATTCTAGTTGATCCTCAGTTTAAAACTAAGTAAAGTATATGTTCCTCTGTATCTCAGCCTATAGAATATCAAGGATCTGTCCTGATCCAAAATTTTATGGTTTGTTGACTATAAGTCAATTCTTTTTGGTGGCCCTAAGTTCATACTTCATTGAATTCTGTCCAGACCTCTTTCCATACACCTTCCTCTCCTTACTAACCCTTAAGTTCTGGTATGAATTATTCATGAAGTAGGTGCTAGTCTATTGGCTCTGCTGTATATGGATGAGTAATGGTTCAACCTTGTTTGCTAAGTTAAAGGCAGTACTGGTTATTATATCCCCCTGTTGCCAGGCATATTCACAATGTAGACAATGGTAAGTAAACAAATTTGTAAGCCCGTGAAGTGTGACTAAACTCCTTCTTGCTTTAGACAATCGTGGGACTATCTTCTTGACAAATGACTTCCTGATGCATCACTGTAAGCTAGCTCAGACGACTGAGGAAATGCTCCCATCCCACATAGCCCAGGAAAGGCCTCCGCTAGTAATCCAGGCAATAAATCAAATCCTTGATTACATTCAGGCTGTCATTTTAAAATATTAACCTGCCATGCTCTGAAGACATTTTTATTTAACTGTAGTATTTAAATGTTATCTCCTATGGAGCTGAGTTTATGCTTAATTCATACTCAGCCCTGGGCTGAGCAGCACATGGCACAGTGGAGAGCCTTGGGCCTGAGGCACTTGGTGTACCACCCCATCTGGGTAGCTGTGAATGCAACATGGGTGGCATATGCTTCAAAGGGCCAAGACAATCAAACCTCTACAAATAACAGCATTATGAATTTTGGGTGCTTATGTGTTAAAAGAGCTTTCATGTACACTACCTCCTAATAATAACTTCATTGACTCAAGGTGGGGAATACTTTTTGTGCACAATGCCCACTGTGAAACTGAGATTCAAAGAGGTTGAGGGGTTTCCTGGAGGTCAAGAAGCATGCTGGATCCAGAATAGTTCTGGAACTCAGGTTTGTAAACTTCAAGGCCAGAGAGCTTTTGGGTAGAACATGAAATTACTCAAGTCAGTACTTTCCGTGGACCCAGTATAGTGCTTTGCATATAAAGGACACTCAGGAAATGAGGGTGGAATTTAACTGCTACCCCACAAAGCAAGTGAAGCTGGTTGTTCAGTCAATACATGAGTAGAATGTTTAAACACCACTGCCGTGCCTATTCAACACCACCATGAATAAATGAGGGCGTGTCCACACTCCTACCACAGGCAATGTATTGACTAGACTCTCTGTTATTAAAATAACTCTTTACTCCAATGGTTAATATTGACACCAATCTAAAAAAGATAGCCAATACGTACCAGCTACTGCCCCTCCAGGAGGGAATCAGCATATTTTGTTTTTCTTTCCTATGTTAGCAAAAGTGAGGCACCAAGGATCAACTGTAGAGTTCTCTAGAAAGCATAGTATCAACACATATATAAAATTTAAGTCTTCTAACTACAAAATGTCTTATTCAAATCGGCAGACTATACTTCCATTTTCTCTCTAGAACCCACTGGGAGAGACTGACTCCTTTTCCTCCTGAGGGAATGGTTTATGATAAGCATAACCATTTCTTTAATTATAGCACAGGAAAATAAAATCGGGTCATAATTAATTATGAAATGATCGAATCCATAACTTACTAGGATCCAAGAGCAAAGATAAGGAGCACCTTAGATTTATGTAACACTATATCAATTTCAAAGTGCTTTCATATAGATTAGTGTAATTAATTTTCATGTGGTATTTTAAAAATAACACGTTTACCACCCCTCCTACCCCACATTTCTGCAAGGGCTTAATTGGTCATGTCTCTGTTCTCTGTAAACACTGTCCAGAGTGCCACATTCTAGAATCACACATCCCTAGTCTTTTGAAGATTAAAATTTCAAACTTCTTTTTTTAACCCATGGCAAGAGAGGTAAAATTAAAATTGAAATTACTTAGCATTAATCTTTTGAGGGCATCAAAGTGCCATTAGTGGGGGAACCATTAGGCTTTCAAACCAAAAAAATTGAAAAATTACTTCATCTGCATTTTTGTCTTACCAGCTTTGTGACTGCCTGCCTGGTTCAGGTCAACTGCACTTTTTCCAGAGGAAGAGTCTGAAGGTAGGGAAAGACACACCTCTTTATTTCTACTTGTATCTTATTTTCGCCTTCACAATAGGGGGCTGCTTTGTAGTCTTGTCTCTACTATAACCTGTCTAAGCTTTGATTTTCTCATCAGTAAGATGAGGGAGTTGGATAAAACCATGTCTCAAAACTTCGCCCAGTTTCAATTCTCTAAATTCTTCTTTCAGCAGTACTTCCTTCCTACAGCACTTTGTTCATCAGACTCCTCTTGGCCTCACTATCCAGGTTGGAACCTTTTCGGTATGAAAGTATTACTGCCATTTCTGCTCTAAGTCCTGACTCTCGGCACAAAGGATGTGATCATGTTATTAACGCTTATCATTATAAAAATACAACTGCCATTTTGAATATGCTTAACAAGTGACAAAAGCTCTATATACATTATCTCAACAAATATATCAGTCCTGGGAAGTATGTATTATCCCATTTTCTCCATATTAGAAAAGCTAAAGCTCAGAATTGAAGCAAATTACCCAAAATGCAAACTAAAGCCATACGATGAATAAGCCGTCCTATTTTCAGAATGTCAGGACACGTTTTTACACTCCGGTTCACAGGGCAGAACTGTCAGGGTAGTGGGAGGCCTGGGTGAGTTCATCTGCGACATGTACGCATTTTTCAAAATCTGCACATAAATACACTATGAACTCATTTCCTCCTTCCTTATAAAGGAAGCCAAGTTTGCAACTATCACACTATTTTCATGCTCAAATGAAATCATGGACAGGTAGATTCAAAATAGTATTTCTAGAACCAGTGATACAGAACATCGATAATAAAAATGGAATCTTGGAGTTCAGGTAACTGGCAACAAAATTAATTACTGTTGAAAATTTAGGCATTCATTTTTTTATATTCTAGAAGGAAAATATGGAAAATATTTGTGAGCATGATTTCACTTAAAGCTCATAAATATTTTGTCAGTAAAGTGAAAAATGTGAAAAATATTCTATATATACATATATTATATGCACAGCCTAGTGCAATAAATTTAAATTTCTTCCTTGAAAAGGATGCTGTTTTAAAAATACATGTATTGTTGGTGCCTCCTATCAAAAGGAAAACAAGTATACAGTAAATTACACGAAAAACTGCCAGTTAGAATACTGATTACTCATGTTTTCAATATCCATTCCAGTATACTCAGCCCATGAACCATGAATCTTTCTAGCCTGTCCAGTGGGAGCAAACACTATTCCTGACGTGACTGAACACTGGGCACTGTCATATCTAATTCTTTTGGGTGGACCTTACCTTGGTCTTGGGAAGTTTCCTCATATGCATGCACTTATCATTGTTCAGCTGATTTGTCAAAGGGGGTCCTTTGCAGGATTATAAAACTAGAATATTTCTACTACTGCATTTCTTTAAATGGATGCTTTATTTCATAGATTGCAACTGAACACCTATGGGTCACATACCTCCAAAGGCTGTACCTTGTTTGACATGTTCTGTGTTGGCTTTCATACTGTTTTATTTTGTTTTGCTTATCAATTAAATTCAAAGTTCCAGACTTTCTATTCTAGTCAAGAGGGAGTAACCGGGACTAGAGATTCCCCCCACATGAAAAGTCAAGAAGTGAGCGAAATATATAAAACATTGTTTCTCAATATACTGAAGATCTGTCAAAGAAGAACAGTGATTTCAAGGAGGTGAAAAAAATTAACAAGGTGAGCCTTACCATTACTTCAGCTTACTTCCCTGAGGGAGTTTCCAGGCCACTGTGCAAAGAGAGAAAACCCAGGTGGAGTCCACTGGACTCTCTGAGTTGGAACGACAGAGTTGAAAATCTGAAAAAGCCAATGTAGCTAGAAGTCACAGGGCATACATACTATCAAAAAGAAGAGAACTGAACAGAAAGAAAGCAACAATCTACTTCAGGCTCATCTTGGGCAATCCGCTGAGTAATAAGTGCACGCATGTGATGAAACTACCCAAAGCCAGGTTAAAAGCCACCCTTGAAAGGATTAGATGTCACAGTGCCCAACGCTCACCAAGGCTAGAAATAGTGTTTGTGTCCACTGCACAGACAAGAAAACCTTATCATTCATGAGTCAGTAGGTGGAGGACATGTTAGAGTCTTGCTTCAGTACTGAGGAATAATTAGCCTGAAGTTGAGTGCTATTTCATTCCCACTTAACAAATTTTAAAAAGCAAGACCTACCTAAAGAACTATATGTTTCCATGTAACTTAACTATGTCTCAGAACAGAGCTCAAGAATATTTAGAGGATGCCAAAAGTATCCAGCAACCAACAAAGTAATATTTGCAAAGTCTGTCATTCAATATAAAATTACCAGGCACATGAAGTAGCAGAAAAACACAACACAAAATAAGGGAAAAAAAATTATCAATCAAAACTGACCAAGAATGGACACAAATGTTAGAATTGTCAGTCAAGGGCATCAAAACAATTATTATAAGTATTGCATGAATCAGAAAGCTAAGTAGAGAAAGACAATGTCAGGGGAATGAGAAGACAAGCCACAGACATGGAGAAAGTATTTTCAAAAGGCACATGTGATGAAAGACTATTATCCAAAATATTCAAAGAAATCTTAAAACTCAATAATAATAAACAACTTGATTAAGAAATGGGCCGGGGGGGTTCCCTCGTGGCGCAGTGGTTGAGAGTCCGCCTGCCGATGCAGGGGACACGGGTTCGTGCCCCGGTCCGGGAGGATCCCACATGCCGCAGAGCGGCTGGGCCCGTGAGCCATGGCCGCTGAGCCTGCGCGTCCGGAGCCTGTGCTCCGCAACGGGAGAGGCCACAACAGTGAGAGGCTCACGTACCGCAAAAAAAAAAAAAAAAGAAAAAAAAGAAATGGGCCGAAAACCTTAACAGACACTTCACCAAAGATAATGAACAGGATTGCAAATAAGCAAATGAACAGATGTTCCACATGGATCGTCTCAAATGAAAATCAAATTAAAACGAGGTACCATACGCACCTACCAGATCAGCCGAAATTCAAAATACTGACAATGTCAAACGCTAGAGAGGATGTGGAACAAGAAGAACTGTTATTCACTGCTGGGGAGAACACAAAATGGTACAGACACTATGGAAGACAGTTTGGCCGTTTCTTACAAAACTAAACATACCCTTCCCATAGAATCTAGCAATCATACTCCTTGGCATTTACCCTAAGGAGCTGAAAATTTATGTCCACATAAAAACCTGCATATGAATATTTACAGCAGCTTTATTCATAATGGCTAAAACTTGGAAGTAACCAAGATGTTCTTCAGTAGGTGAATGAATAAAAACACTCTAGTACATCAAGGCAATTAAATATTATTCAGTGATGAAAAAGAAATGAGCTATCAAGCCATGAAAAAAAACAGAGGAAACTTCAGTGCATATTACTAAATGAAAAAAAAAAAGTCAATCTGGAAATGCTACGTACTGTATGACTCCAACTATATGACGTTTTAGAAAAGGCAAAACTTTGGAGACAGTAAAAAGATCAGTAGTTGCCAAGGATTTGGCGAGGGAAGAGGAATGAATGGATGAAGCGCAGAGGATTTTTAAGGCAGTAAAAGTACTTTGTATGATACCATAATGATGGATACATGTCATTGTACATTTGCCCAAACGTATAAAATGTAAAACACTATGAGAAAGGTAATGTCTACTCTGAATTTTGAGTGATTATCTTGTGTCACTGTAGGTTTATCAATTGTAACAATATACCCACATGCTGGTGGGAGATGGTGATAATGGAGGGAGGCTATGCATGCGTGGGGGTAGCAGGTACATGGGAAATCACTACACATTCCTCTCAATTTTCCTATGAACCTCCTCCCCCCCAATAACATCTTAATTTTAAAAACAATTAAGTAGAGATATGGAAGATACAGAGAGTCAATTTGAACTCCCTGACATGGAAAATAAATGTCTGAGATGAAAAACACAGTGGCTTGGATTAAGAGTAGATTAGACATTACAGAAGAAAAGGTCAGTGAATTTGAATGCCTAGCAATAGAAATAATTTAAAGTGAAACACAGAGAAAGGAAGGGAGGCAGAGAGAGAGGGAGAGAGAACATAAGCGCATCCGTGGCCTGTGGGACAACTTCAAGAGGCTTAATATATGTATAAGTGAAATCTCCAGAAGACAGGGACAGAAAGAATATTTAAAGAAACAGTGGCCAAAATTCCCCCAAATTTAAAGAAAACTGCAAACTCACAGGCCCAAGTAGCTCAATAAACCCTAAGCACCAGAAACACAACGAAAATTACACCATGGCGCACTGCAATCAAATTGTACAGGTGAGTAAAGAAAACAAAACCTTAAAAGCCATTATGGGGGGAAAAGACATGTACAAGGTAGCAAAGAAGACAACAGATTTATCACTGAAAATAAGGAAGCGAGGCAAACACAAAGACAATGGAACAATATCAGCCAAGTAAAGTTTTAAAAATGACATTCGGAATTATATGATTCTCTCAATAGATGCAGTAAAAGCATTAGACAAAATGCAACATTGATTTCTGATCAAAATTCTTAGCCTACTGGAAGTAGAAGATGGCTGTCTTAACTGGAAAATTTGCATCTGCAATAAGCCCAAAGCTAATATCACAGTTATTCAAGAAAGGAACGTCTTCCATCTAAGATCAGGAACAAGGCCACGATGTCTGCTCTTATCACTTTTACTTGGCATTATTCTGGAAATCTTAGCCAAGGCAATAAAACAATCAAAACCGTATCAGGCTTTCTTTTGTGTGAAAAACGATAAGTCAATTAAAAACTTCACATGAAAATAATTCAAAGGTTCTAAAATAAATAAAGTAACTTTGAAAAAAAGAAAAAGTTGGAGGGCTAGCACTACCTGATTTTAAGACTTTATTTATTATAAAGTATAACTAATCAAGACCATGTGGTAGTGGCATATACATGGAGAAAAAGATCAAAATAAAAAATCCAGAAACAGAAATAATCTGCACACATATACAGAAAGCAGAATTTTATAAAAGGTGCAAAAGCAGTTTAGTACAGAAAGGATAGTGTTTTCAAAAAATGGTGCAGGAACCACTGGATTTCCATATGCGAAATAAAGAACTTGGGTCTATAACTTATACCACATTAAAAATAATCACATCAAAATGTATCATAGACCAACATGTGAAAAACATAAAAATATGAAACTTATACAAATAAAAACACACAAAAATTAAAATGGGCAAAATACTTGGATAGTTAACTAATGAAGACACATGGATAGCATATAAACATATTCTAAGATGCCTGAAATCATTAGTCGTTAGATAAATACAAAATAAAAGCAGTATAAGATAACAAGACACATGTATTAGAATGGCTAAAATCTAAGACTGGCCTGACATTGTAAGGATTTGTGTGACCTGGAATTCCCATACATAGGTGGTGAAAATGTATATAGAATGGTACAAGCACTTAGGAAGAGTCTTAAAAATTAAACATGCTCCTAATATATGTTCCAGCTATTCTAGTCTTAGGTATTTATTCAAGAGAAATGTAAACATATGTCCATATAAGTGCTCTTAACAACTTTATTTTTTAATAGCTAAAAACTATAAACATACCAAATGGCCATTGAAGGTGACTACATAAACAAACGGTTATATTTTAATACAATGAAATGCTACCTGGCAATAAAAAGAAATAAAGTATTGCTAAACCCTACAACATGGATGGATCTCAAAACAGCTATGCTGAGTGAAAAAAAAAACACACAAAAGAAGGACGCATGCTGTAAGATCTATTCACATAAAATTGTAGAAATGCAAAAAAAAAAAAAAGTTCTATAGCACCATAAAGCCAGCCAGTGATTGCCTGGCATGGGGGGGCAGTCAGGAGGGATGGCTTCAATGGGGTATAAAGAACCTTTTTGGGTTGACAGATATGTTCATTTTCTTGTCTGTGGTGAGAGTTTCATGGGGTATACATATGTCAAAACTTAAACTGTACAGTATGAAGATGTAGACTTTTTTTTCCAATTATACTTCAATAAAGTTCTTTTTAAACTTTCAAATCTCCAGCTTCTCCTAAGAAACTGGAAATTCTAGCTGCATTGCAGCTGCAGGACTGCATGGCAGTGGAAGCTGTCTCTTTCCCAAGTCACTTGCTCTCAAGTTTCCTACAGTCCTTGTCCCTTCCCTTTTTTGCCCTCATCCTACTTAAGTCACTTAACTTGACTGCCTTAGGAATAAGAATTTATGACTATCAACTGATTTCTTATCTTCTCTTAACAAACAAAGAGATATTAAAATGGTTTCTCCCAGCAGTCTGAAGTAGAAATCATAGAAAGCTCTTAACTTGTTCCATGGTACTCTCTGTTATTGGGTCCCAACTGATTTTCCACACCCTTTTCTTAACACTCCCTTCATCAGCCAATATACATGTGAAATTCTGTATTTTATATATACTCTTGTCCACATTCCCAAACAAGCTGTATGTGTTGAGTTTGCTTATTTAGCATGTTTATGAGATCCATGTGTAAACTATTAACAAAGAAAGAAGGAGAGAAAAAGAACAGTCTGCCTTTAAACTCACAGTTAGGGCTTTTCATTTCTATCAAATGGTAATTGGAAGTTACCTTATCTCTCTCCAAGAAGGGCTAACAGAAAGAAAAGAACCCTTGACAAAAAATGATTTCTTGCTGTTTGGTACAGGATATAAGAGGTTTAAAATAAATGACCTCACAGAAAATGAGAGGTTTTAAAAGTTATCATCAACAATTTCATCAGTACAGGCTGGTGTAGCTGTAATGGGACAGGTGATGCCCCAAATCTTTCTATTGTCTTTAGTCATCAATCTTCAGATGCCAAGCTATTGCTGAATCAAGCTTGTAAATTCCTTACTAGATTGGGTCAACCCAAGTTACAGATCATGTCATAATCTTTTTTTTTTTCTCCTGCAAACTCACCTTAGCTGTGCCAACTTTTTTGTTTGTAATATTTTTTTTAATTCACTTGCTTCCCGAGATGAAGAATAAATAATAAATATTATGAGGTTACTGAGTTCATAATATTAGTTTCACTTTTTTATAATTTATGCATAGATACAATTAAAAAATGAGATAATTATTGCTTGCATACTGTGAATGCCTGTCTTAAATTTATCCTGAAATATTTTAATATTTGTAATAGTTTCATTATTTACTTACAAATAAAACTTCTCATCCCATACTGGATTCAAATTTCCAAAAATGGTTTTAGTTCTTCTTTTGTTCTTTCCGACTTGAACTGTAACATATGGGTCACTTGACCCTGTTTTGTCTTTGGCCTGCAAGCCTTGTGCAGAAACCACTGAAATAAACCAAATTCAAACTTTTAATATAAAGATTTCCTCAGAAACAAAAAAAATGATAATGAAGGAAACATTTTCTATTTCGTTGTCCCCTTGGTTTGCAGTGCAACCCCATTGCTTTCATTTTCATGAGCAACAGGACTTAACAAAATGTTTAAGAAAAGAATGAATCACGGAACATTAAAACCTTCCTTTCATGAATATTTGCTTTTGCCTGTAATGAACAGTAGTGGTATACATACATATGCATATTAGCTATATACTCATATATATCACTGCACCATGTATAGATAAATGAGAATGCACATACAATAAGCAAATTACCCAATGTAATTCAAAGGTCTGTGATTTAAAATGTATTTATTTATTTATGAATTTACTGTCAGTATTGATCAACTCAACTCAGTAACAGAAGCTTCTTTATTTTACCTTTTGAACACAATATGAGTAAGTTAAAAGGCGTGGTAAATATCAACATGTAACATATGCAGTTGCTGTTACTTACAAGCAACTTCAGAAGTTCAAGTTATTAGACATCACTAAACTCAGATTGCCAAATCAAGGATCAAATGAATGAGGGATACCGATCCAGGAGTATATAAAACAATATTTGTTTTCTCATTAAGAAAAACTGACCGAAGAGATTACTGGCTACTCTTGTCATTTATCAGGGGCAGGCAGCAACAAAGCTAGTCTCTTGTAAACTGCAGGGTACTGATGAGTATATTACAAAATAGAACTTTCTTCCTCTTGAAGAGCTTATGATTAGAACAAGACATAGACTGAAATGATTTCAATTATCTAGTACACATTTCAGAAATTTGAAGTACCAATTAGACTTCAATATTGACAAGATTGAAAAATTCTACTTATCTTACCTATAACTATTAGTAGCAGTGATTTCTAAAACATATAAAAATCTCAATATGGAATGAAAATTTTAAAAAAGACTTATTTTTTACCTGTAATGGTTATTTTTGCTGACCACTTAGATGTCCCATCCAGTACACTCTGTTTGGCCGCCTTTGTGTACTGCACAAAATCTTCTTTAGAAATCTGAAACATTTCCTGAATTACTTCAAACACCTCTGGCCTGTTTGTCTCCCTGATCTTCATTCTTTCTTTCATGGCTGTAATAATGGTCTGAGTCTTGTCTTCTGCACCATGCTTAGAACTCTTTTCTGCCGCTCCTATAATAGAAAAATCAACGGTGATGTAAATACACATGAAGTTACGTTTTGAGGGACGAAGAGAGGGAGAAAAAAAAAGGAAGAACATGAGAATGAATGAATGCTTTCATTGTGAGAAGTCAGGGTGGCTTTTTCAAAAAATATCAGGGGAACAAGCTCTATGCTGAGACTAGTCCTTGTGTTACTGGCAAGGAAATGGACCTCCACGATCCCAGTTTTTTCAGTTGTATTACTGAACTGAATCACAGTTGTGCAAATATTTGGTTTGAATTTTTAAAAACAAATTTCAAAACCGAAAGGAGTGCACACAATCGAATCTGTTATATACCACACATATTTACTCACTGAGTAACCAAAACAAAATTGAGAAACAGACTGGATGCATACGGCAAATATCACTTGAAAATCAATATTTCAAATACTTGTGTTCATCTAAAGTACCTAATTATTTTTAATTGATGAAATTTACCATAATGAGAAGCTTAAATTTTTCCCTGCAAAATAAATACCACCACTATTTGTTATATTGAAATATAGGGTAAAATTTTACTTGGAATGAAAGTAATTCGGCTATTTAAAAAGGATGTGGAAACCACTGGGCTGGACTACCTCTACCTCATGGACCACAGACTTGAACTCTCATTCTGTGATATGGCCATAGTTTTAAACAGGCTGAATTTTCACTTTACACTCAAAACTCTGTTTTGTTTTCTAAGACATTGTTTTTCCAAGATCGGTCTCAACTTTCTGGGCAGTTTTGTTTATAACACAAATCCTGGCAATGAAGGATTTCCAAAAGCCAATTCTTGGGTCCCTCACCTTCTCCAACTACCAACCGGATAGTCTTATGTGGCCTCTGGGTTGCTCAGTATTCCACAGGCAAATAGTGGACCCTGATTCCAGCTCTCATGTTTCCTTACTGAGTTTGAAGCAGGAAAGCAAAAGCCCATGTATCAGGGTCTATAGGAACTGTCGCTGCTGAAACCAAACACTTTTTGGTACAGAAGCAACTGATATATAATGAAAAGAAGAAGAAAATTGTGTCTATAGGTGGTAATCATTCCAATTTTTATCTCCATTACTGTAAATACTGGCCAACTTGTATTATATTTTTTGAAATATTGTATTTCTGAAACAAGCATACTAACAGAGTTTAGAGACTGAATGTGATAATTTATCTGTACAATTCCTATCACAAAGGATAGCCTCAGTAATGTTCTTTGAGTCTACTTCTGTGAGTGTTATGCCCAATTTAAGTACAGAAGCTAAGACAAAATACAAAAAATCAACTCTGAACTCTCCTTGCAATAAATTCATCTAAAATTTAACAGCAGTATTTTAGTGAACATCTTCATTTATTTGAAAATAAAACATTTATTTTCTAAAGTAGAAAAAATACATTCATAGTAATCAAGGTATAATTAGAGTACACTAAAAGAGATGAAAAATCTATTGGCAGAAAGAGCAGTTTCCCTGTCTTTACCTTTTTTTTTAACCTCTGAGAATTTATACCACATTTAAAAACAATACTAAAAATTAATGTATTCCATTTAAGATATAATTTGAAAGGACATTCTAAGTGTCCTAGTCATCTGTTAAAGCACGCCCTCAAACACCCACACACTGGTGAACTGTGCACCTTTAAGCAATTAAGCATTTTTGTAATTTGTCAGTAATGGTTTAGCTCCACAGAACATTAATTCTTACATGGTAAAATTAGCTTAGGCTACACTACATAGTTACAACTCCCCAAAAGGCTATTTTACTTCAAAGTATTGGAATATTCATTAAAAAGAAAGAACAGCAGTGCCTTGAAAAAGTCACCTTACAAGATTCAAAGTGCCTCAAAAGTTTGGTTTGTAAAGGTCATTCTAAGAATGCTCAAAAATGTTGACTTCCCCCAGATTTCTAAACAACTATTACTGTTGTGGCTATTATGCCCTCAAAGCTCTAGAAAAGTGTGTTAAAGTTCCCAAGAGTTAAATGTATTTTGGATTCTTTTTCTAAATTCAGGAAGAGCCAGCTGACTGCCATCCACATGATAAATGTTCATTCTAGTAATAAGTACCAAATTCAAGGCTGGAATGTCAAGAGATTTTTCTTCCTAAGAAACCAAATCTCTACTTAAAAACTGCCGCTTGAATTCTTTTAAGGAATTAACTAGAAAGCTTGACAATTAGCTTTGAAATCATTCACCAATGCTTTTGATGTTGGAGTAGAATATCTACTCAATATGTACAGACAAGATACAGACCCATAAATTGTGAAATCGCCAGTCTAGGAGAGCAAGTTAATAGAGACTTATGTTTGAGCATTTTAACTGTTATTTCTAGAAAAGATATATAGCTTTTTTTAAGTTCTACTTTTATATTTTTGATCTGAAGAAAGTGATTCAAAGTAGATCTATTTAGTTCAGGGATACAAGACAAATTTATATTTTTTGTAACTCATCTACAATGACTTTTCATTGCCCTGTTATTTATTGAACCTATATATCTCATCTTATTTCTCTAATGGTAGTACGTCAACCAGAGATCAACAATAAAGGAGATCAAGAGATATTACACAGTGAAAGCACTTGGTAGAGTAATACATACTTTACCAAGTGCTTTCACTGTGTAATATCTCTTTTGATCTCCTTTACTGTTGATCTCTGGTGACATATTACTGTATTTCAATGAAGCTGCTAGAATGCAGACAAAGAGAATGGACTTGAGGACACAGGGGTAGGAGAGGGTAAGCTGGGAGGAAGTGAGAGAGTAGCATTGACATATATACACTACCAAATGTAAAATAGCTAGTAGGAAGCAGCTGCATAGCACAGGGAGATCAGCTAGGTGCTTTGTGACCCCCTAGAGGGATGGGATAGGGAGGGTGGGAGGGAGGCTCAAGAGGGAGGGGATATGGGGATATATGTGTACATATAGCTGATTCACTTTGTTATAAAGCAGAAACTAACACACCATTGTAAAGCAATTATACTCCACTAAAGATGTTAAAAAAAAAAATCAGGCTCTGAATCATAAAAAAAAAAAAAAGAGAAAAGAGTAATACATTATCCAAATGGAATGCATCTTTGTTACTTTTAAAATCACTTAGGGACTTCCCTCGTGGCGCAGTGGTTAAGAATCCGCCTGCCAATGCAGGTGTCACGGGTTCGAGCCCTGGTCGGGAAGATCCCACATACTGCAGAGCAACTAAGCCCGTGCGCCACAACTACTGAAGCCTGCGTGCCTAGAGCCCGCGAGCCAAAACTACTGAAGCCCGCGTGCCTAGAGCCCGTGCTCCGCAACCTGAGAAGCCACTGCAATGAGAAGCCCGTGCACCACAATGAAGAGTAGCCCCCCCCCCCTGCTTGCTGCAACTAGAGGAAGCCTGTGTACGTTGACAAAGACCCGAAGGAACCAAAAATAAAAAAAAAAATTAAAAATAAATAAAAACACTTAATTTACAGATTAATACAATTATGCACAACAAAACTTCAAGAGATTTCAACCTTAGACAGAGGCAGACTTATCCCACATAGCTCCCTTCCACCTAATTTAATGGAACAGCCAATTAACTAGAAACCTTCATTTTCTTTAATT
The DNA here is from genome assembly GCF_949987515.2 of Delphinus delphis. Classification (NCBI taxonomy): domain Eukaryota; kingdom Metazoa; phylum Chordata; class Mammalia; order Artiodactyla; family Delphinidae; genus Delphinus; species Delphinus delphis. Next base: position 147,961,436 of record NC_082684.1, read on the forward strand.
TTTATTCATTACCCAAAGCATCTAAATTGCATATAAAATCACAGTTTCACCACTTTTACATGGCAACTTACAATTTCAGTTTTCCTTCCAAATAATTATCTATATGCATGTAACAAATGTATGATTCCACCGTGGTCTCAGTCTCTTCTCTTTCCTATTTTTCTGAACAGCTGTTGTAAAACATTTCTACTCTTTTCAAGTCACCTACCACCGCCATTACTCTCCATTCTCAGCATATGATTTTATCTCTTCCTTAACAGAAATGCAGGCTTTCTAAATTCAGTGGTCACTTTTTCTCCCCTCCCCCATGGAAAAAAGCTGAACAACAAAAGCCAAACTTGATTTATAGCATTAACAGATTTCTGTGGTGTAAATACTCCTAGCATGGCTGATTTCAAGGAACTGCCTCAGAATTCTTCAATATTTATCAACCAACACTGACACAACTATCTGAATACACATACACACACACACACACACACACACACACACACACTCTACTCTTCAAGGCCAACCACAAGTAAAGGTGTATTCCAAGTATCTAACACATCGCTTGGAAAATAGGATACACTCAATAAATAGAGAAGATAAAATGTTTATTGGGGGAATCTAAAAAAGCCAATAGATTTGAGTATTTAATTGGCTCTGGGTTTAATTTAATGTGCTATAAACTTCTTGCACACTGTGACCACAAGGCCAAAATCCTGGAAGAAACAAGAATGAATTCTATCTAAAATGGTAAACATGTTGTGGAATATATTTTATGAAGAGACAAAATACACCTGGTCCTTGGCTTCAGATTTGGGATTTTCAGAAAACAAATGGGTGCCCACCATTATAAAGCAGAATTTGGTTGGCATATATACTTCATGAATTTAATAACATAAAGCAAGGGCATAAATCCAATTATAAATGCAAAAAAATCAATCAAGACAATCACTTTTTTTATTTTTTGCGATACGCGGGCCTCTCACTGTTGTGGCCTCTCCCGTTGCGGAGCACAGGCTCCGGACACGCAGGCTCAGCGGTCATGGCTCATGGGCCCAGCCGCTCTGAGGCATGTGGGATCTTCTCGGACCGGGGCACGAACCCGCGTCCCCTGCATCGGCAGGTGGCAGGCGGACTCTCAACCACTGCGCCACCAGGGAAGCCCAAGACAATCACTTTTAAATAAGGCAAGAGAGCATAGTGCTCATGGTGCTCTGGATATAGAACACCACAGCCTTGTGTGTGAATCCTGATTTGCCACTTACTAACAATTTGAACTTGTGCTCGTTAATTCCTCTGTAAGCCTTAGTTTCTTGATCTGAGAAACACAAGGAAATAATAGTAGTGTCTTCCTTTACAGGGTCATTGTAAGGATTAAATGAGATAATGCATATAGTTTCAATAATAATAATTGAATAAGTGTAGGGATCTCAGAATGTCCAAGAGGTGAAGTTATAAGCATTTGTTAATGAATTTCACATTAGCAAGGAATTTTAGGGTTCTGAGCTTCATAATTACTTGCCCTGTGAAGCAACTCCTTGAAAACTTGTCCCTGGACAGTGCCATGCTCAGTGCCTGCCACAGGCTAAATGCTTTATAGCTATTTACTAGATGGGAGTCAATGAAGTGCTTGAAGATAAAAGACAACAGAGTTCAAAGAGACTGCAGAAGATAATAATAACAATAATGATAATAATAATTTATTATTAACATCCTACCTGTGTTTGAGGCTGGTGAACCCAGAGGTAGCAGGTGGTTAATAAACCTGGAAAGCACACTCAGGGTCTGATATTGAGGCACGTGTCTCCCTAAGAGTGTCTAGTATGAGAAACTTTATTGCTTTTCTTTTTTTTTTTTTTACCAGTAAAACCATGTAGGTGGACCTGCTTTTGACACTTCTGCTTTTCTTTCCCATGAAATCATGTAGGTGGGCATGTAGTTGGTGCTTGCTACCCTTTCCCTTTAGTTGCTTTACAACCAAGATAATCTTAACCCTCCTCTTTTAACATACCTTCAATCTTTCAAGGAACAGCCCCAGACTCCCCCGTCTTCAAGACAGCCGCCTCCTTTTTCTTGTAAGATCAAAGCAGCACACTCCACACGATTTCTCACAAACAACAAACGACTGATGATTAACAGGCGGGTAACCGGAGGAGCACAGATCGAGCAGAGCATCATCTCCCACCCCTGTAGGTGGGGAATGTGGGCAGGGAGCCTCCTTTGGAGGAACTGCCACCTTCTATAAAGTGACTTCACTGTCAGTAAGCCTACAGCCCCAAACAAAGAAAAGCAACCTTTCCTCTCCTCTGCTTCCACTATATCAACCCCACCAGATTCGATCATCCCATTTTTAGTAACTGCAAACTTTTAGGAAAAGTTTAGAAACGTGCCTGCCAAACGCCCCCCACAAAATCAGGAATACACTCGCACAATTCTTTGTCAAAACTCCATCTCATGAGTGTTATCTATATACTCACTTCCCCAACGTTTCCCAGTCATTTCAGAGTCCAGAACTATCTATAAGCTCTAAGGGAACAAATTAATTGTAAAAAAGGTGGGGGGGCAACTTCAAAAACATTTTTACTATGCAAAGAAAAAAGAAGGAAGGGAGAGATTGGAAGAAGAAAGATCTTTTTGGTCTCACCAGTGTTAGTTACATAGATTTCTTCATATCCTTTTCAAAAAAAAGAAAGAAAGAAAGAAAAAAAAGATAACAAAGAAAAAATTAAACTTAGGATTTCTTTCTTTTTCTCTTTTTTTAAAATAGCCTCTGACACCTGTGAATTCGGCTGACACATCTGGTTCACACTGTGGCTGGAAGCTGGCCTGGTGCTCACCACTAGGCAGTAATGCTTTCCAGCTGGGTATAAGGACTCTCATAGGACACCATCCTCACACATGGTCCCTCTTAAAGCAAGACAAACAAGGCCACTCTAATTTTTTCTAAGCACAGATGAAAACCAGGTCACTGTGTCACCACAAAATACCAAACATCCCTCTCCTAATATGAGTGACTACCGCTTCTTTACTAAGTACAGCTGCTAGCCTCACTCTGCTTTCCTCGTAGATTTTTTTTTTTAATGTACACAATCACAGAATTGTCCTCACTTCAAGGCAAACCTGATCAAGAGAAATCCTCTGCTTTTTTAATGCCCTCTTACTGAGATGCCCTGTGGTTCACCCTGGTGTGCATTCTCCATGAAGTGATGGGGAATAAACTGAACTTTTAAAACCATAGGTGTGTTCCTGGTGGTCTTTAGCTGGAGGGCATTGACAGGTATTATTAATTTCACATATATGGAAAATGGTGCTCAGAGAGGTTTTAAAAAACTCTACTAGTGACAGGATTAGAAGCCAGATCTTTCTCAAGTAGTTCAGGAGTATGAAAAAAATGTATATAGATAGACAGGTAGCCTTCGCTTAGGTTACATAGAATATGTCTGTGACATTATGTAAGGCATACTCACCCTTTTGGTGCCCCGAGTCCCCTATCCCAAAACCTCAAAATGCTCCATTATAAGGTTATTCCTTTGGGTTAAGGAACTGACCATTGTACTAAGCTAACTTAACTATTGATTCCACTTTTATCTAAATTAACTTATCAAATCATTTCCTCTTTAGTATTGAAAAGTCAGTGTAGTGAGTGAGTTGTGATTGGAGACGGTGGACTGAGGGTATACCCCGAGCTTGGTGGGTTGGTCATAGAGGGAGGCCTTGAGGAGTCATGATCAAGAGCGCGGGGAAGTCAAGGTCTGGGCAGCACAGAATGTCTAAAAGACAGGGAGGGGGGAAAGCACTGGAGATAAAATTTAACAACTTTCCATTTTTCCCCCTAGGGTCCACTTTGCATATTTCTTTATAAATTAGGAGAGATCACTAGGCTGGGAGTTCAGAGACCTTAGTTGTAACCCTACCTATGTTACCATTTGATTCTTTTTGACAAGATACTGAACTGTCTGAACTAAGTAAAATCAGTAGATCGGGTTCTCCAATCTACTGATCTCAAAGGCTCCCTTAATGATCTACGGTTCTATGGAAAGATGATCTTTAAACCATTTCATGCTATTTCTAATTGTGTTCGCATGCCCTCATTTGTTGCTTCCCCAACACTTATTATGCAGCTAGCTGTGCTTAAATGTGTGCTAAATTATGGGGAAACAAAGACTGGTCTCCACCCTATAGCAGTAGACACGCAAAATCCTATTTCTAAGCTTCCTAAGTATATTCATAACATAAACATACTTTGTATAATTGCTGTTGACAGAGTAGAATGTCAAAAGTTTCGAACATATTACATCTAGTCACCTGAGTTAAGTTTTAGAAAACATGTCTGAGTCCAGGGACAACACTGATTACTTTCTTTCTAGATCTGAAAACCCAGAATAATGCTCCCATCCATAGCTGTTCAACATATACAAATAACTGACCGTCTTAAAAGATAGTGTGGTTGCAACTGTGGTAGCACAAATATGAAAAAAAATCAGTATCTAGTTTGCAGCCAGGAGTGCACTAGCCAGATTTTGTGAATGTTACGAATTCACAATGGCTAATAATTAGCGCACGTAAGCTTAACATAATGTCAGTGGGAAACACAGAACAAAACAGCACATCTCACAAGATGCTGCTTTCCTGAACTCTTGATGAAATACTTTCTCTCTTTATGCAGATACTTGAAATTTCCAGTTAGGAAGTAAAACTAGGCAGAATATTTTTTCAGTGGGACTCTGGGATTTCTTCTTTGGAGATGTGTAAGAAAGTGCTAGCCAGTTGGGTTAGCCTCCATGGTTATTTGCATATTTTTCTGATTTTGAAGTTATCTCTTTTCTACTGTAAAAAGATAATCAAGGAAAATATTTTATATGTGATCTCTCTTTTTACATATGTCTCACTCTGCATACAACCTCAACCCAGCCAACATATACTTTTTTTCACTTTTTCCTAGTTTAAAACTGCCACCATAACTGTTTTGGCAAGGTCCTTATGGGTTACGTGAATATCATTCAGGGTCGGAAACTGCTCCTCCATTAGCTGCGTTTCAATTCTTCCATCACCAAATGCCATTTCCAAAAAAGAGTAAATGTATTTCCAAATAATAGGACAGAAATGAGTTAATTCAAGAAAAACAGGTGAACTCTACCCACCGCTACTGGCCTGGAACAGGGAGGGGTATGACAGATCAGTGCTCTTCTCTCAAGCATTGCTATGTTTTCCTCTGCTATCCTTTGCTCCTATCTTCCACTTCACAAGGCTGTTAGCCTCAGGCCAGGAAGGCAGTCAAGTGTAGAAACCACCAGGTAGAATCAACTAGACAGGAGCTGAGATGAGGCTGTTTGCGGAACCTATTTCCATGCATCTCTGCACCTGCATGGAGGTGCTAGAACATTGAGTGGGATATTATCACCTGGTCTAATTTCCCTTGACTGCAAGTGTGTAAGTCACAGACCCAAGACTTGATGGGACTGAAATACCAAACTCAAATTAATTTGAAGTAACTTTAAATACCCTTTATTTTGTACAGGTCATTAGTCAGACCCAAATGTAGACTTATTTTTCCTTTTGTTTTATTCTGAGTGTATGTGTGTATGCATGTCGACAGACTGCAATTTCTTCAGAAAATTAGCAAAATAATGAGGGTTCTAGAAACCTAAAGAAGACTATCATCTTCAAGTATTTGAAAAACTATCATATATGATAGAAGTCAATTTATTAAATATTTTCTCCAAAGGTAAGATTTGGCTTAATGAAAAGAATTTGCTATAAGGCAAGAGTTGGTTCAAATTTTATTTTATAAGCTAGAATTTTCTAATATAAATTAAGCCTCCTGCCAAGGTGTTAAATTTTCTCTGTAGATGCTCAAAGAGAAATTGAATGACCATTTGCAGAAGGAAATCAAAGAACTTCCTTGTGCTTACAAGTTGCAGTATTAGCTGTATTTTCCAACTCTGATTTCTCTTAATTTTTTATTCTCTTCTTTTCTTTCAATTTTGGCGCACATGGAAGTATTTCACACAATGTGTCACATTGCGAATTTCTTGCTTAAAGCAATGAAAAGAGAAATTTCTTAAGGAAATGTCACTGATTTTGTAGGGACAACTTTAAATTTTATTGATAGTTATTGTGGCAAGCAGTGAAGTTGAATTCATTTATTAGCAACACCTCTTTCCGTTCAAGGTGAGAACACGGGTTTTAGGGAAAAATAAGGAGGGGTGATCAGGAAAATATCCTTTTCCTGGGGCATACATGTCTACCCTCATTTTGTCTGCACTGTTTTTGATTCTTCCAATTTACATGGGCATTTTAATGAATAACTTCAGCACAAAGCTCGCCTAGTGTATTTAACCAACACCAAATAATGCCAAGAAATGGAAATAGACTATGAAAGTGTTTCTAAAGGTTAATGAATGGGTGGCATCTCTCTTCTCTGAAAGACTTAAAGAAGAATGAACTCATTTCTTAGGTATTATCTGCATCATTTTTTTTCTTTAAGGGACTCAAGCCACGTGATTCTAGATGGCAATATTTTTCCTATCTGTTTTCTCAAAATGTCACTGCCCTAATGTGACTGTTTCTTAAGATGCCTGTTCACAATTCAGTTTTTAAACAGGTAGACTGAATTTTAATTGTATTATGAGATTTTGCAAGTAAATTGGCTGAGTAATACTGAGTCAATCCGCCTTCTTCTAAGCACTCATTCCTAAATATGCCTTTTATTTTTCAAAGAAGGGGCACTATTTTGTTTCAAAAAACACATTCATTACCATTAACAGTCTTAGGCTGTCCTGACTGTGTAGGGAGAATACTGATCAGGTAGAGGAAAGTGTACAATATGTGTGACTGTTACTGCAAGAGCCAGCTGTGCCAGCATTTCTGATTTAATCTTTATTTTGACATTTTCCTCTGTCCTCCCTCAATTTCAGGCAACCTATGTACCTTACAATGACTGCATTCCTATAAAGAACGAACAAAGGGGACAATATTTAGATGTAAAAAAAAATCATTTGAAAATGAAAATCCATGTTTAAATAGATTTATTCAGCAGTGCTTTTTTAGTTATATATAAGGTCAGCAGACAAATCCAGCAGTGAAAAGCCAATAATATGTATTTTAGAGTATGATGTTTTGGCATTTCAGGACCTAATCTAAAGTACCAGTATAAAGGATTTTCTTTTGGAAATGGAAAATTTAAGATAACCTGTCATGAAAGTCAAAGTGACATGTACCTATTCAGAAATGTAAAAGAATGGAGAGGCGATTAATATTCATTGAGCATCTACTATGTGCCAGACTCTTAGCAGCAACTATTTCATTTAATTTTCAAAATAACCCACTGAGGTACATTTTATTATTCCTATTTATGTGGTGGAAGAAAATGAAGCCCTGAAAAGTTAGAAAACCTTGCCCAGGGTCACCTATCTGGTAAGTTAGATTTGTCTTTGACATCAAATACAAGACCTCCCAATTCTAAGGGCTGCACAGGGACAGCAAAAGAGCACGGCTCTTGCCTGCAGAAGGCAGGTGTCAAGTAGGTTTGGAAAAGAATTCCAGTTGCTGTCATCGCAGGGGTGTGTCTTAACCCCTGTTTGAGGAATGTGACTTTATATGTTCCCACTGACCACGTGGGGCTATTATGAGATAAAAGTGAGAACAAAGATTGGAAGTCACTGTGAAGTTTTCTACTTGGTCCGAGTGCCACTGAACTCCAGGTCGTTATTCTGAGGAATCTGAAAGTGCCAAGGTCAACAGTGTAGGAAAACACAATCATTTACATGACTTGGCGGGCAGTATGTATATCTTTGTGTGAATGAATAGGCCGGGGGTGAGTAGGATTTGTTGAGAATTAGCAGGAGCTGAAAATGCATAGGGTGAGACCAGCTCTGCACACCTGCCTCTTCACCTAACCGAATACTCACTCTGCAAACAGTCCGCGTTCAGGAGGTCCTGACACTTTTCGTGGCACTTCACTCCGCACTCTGAACACTTCATGCCTTGCCGGGCAATGCCCCACAGGAGCCCTTCACACTCGTAACAGTAGGTAGGTGTCGTAGCTGTCCAGACCTCAAAGTTGTGTGGGGTGGTGGAGGACATGGGGTAGATCAGTGCCTGCAAAGTCTTCTTGAAGACATGTATTTTCTGTGAAGATGAGACAAGTAACCAACACGAGCCACATCAGTGGATCTGGAGAATTTCATCATAAAACAAACCATTTTACAACTTTTTCCTGAAAACGCTATTTTGTGGGGACCCCTTGATTATTGATTTAAGTGAGGGCAGTCATCAGAATAACTCTGCACACTTATTCTTTGCTCAGTGTTCTAGGGCCCAATTCAGTGCTTTGAACACAAAGAACTCCCCAATCTTCATATTGGACTGGCTCCCTGCTGTGTAAGCTTCTTTCATGGCAGCACAGAGCTCTTGTTGCTTGATAATGACTATGTCTCTCTATCCTGTGAACTCCATGAGGGCAAGGATGATGAGCACACTGCTCACTGCTGGATCAATCCTCAGAGCCTAACCTAGTCTCTGGCTTGAGATAGATGTTCAGGAAACATCAATTCAAAAAAAAAAAAAAAAAAAAGGAATTATATTACTATCCTTGGTCTAAATTGGTTCTTCTGGTTCTTGGTAAAATTACGAAGTAATGCAAAATATTCTCAATGCTGATTTTAAGCCTCTAGAAACACTCCCTCCCCTCTTTTATATTCTACCCAGGCCTCATCTCCCTGATTCTATACCCTCTCTAACACTACACCCCTCCCCAGTCCCAAAGTACACTTCTTCTATAGATCTTTCCACAGAGAACTGCTTTCATCACCTATTCCTTAGGAAGGAGCTCATCAACGAATTGATAAGAAAGTCCTAGTAGTAGGTAAAGGTTAAATGTGGCACTCTCCCATGGTGCTTTATATTTTAAAGGGAGATAATATTTAATAGCACATGGAAGCTGTTGGTAGAGTGAGCACTGAACGAGGAGCCAGGAGGCCTGAGTTCACGAGCACAGGCCCCATCATGTGACATATGAAGTGGGCTTCAGAAGGCAGGAGCTCTCTTCCCTATTTCTCTAGTGCCTAAACATTGCCTATCATTGTCCTTGGGCATAGTAAAGTTACAACACATTTTTTGTTGTGAAATTAATGAATGTCTGTTACTTAAGAGTCTTGTGATCTAGGAAGAGACTTAAACTCTCTAATCCTCACTTTCCTGTACTACCTATCTACCATATTATGTTGAAGATCAAACAGTGAGATGGTAACAAATATAGTCCATAGACTTCAAACACTAAGAAAATACTAAGTATGGGCTTTCCCTGGTGGCGCAGTGGTTCAGAGTCCGCCTGCCGATGCAGGGGACACGGGTTCGTGCACTGGTCCGGGAAGATCCCACATGCCGCGGAGTGGCTGGGCCAGTAAGCCATGGCCGCTGAGCCTGCGCGGCCGGAGCCTGTGCTCCACAACGGGAGAGGCCACAACAGTGAGAGGCCCGCGAACCGCAAAAAAAAAAAAAAAAAAAAAATAAGTACTACTGTTGATAGTGGAGACTTGTTTGGATGTGTCTGTCCATTTGATTGTCATATCCCACTATGCAGGTGACGTCCTGGTAGAAAGACTAGCACTCTCTGAAGTTACAAATACAAATAACTTCCCACAACTACCTGATGCATAATGAATGGTTATTTACATAAATCCTGTAGGAGTCCAGCTGATAAGCAATGCTAAAAAGGAAGCACTTGTATTTTGCATTAATCATCCTTAAATCTCATTTCAGAATGTCTTCCCACAGTGTTGAAATGGCTAACTTGTCATTATTTTTCAAACCCATAGTACGGCAACAGTGTATTTCCCTTTATTAATACATTCCCCTCATTATGTATTTTCCCAGAATATGTTTGTTAATGGTGGAAGGAGGTTCCCTACCAGGGAGTTAAGCATTACTAAAAAAATTTTCTAGCTTTTGAACAGCAAGATGCAGCCTTGCTACTCCATGAGGGGCCGGTCAAAGCTCTTTATATTTCACCTGAGTCTACAGAGCAACAGTATGTTCAAAATATGGGAAGTTCTCAAGTAGAAGACCCCTGTGTTAGGGTTTGTATCGACAAAACAAGTGGATCCATCACTTTTCAATAAAGACAGTCTAAGCCAATAAATCTCTTGGCTTCATTCCCTAATGAAGATGCCTTGTCTTGAAAAGAACTGCTAAGAGTTCTTTTAGAATTAGAAGTATGTATTATGCATCTTTGCTTCCCATTTACTGCCTAGCAGAGTGATATTCAATATCATCAAAGTGACTTGAATGATTCTCGGCATAACAGATTTACAATCAGCTCTCCATTGACAGTTTCATGTTCTAGCTGAGCTGAGGGGCTGGATGACCGTGTAATGTGTATATGTGGTGTGTGTGTGAGTGTAATACAAAATTTTCGGTTGAGCCAAAAAAATAAGAATGGACTTTAGGTATATTTGAGATTGCATAATTTGTTGTCTTAGTAGGGGAAAACAACAATTCTAAATCATTGGAACACTGGGTGGGAAGAGAACAGTCTGCTACTGAAAGCAAGTGAGAAATACATATTAATTTTGAAAGCAAAGCTGGGCAAAGGGTTGATTTTGAACATGAATTTATCTGTATAATTTAAATTTGATGATGAACACACTGTAATTCCCTATATCCATTTTCATTTTATTGAATTCAAGTGACATATAGTCAGTGCTCTAAATCCTTAGGCTATAGTAGGAGTAATAAATATAAGGACCACTTGCTAAAAAATTAAATAGGCTGAAGGAGGGCTTCCCTGGTGGTGCAGTGGTTGAGAGTCCGCCTGCCGGTGCAGGGGACACAGGTTCGTGTCCCGGTCCGGGAAGATCCCACATGCCGCGGAGCGGCTGGGCCCATGAGCCATGGCCGCTGAGCCTGCACGTCCGGAGCCTATGCTCCGCAACGGGAGAGGCCACAACAGTGAGAGGCCCACGTACCACAAAACAAAAACAAAAACAAAAACAATAAATAGGCTGAAGGAAAGCAAGTGAAAGACAGCTGAGAAGGTTTCATTGAAATGTTTGGTTTGGTTAAAGAGGGATGGTCCATTTCATGAAAAGAGCAAGTGAAGCTAATTTCAAAAAGAAAAAACATGGAAAATTTACTAGACAGCACATTGAAAATCAATTGAATGGGGCATTAGAATAAACCATAACATGTGAAAGCTGGAGAAGCTGGAGAAAAACACTAGGTAATTCACTACAGGGTACATATCCCCAGTCCCAAAAAAATAATTATGAGTTTTTTCACTCTTGAGTTTTGGGGATATGGGCACATGTTTACCAAAGCTTGAAAAGTACTCTAAAATAAATGGCTAAAGAGAAATCAAGGAAACACTCCCATTTACAATTGCAACAAAAAGAATAAAATACCTAGGAATAAACCTACCTAAGGAGACAAAAGACCTGTATGCAGAAAACTATAAGACACTGATGAAAGAAATTAAAGATGATACAAACAGATGAAGAGATATACCGTGTTCTTGGATTGGAAGAAACAAGACTGTGAAAATGACTACACTACCCAAAGCAATCTACAGAGTCAATGCAATCCTTATCAAACTACCAATGGCATTTTTCACAGAACTAGAACAAAAATTTCACAATTTGTATGGAAACACAAAAGGCCCCAAACAGCCAAAGCAATCTTGACAAAGGAAAATGGAGCTGGAGGAATCAGGCTCCCAGACTTCGGACTATACTACAAAGCTACAGCAATCAAGATAATATGGTACTGGCACAGAAACAGAAATATAGATCAATGCAATAGGATAGAAAGCCCAGAGATAAACCCACACACATTTGGTCACCTTATTTTTGATAAAGGAGGCAAGAATATACAATGTACAAAAGACAGCCTCTTCAATAAGTGGTGCTGGGAAAACTGGACAGCTGCATGTAAAAGAATGAAATTAGAACACTCCCTAACACCATACACAAAAATCAACTCAAAATGGATTAAAGACCTAAATATAAGGCCAGACACTTTTAAACTCTTAGAGGAAAACAGAGGCAGAACACTCTATGACATAAATCACAGCAAGATCCCTTTTGACCCACCTCTTAGAGTAATCGAAATAAAAACAAAAATTAACAAATGGGACCTAATGAAACTTAAAAGCTTTTCCACAGCAAAGGAAACCATAAACAAGATGAAAAGACAACCCTGAGCATGGAAGAAAATATTTGCAAATGAAGCAACTGACAAAGGATTAATCTCCAAAATATGCAAGCAGCTCATGCATCTCAATATCAAAAAACAAACAACCCAATCCAAAAATGGGCAGAAGACCTAAACAGACATTTCTCCAAAGAAGATATACAGATTGCCAACAAACACATGAAAGGATGTTCAGCATCAATGATCATTAGAGAAATGCAAATCAAAACCACAATGAGGTATCACCTCACACCTGTCAGAATGGCCATCATCAAAAAATCTACAAACAATAAATACTGGAGAGGCTGTGGAGAAAAGGGAAACTTTTTGCACTGTTGGTGGGAATGTAAATTGATACAGCCACTATGGGGAACAGTATGGAGGTTCCTTAAAGAACTAAAAATAGAACTACCATATGACCCAGCAATCCCAGTATGGGGCATATACCCTGAGAAAACTATAATTCAAAAAGATTCATGTACCACAATGTTCACTGCAGGTTTATTTACATTAGCCAGGACATGGAAGCAACCTAAGTGTCCATCGACAGATGAATGGATAAAGAAGATGTGGCACATATATACAATGGAATATTACTCAGCCATAAAAGAAAACGAAATTGAGTTATTTGTAGTGAGGTGTATGGAACTCGAGTCTGTCATACAGAGTGAAGTAAGTCAGAAAGAGAAAAACAAATACTGTATGCTAATACATATGTATGGAATCTAAAAAAAAAAAAATGGTTCTGAAGAACCTAGGAGCAGGACAGGAATAAAGACGCAGATGTAGAGAATGGACTTGAGGACATGGGGAGGGGGAAGGGTAAGCTGGGACGAAGTGAGAGAGTGGCATGGATATATATACACTACCAAATGTAAAATAGCAGTGGGAAGCAGACACATAGCACTGGGAGATCAGCTCCTTGCTTTGTGACCACCTAGAGGGGTGGGATAGGGAGGGTGGGAGGGAGACGCAAGAGGGAGGAGATATGCAGGTATATGTATATGTATAGCTGATTCAGTTTGTTATAAAGCAGAAACTAACACACTATTGTAAAACAATTATACTCCAATAAAGATGTTTAAAAAATAAATAAAATAAAATAAAATAAAATAAATGGCTTATGAAAACATTTCTTATTCCAACAAAGCCTAAGATGGAATGATGGTCACTTTAGAAACTGAGGAAATGAATGGCTAAGGAAAGCATGAAAAATACATCTGATAAGGGACTCATGTCTCAGGGGAATACTGCATACTGGGGGAAAGAGTGTATTTTTAGCAGCAAAGTAAGCAGCAAAGTAAGACCGGATCAAACAAGATTATAAGGACATAGTGTGGAGTTTTTGTGGAATAAGGCAAAAGATAGGATATTGGGCACTGAATAAAAACAAAGCAGAAGAAAACAAGGGGAAACAGTCAAATTAGCCATGGGCGATGGGAAATGGAAGCCTGTAACTGACCTTTAAGAGTTGGATTAAAGGGAAGAGAAAATATATATACACACGTACTTTCATACATACACACATGTACTTAGAGTAGGCAGTAAGATAATAGGGTGTAGCTACTAGGATCCGAGCTGATGTGAAAGGATGGGAACTGGTTATGTTATCAAGAGAGGGTCTCTGGCCTAGGTAAACAAGGAACTAGACATATGGAGAAGGTGGTCTGAAGAACAAGCAGAGCTCAATTACTGGAGTTAGGACTGAAGGACAGAATGGATTCAGCAATTTGGGAGACTTCCTGCTAATCTATTTTAAGTGTTTCTAAACTTTTCAAATCTTCTACAACAAACACATATTATTTGCTAAAATGTATGTATGTTCTGATAATAATAAAATGCATGCTCACTGAAAGAGTAATTTATAAACCCAAACAAGCATTAAAATAAAAAATAATTTAATTTTTCAAAGTTAGGTACGGTTTGATGCATGTTCTTCCAGTAATTTTTCTATTTATAGCCACGATATCAAGCTTTTGCAATGAAGTAAAGAACAATAAACATTATTTTTATATTACTAGTGTGATTCCAAAAAGTAAGGCAATTTTTATTGCTTCAACACTGCTTTAATCTGCAGAAATGATTACTCTGCTTTCACTCAGGTAAGACTTAGTAGCCAAGTACAACCTTTGGACTCCAAAGAGGAGGATGCTCATATTTTAGACATAGATTTTGTTAAAAACTCCTGCTCTGAGAAACTGGAATTTAAAGTGAGTTGCCCTAATATATCACTTTTTGAACAATTAGGACAGGGAATGAATTGCCTTTTCTATTGATAACTACATGGGGAAATTAAAATGAGTCCGAGAAATAAAGCAATCAAGCCTCCTTCAGGGAACAATTACCAGTGTCTTTGGACAACCAAAATTCCAATCTACAAACTGTTAACACTTATAACAGGAACAAAGCTTGACTGTCGCCATTTTCCACATACCTTTTCTCCTTTTCCCTCTCCTATGTTAACCAGCAACTTAACTAATGAAGTTCTATTTTTCTCTGCATCCTGTGGGCTTCCCTCATAGAACTACGTAAACCATCTCTTTCCTATACTTGAAAACAATCACATTTAGATAATTCCAGGAAAAAAAAGTATGCTTCTTTTTTTCAAGCATATTTCACATAGTTGATGCATGATTTTAGAAATCTACTTACTGTCCTCTAAGTATCATTTTGCTATTTCTGGACAAAAGCATCAGAAAGATTTGCAGAGCAAAGATTAGGTACAATGTGACCTTTGAAACGGGTCATAAGCATGAGGACAGAACAATGGTAGAATAAGTTCCTGAGTATAAAAACAGACATAATTTCATGACTGATTTACTCATTAGACTAATCATTAC
The DNA here is from genome assembly GCF_949987515.2 of Delphinus delphis. Classification (NCBI taxonomy): domain Eukaryota; kingdom Metazoa; phylum Chordata; class Mammalia; order Artiodactyla; family Delphinidae; genus Delphinus; species Delphinus delphis. Next base: position 147,976,453 of record NC_082684.1, read on the forward strand.
ATAAGACTGACTGTAGAAGCTAAAATTACTTGGGTAAAATTTTTTGTCACAGAAAGTGCTAACAGAGACTAAAAGTTATGTGCCTATACATGGAAGACTGTAAGTAATTTGTTTTTACTTATATTGTTTTATAAGAGGTACTAATTACCAGTGACCTAAGTAACTTATGGACTGAGTCCAAATAAAGAGGGTAGAACAGTGATAAAATAGATGGCTCAATAATTTAAGGAGAGGACAATATAGTATATACAGTCTGAAGTACAATATGGTTCCATGCCAATACATGACATGGAACTTGATCTGATAACAAATTAGGGTAAATTTGTCGTGTACTATATAAGTATCACTTTTTCTCCAATTCAAACTTTCAATGAAAAACTATATATATATACAAATAAAGAAGGTGGTATGAGATGAGTAACTTATTAAATATAAGCGGCCAAAATAATTTGAATTTCTCCACTGGGAGAAACTTTAGGCATTTTAATCTGGAAAGTCTAATTCTTACCAGTCGGGGCAGAGACTGAATTCTTATAAATCTTCTGACAGAGGCCATGAAAGAACAGGAAGACGGGTTAGGATATTATAAAAGGAAGAGAGGGAAAGGGGTGACCCTCCCTCTTAAAGGGAACCCATTCTATTGTTCTCTTGTAAAACCAAGAAAGTCAATCGTGTAGCTATGTAAAGCTGTGTAGTGAAAGTAGACAATCATAAAAATAATAACTAATATTTATGCATCCAAAATGGCTGAAGTGCTGTCTATTTGTTATCTCATTTGATGCCCCTCCAAATCCTCTAGAAATATTACTATATTCATTTTGTTTATTGGAAAACTGATCTGGAAACCTGGCAAATGAAGTTGATATAGCCCACTAGGTAAGTGTTGGGAAAAAAACATTTTACTTTGTAGAAGGGCTGCAAAGAAAGATTCCCCAGGCACCTAAATACATAAATAAATAAATGGGACTTAATGACAGATTTAAAAAAGCAGATTCTGTGGAAAACTAAGAAGTATGTTTGGGATCCAGTTAAACTCCATGGGCTTGGATCTTTGGGTTTTCAGACCATTTTCAGATAGGACATTTAGACTTGACTTCTACCTAATGTGGGCATTGAGGGTAGTAATCAGAGACTAAGCATTTTCAGATCTTTATATATTTTTTCAGGACAGAATTACTGATCAACTTTAAAATTTGAAAAGTATTTTAATTAAACATTTAAAAATAAGAGAACTGGGCTTCCCTGGTGGCGCAGTGGTTGAGAGTCCGCCTGCCGGTGCAGGGGACACAGGTTCGTGCCCCGGTCTGGGAAGATCCCACATGCCGCGGAGCCGCTGGGCCCGTGAGCCATGGCCGCTGAGCCTGCGCATCCGGAGCCTGTGCTCCGCAACGGGAGAGGCCACAACAGGGAGAGGCCCGCATACCACAAAAAAATAAAAAAATAAGAGAACTAAGCTCAAATTTATTATAATAAATGTAAACTGAATCCAACCATAAAAAGACAAATTCTGAGATTGAATTTTAAAACTAAGCTATCTGTTTTTATGAGATATGCATAAAACACATTAAGATTTAAAGAAAGGGCCAGAAAAGGTTCTATCAAGGAAGATATTAACCTAATTACTTCAGTGAGCTGTATTAATATCACATAGAATATGTTTAAGGAAAAAACATGCAAGAAATTAACACGATTGCTACCAAAAGTTGAAAGAAACAATTTATCAGGGATATAGAAGTCCCAAAATTTATGTACTGAACAGAAAAAGCTCATATGGGATATCTAGTGCTGATCATGTACTAAGCCACAAAGCAATTTTCAATTAAATACTAAAGACTGAAAATACAGTCCACGTCCTCTGAACACGATACAGTAACAAAAATAAAGCCCTTATGTTTGGAAGATTAATGAATACACTTTCTAAATAACTGATGAGTCAAAATATTAATCACTGGACAATTTATGAAATAATTCTATCTCAACAACAATAAAAGCACTATATATCAAAACTTGTATGATGCAGCTAAAGTGTGCTGAGAGGAAAATGAATAGTTTAAAAGGCATTTGATAGAAAAGACAAAAAGAAAATTAGGTTATACAAGTGTGGTAAAAATATAAACAGAAGCAACAAAATGATAGACACGAAATCTTTGAAGTTTAGAAGGAGGAAGAAAATGAAGAAGGAATACACAAGGGATGGAAATATTCTCTTTTTAAAGCTGAATGATGGATATAAGGTGTTTGTACTGTTATTTACTCCCTTCATTTATGTTGTAGATATTATTTTGTGTGTATGCACTAGTTAATAGCAACAATAAAAATTAACAAACTACACATTCAACTTAGTTAAGTTAGAAAAATAGCTTCAGGGAAAATATAAAAAGTAGAAGATGAGTAAGAGCAGAAATAAATGAAATATGAAACAAAGAAACAAAATATGGAGTCAACAAAACAAATGCCAGAGAATCTCTTGCAGTACTGACTCTATAAAAGAGAGGAAAAAAAATACAAATAAATAATAAGATGAAAACAGCACAAGCTTTTATAAATGATACAATTATATGAACAATTTGACGGTATTAAGTTTGCAAATTTAGAAAAAAGGATAACTTTCTGGAAAAAATATAAATGATTAAAATTGACTCAAGAACAAATGTTTAAATAACATGGATAGAATTGTTATACTACATAAATTGATTTAGTAGTCATAAAACCACCCTAAAAAATCAAAAACAAAAAAATGTGCAAGACGGTTTTAAAGGCAAGTTTTGTCAGTCTTTCAAGGTTAGCAACACTTACTTTATGCATATCACCCTAGAGAAGTGGAAAAGGAAAGCTTCCCTACTTATTTTATAAAATTCGTTTCTTCTTGATGCCACAATTGTTCAAAGACATGGTAAACCATAGGCCATTTTACTAATGAATACAGGTGCAAAAATCTTACATAATTAGCAAACATATGAGAAAACTGATGTCAAGAAAATTTCAGTAACTTGCGTAAGTTCCCTCAGCTAGTAAATGGTGGACTTGGACCAACATGCTTCTCAAGCCAAGGACCATGATTTCCTTCTCTTGAAGAAGGAAAGAAGCAGCCCCAATAGCAATACTACTTGTAAACAAGAGATAACCTGTATATTTGGTGTCAGTGCTGATGACTCCCCTGTCAGTACTCCCTGCAATCTGCCCCTCAGTTGCAAAGGTGACAGGGAGGCACTGGGCTTAGCAGGTACTCTGGATACTTCATCCTAAGACCCTGTTCCACTGCCCTGACACTGCTGTGCCTGGCAAGACATTTCTTTAATTCTCCCTCATTGTGAGATAAGTATTACTACATTACTTTAACGATGAGATAAACAAGTCTCAGGGAGACAAAGCATATTGATAAGAAATGAGTTCTCAAAGGCAATAGGAGGTGGAGCTGAGATTCAAATTCAGGCCACATCACTTCAATACTTGTTCACGTGGTATGAAAGGATTCCTGTTCCTGAGCGGGAGTCCGGAATCCCTGGGTGAACTGAGCCTGCAACTTCCAGATTGAACCCCAGGTCCCAGACAGGTGTTCTGACCTGCTTCCTCCTTCCATGTTTCTTTCTAGGTCATGCTAGGAATAGGACCCAGCTCTGATATCCTGTTTATCCCCACACCTAGTTCTTGCCAGTCCCTTTTCTTTGGCCTGAATCCTGTTATTGGAAGAAGGACCTCTATCCTCCTAGACAAATCAACCCTTTATGAGAACTGACACTCCCTATAAGCCTGCCCGTATGCCAGCCTCCTAAACATGGACACCAACCCAGAAAGAACAAACAGTGTTCTAGAATCTCTTTTAGCCTTGGTGATTTGGATTCCTCACTCTACCTGAGTTTCTCATAACCATCATCTAAGCCTGTCTTAGTCTAAATACCCCTGCCTACTAAAAGCTTCCATTATGAACTATAGCAACAGTGGGTACAGAACATAGTATCTCAGCTCCTCTCTCACTATAAGCATCATGACAGCAGGGATTTTTAAATGAGTTGTTCTCTGCCTTATTTCCAAAATCTGAAACACTGCCTGAAACACAGAAGACAGTCAATTAATATTTGTGGAAATAGTGAATGGATTTACTGTGACTGTGCTACTCTTGGCTCTAAACCTAGGAAACTACCCCTGAGAAAGCAAGCACAAAGCTGAGCAGTGCAGTGCCAGGCGGATTATTGTTGTGGTATATGGATACTAGACTGTTATCCTGTCTGGTGTTATCAAACCAGATGGGAATGTTTCAAAGCTGTAGTACTTAAGGGCTGATTAGACGGAGATTCCCAATCAGTCCCAGTAGCTCCTTGTGGTGACTAGGAATTGGTGATGGACGGGGCGCCTGGCAATACTTTGCTCACTGCCAACAGTGTGTCAGTGGAGGTGGTGCTGGCTGACCCACTGTCATCTTGCATCAGACTTTATAGCCCTTTCCTTCCTTGGAAGAGATGACTGAGCGTTTTACCGCACATCTCTTTAATTCAAATAGAAGGGCTACCATTTTCCACATGGCCAAGCCTTTTTTCTTCATGTAAAGGCAAATATTTCATGCTTCACATTGAGGGTGCCTGGGACTCACGAACTGGGAAGTGGAAAGTATTTGCTCCAGCATTTATGTTAGTTGCCCATGTAATGACTTAATGTGACAGCTTGTCAAGAGTGGCATTTAATATGCCTGTTGTACAGAAGTCATATTTCATTTGCTTTTTGAGACATGAGCCCCAGGAATACGGGCTCTATGAGTTTTAGAGGGAGCTGATGATGGACTCTGTTCATCCACTCAACACCCACACAGAAATATCTTCTACATAGGTCTTCTGAAACTGAAGAAGCAAAATGATATGTTTAAGTAAAGGAACAATAGATCAATAGCTAATTTAACTATGAAGTGAGGGTGTGGTCTCTGTCAGAGCCTCAGAAAATGTAGTAGCATTCCTCTCATTTCTGTCGCTTTCCTCTTCACTTTTCATAGGAATGAGTATTTGTGCGTTAAACCAAATAGCAAATTTTAAAATATAAGAAAGGAACAGTCTAGGAGTCTATCAATAAAAACCTTCCATCTTGATTATTTCCTCAAAAGCAAAAGACTGGATACTTTGAGTTTCAGCAAGCAATATGAAGCTTTCTCATATACCAGAGAATGTTTACTTTCTCTCGTAACCAAACTATAGTGAAAATATTACATGGCATCATAAACCCAGTAGATAAGAAGAAGCCCCTGGGAAAGCAACCATATTTTAAAAATCCTACGGCACAATAAAAAATGTTCTGAACTTGCTGTAGCACCCAGATATCCAAAGGGACATGTACTATTGCTGATGTAGTACTTAAGGGCTGACTGGGTTGGGGAGGGCAGCTTGCTGATAGACACCTAGGAAAGGTTGGCTTTGGGTGGAAAATGACAATGACAGGAAGAAGAGAATGAAAAATATAAATAATGGTGTTTAAATGGCAAGTGTATAGAAATTTAAAACAAGTAATAATAGTGGCCACATTTTTATTCTCTAAGAATGACAAAGTCTCTAAAATTGGGGGAGGTAGAGTACCTAGTTGCAATAAAGGAGGGCACAGATAAATTGTATTGGATAAAAGCCCCAGCAGAGGGACTTTCCTGGTGGTCCAGTGGTAAAGAATCTGCCTTGCAATGAAGGGGACATGGGTTCGATTCCTGCTCAGGGAACTAAGACCCCACATGCTGCAGGGCAACTAAGCCCGTGTGCCACAACTAGAGAAGAGAAAATCCGAACACCACAACTAGAGAGAAGCCCATGCACCACAACGAAAGATCCTGCGTGCCTCAACGAAGATCCCAAGTGCCGCAACTAAGACCCGAGGCAGCCATAAAAATTAATTAATTATTTTTTTTTAAAACAGCCCCAGCAGAGTGGCTGTGCAGGATGCAGTTACCATGGCACAACACCCACTGCTCATTGGAATCACCTGGAAGTTTAAACAAACCAAAACAAAACAACCTCTTCTATCCAGACTATATGTGAAGCCAATTAAATCAGAATCATGGGAGTGAGACTCAGACATAAGTATGTTTTAAAGCTCCCCCAGGTGATTCTAATGAACAAAATTCAAGAATCCCTGACCCTACTTGTACCTTTTAATCATGCTGGTTCTTTCATTCAACAAGAATTGACAAAGCTTCTATCTTACGTCAGACAGTGTAGTAAGCAATAGGGATGAAAATATTTAACAAGAACAACTAACAGGATATAGTGCTACCTTCATGGAGTCTAAAAGGAAAGCCTTATGCAAGATAATCAAACTGTAGTAACAAAAATAATAAGAATACCAGCTTGTATTTATTGTTTACTGTACCCTAGGCCGTGTAAGCGTGTTAAATATTCATCCACTCCCTTAATCTTCTGTATTATTATCACCTCACTATACACATGAAAGAACTCAGGCTCAGAGAAGTTACATAACTTATCAGACATAACAATGCTAATTTAGTGGCACAGATGGGACTCACCCCAAGCAGCCTTCACTCTTAACCATGCTACACCATACTATACTATGGAGGTCATGATTAAATGCTAGAAAAGCCCAGTGGAAGAAACTAATAATTGAGCCAGAAGGGGAGGAGGGTGTTTGGGAAAGCCTCCAAAAGGAAGCAAAACGTGAACTATGTAAAAACTTAGCAGGATTTTTTAGGTGGACAGTGACAAACTGTGTTAGGATGAAATGGCATTTGTAAAGATGGGAAGGTGCATGCGTATTTGAGCAGCACAGGATAATTTGTACGATCGTGCAGCTGAGGACCTGAGAAACTTTGTTTAGGGTCAGACTTTCCCCACGTTCCCAATGATTCCTAGAACTCTGGAATGAACACAACAAACAAGCAGCCCAGGCAGAATGCTTTTCCCCAGACCACGATCAATGCATAGTTAGTAACTGACTCTGCACCTACCAATTCCTCATTATTTAGAGATGTCCTAATCACCATAGCCAGGGAGAGTCCAGATTTCCGGGCAGCCAGGGTCTTAAAATAGAACCAAAAAAACACAGAATTATGAGGTGACTGCTATGTACCTATTACTCAGCAGAAGGTGAAAGTGTAAAAGTACAGACTATCGCTATTGACACTTTAGTCAATAGGGACCTACCATTTTCAGTAGTCAGCCAGTTCATCCAGAATGTGGAATCATAGGACATTAGAGCTGAAAAAGTCCCTTTAGATCATCAAACCTAGGCTCTACATTTTACAGATGATAAAACTGAGGCCCAGCAAGGCAGGCCTGAAGCCCAAGTTTTCTAGGCTAGCAAGAGGCTTCTAAGACATTGTTTTTCCCCAAGACAATCATAATCACATTCCTTCATAAAACATAACCATTGATACAGAGCCAGCTGATCTGTCTGATAGCCCTGAATCACGACTGGTACTAGATGATTCTTGAGTTGTCCATAGTTCCCTGAAATATGCTTCCACATCTGGCCAGAATATTTTCTTCCAAGGGTCCATTTTGCCAACTGAGAATCATCATTAGACTTGTTTTCTTCACTCAATGTTGGTAACTTAGGTGATTTTAAATAAGAGTCACATCCCTTTAGTTTCCCCTGTAAAATAGAACCATTATGCTGCTCCCACCTGAAACATATACAATATAATATACCCGATGGTGCTATAGAGAACTCTGGAAATCAGGAGTGCTATGTGGGAATATTAAATCTTCTCTCCCATTAAGAACAAAGGGAAGTCACAGTGGAATAAGAGATCTGGTCAGAAATATATCTCCTTGGAGCTACAAAGCCAGTGTGCCCAGTTAGGTTGAGTACAGTCCTAAGTGAGCAGGTGACTCACTCCTCACTTGTAAACTCCTACCATCTCCACTCCTACCACGTAAACTTATACAGGACTTACCTCCAAAGATGATCTTCCATCTCGGACAACTACTGTCCCTAAAGTTATGTTTTTATTTTATTTTAGCCTGCATTTGTACCTGTTGTTTATGTAAATTGGTCTGTCTTTCAGAATTGAACTAGATGTTAAACCTTGGAGAACCCAAACTTCTTATTCGAATATGTCTCTTTTTATTTCCCCATTTTGCTCTCTTTGATCCCATGAATAAGAGCAGTGTACATTTGAAAAGACTGCCAAGTATTAATTAAATAAAATGAAAGTCACTTACCATGGCCTGAAGTGTCCAAGTGACAGAGAAAACAAAATATAAATAATTAGACATATGACAGGTGAGAAAAGAGTGTAATAATGTTAAATAAGCCTAACACTTAAAAATAATGTCACACTATAATGGCAGGAATCTGAGCTAATTGTACAGACATATCATGCTTTCCAGCGAAAGATTTTTCCAGGCAAGATTTTGTCTTTCTTAATTTAAAACTAAAGTGATGACCTTCAGATGAAGGTTTTCATAGCAAAATTGAAAATGACTGGTATCAAGAAATTGTGCACGTTGTTGCTAAAAGGAAAACTTCAGTTTCTCTGAGGGAAAATATATTTTAATATAATAAACTATTAAGAATGAGCCTCCAGCAAAACATGAAAACATTGTGAATGATAGAAAACATTTCTTTTTCATGTTGATGGCCTATTTGTTTTTAGAATTTAATACAGACTATTATCAATTCTTTGCATCTCTAAGCAGTCCCCAGCCTATTTCCTATAGGAGAGTTTGTCATTCAGAGTTATGTTCAGGGCTAATAAAGGTTTTAATGACTTGGAAGCCATGGTTTTCTCCGGAGAGTGGAACAGCTTATTAATTTGGCTAGACTTGATCTTAATATATGAGAATAAGGAAGTGATTAATATTATCTGCATGCTTCATAAAGCAGTTTACTGGGTTAAGATGAAGACTGTCAAATATAGCCTTCAACTGCAAAGTAAACTTGTGGTCACCAAAGCCCAGGTGCAGCAGCCCACTTTGCATGCTGTGTGATTTCTTTCTGCTCAATTATAGGGCCATTTTAACTCAATTTGTAATTTCAACTAATATTAAAAGCTGTCAAAAGGTTAGAGTTATTTCCTCCATCTAAGAGATTTTAAAGAAATAATAAATATAACACTTGCTAGCATCCAGCTTCTGCTGTGTGTTATTCTATGAAATATTTACAGGCTAAGCATTTAATGAGAAGGACAGTATGACATCTAATAAAGATAAAGACAACGTATGCAGTCAAAATGAATTAAACAGGAGTGACTCACCACATCTCGTACAATAGGCAGAGTTTTTTTCCTTCGGAGATCTGGCATACTATCAATACCATAAAGTCCCCAACCGGCTCTGAAAGAGGGCACAAAGGAATGATTTTAATGGTTAACTGACTCTTTATAAGAAAAATTCCACTCTTTGTAGTAAAAAGGCTGTGAAAAAAGGTTAAAGGATTATCATGCTGGTTCAGACAGCAGCAAAGATCCAAGACTCAAGGACCATTATTGAGGTACCAAAAAGGACACTACCACACATAGTGATCTCTTGCCTTCTTAGATAGTTCCATACTTTGAAACTTTATAGATGGCCTGATTTGACACATTGTTTTACTGTACCACAGAGAGGACAACTGAAACTGTTAGGTATATGGAACTTTGCACCTCCAGGAAAAACAGAACCAAACCAGTTTTGCTGGAAGTTTGGTCTGTCTGCAATGGTAAAAAAAAAAATTACTTTTATTGTAAAGATACTATGTTTTGTGTATATTGCATCTTCACAGATTGAACTCCAAAGTGGCATCTCAAGGATTCAGAGACACATCTAAAATATTAGTGATTATTCCAATACCAGGATTTCCACTTATCTGAAGTATCTAAAGATAAATGCACAAGATTATAATAATTTGTTATACAAGAATGTTCACTGCAACTTTTTTTTTGTAGTAACAACAAAAGCTAGGTCACCTAAATATTCAACAACAGTATACCGACTGAATGAATTACAGTATATTATACAATGGGAAGGATGCAATCGTTAAAGTGAATAAGGTAAGTATATATGTGTATATATGAAAAAATACTTATAGTATGTTCAGAAAGCAAGTTTGCATATTCTGTTTCGTATGGTCCCACATTTGTATGTGCATTTATATATACACAGAACATTTCTAGAAATATATTCACCAAATTCACCAAATTTTTAGAATTTAATACAGACTATTATCAATTCTCTCACTCAACAGTTACCTCTGTTGAGTGAGAGAAACTGGGTGATAGAAAAAGAGAAGACTCTCCCTATGTTATAAATCTGTTAATGTCCAATGTTTTTATAATAAGCATGTGCCGTCTTTGCAATTTAAACTAATTTTAAAATATATTAACATTAATACTTATTAAAATAAGTTTAATAGATTGAATTGGGGATTTTTTTTTGCGGTACGCTGGCTTCTCACTGTTGTGGCCTCTCCCGTTGCGGAGCACAGGCTCCGGACGCACAGGCTCAGCGGCCATGGCTCACGGGCCCAGCCGCTCCGCGGCATGTGGGATCCTCCCGGACCGGAGCACGAACCCGTGTCCCCTGCATCGGCAGGCAGACTCTCAACCACTGCGCCACCAGGGAAGCCCTGAATTTGATTTTTTATTGCATTAAAGGTAGTCTTTTTATACACCCAAAAAGGGGCTAACGTCATTGATGACAGCTACTCCTTCCGCTCACTTGAACTGCAAAACCCCTGCTAACCTCTAGCTGAGAGTCAGCTTTTGCACCAGAAACACCACAATTCATACTGTTGGGTTTAGATGGGCAGCTCTGCCACTGGAATAGGCTACAACAGCCAAAAATAGGTTATCAGCATTTTACTGTCCAGTTTTCACTGACACAGAGATTGTTTCTTCATTTCTGCTGCTTAATTTAACAAAGGGAAACCTTTGTCTTATTGGATCTCTCTCAGTAGCCACAGTCTTAATTCAAATACTTCCAGTTGTACCAATTTGGTGATCTTGGACAAATTACAAAGATGCATCATACAACTCATACAAAATATTAAAAGCAAAATATTTATAAAGATAAGATGATAATAAATAGTAATAATGCCATAAACTACATGTCTGAAAATGAGGACCAAATGCAGTAATAAATGTGAAATATTAAAACCACTGCACACGGGTAAGAAAGATGTCAGTGACGAACAGAATATTCTTAAGGTCACACACCTGAACTAAAAGTTACCTGTAGATCATAGAATACAGGACAAGAGTAATTGTGGGGCAGAGATCAAGGAAGAGGAAAGAAAGAAGAGGGGGAAGGAATAAAAGATGGGAGGGGAGACAGTGTGTGGTAGGGGGAGATGACACTTAAGTAGTCCACCACTGAACCTGTGAAAAAGGAGTTAATACAGCTTCCATCGTTTTCTAGAATAATGCCAATGGACACTCTGTAGGTTAAGGGCTGTGACAGTCACGGTGACAGTCAGAGATGAAGAACTGCAATCACAAAAGAATCATTGGCAGCATCTCCTTATGAACTGCAAGAAACTGCAGAGTATAGGAGGAGGAAAGGGCAGTGAATATTTTGTTTTCTTTGCAACACTCACCTTCAGAAAGACTACTGCTCTCTCAGTGTGACGTCTTTCTTCCCTCCTATCCTATTTCCATATTCTTGCCTTCTCCCTGCCTTGACCCTCCCACATCCCAAACATCAAATATATGGGAAAAGGATTATGTGAGCGGGTTCCTAAAAGGATTTTTCCAGTTTCATTTGCTCCAGTCTAAGGCTCTGATTCCAAGCAGTTTCTACTTTCTCTCCTCTGTGAACAGGATAATAATGGCATAAAATGTACCTCAATAAATGTCTTTCCACCACATTACATAGCAACCATACTAACTGCCTCCAAGTGTTTTGAAGTTACTTTAATAACTTTGTAAAGAAACACATTCAATTGTGATAATGGTTGAGAAAATTATTTATAAACTGCCAAGTGTTATATAAATGAGTTATGTGTTTTCTTCCTATCAATAACAAATTATTTATTTTCTTTATGTTTTCCTTCTTGTGGAACTTAACTTCCCAAGCCAGCCTAGAATTTTGAGCAACCTCATATTTTCACAAATTCAGGAATCAATTACACATATATATGTTCCTGAACCTCACACTTCACCCTTATGCTTCTCTCGTCAGAACAGGCCAAACTTGAACCCAAGTTAGAAGACATGGATCCAAAATTCATCTCTGTCCCCTCTGAGTTTGTCATTTACTTTCATTAAACCTTTATTTTTAAATTGCAATGCCATAAAAATGTTCTCTTAACCTTCACAGATAGTCCCCAAAATGTTCTTTATCAGGTTGTGTTTCCTTATAATTTTACATTTTCATCATTACTATAAGAAGTTTGTATAAATGTATACTTTAATGAGCTTATCCATCAAGTAATAATAAAACTTTTATTTCAAACCTGAATCTTAAAAAATAAATAAATAAATAAACCTGCCCTAATAGCCTCACCTCATAAATAGAGAAGTGCTTGGTGAATACTGTGAAGCTCTACACAAATATCTTTGTAATATTTACTGAGAGACTTCCTAACCAGGAGAGACCTGGGAGCGATTAGATAACAAAAAAATGGTGAAGCCTGGAAAGAACAGTAGGTAAGTAAATCATTGCCTTATAGGCAAGAGGTCAAGTTCATGGATATCCGTTAAAGAAATGAGCCAGGCTTGATGATCTGGAGGTCACAGGGAGTCATCAGCACAGGCAACAGCAGACGAGTAATTCTGAAGGGAAGTCTAATTCTAGGGAAGAAGCTGTTTGATTTCAACCCTTTCTGGTATAGCTGATTGGATGAAGCCATCTTTAACTGTAGCAAGCAAACTAGCTAATTCTAGCTAATATTTATGTGGCGCTTACCAGGAGCCAGAGAGAATGCTATCCATCATAGCCAGTCTTTACAAGCATTACCTCATTTTATTCTCAAAAAATCCAATAAGGTATAACTACAATTATGTCTCTCACTTTATAAGTGAGGAAATGGAAGCATAGAATAGTTCAGAATCATCCCAAAGGTCATTATCTAAGTCAGAGTTAGCACTGCCAGGATTTGTCTTACCACACTCTACTGCTTATATGATTACATTATTCCACATTTACAACAATAATATGAGTTGAGGTTTCCCATTAATCCCATTTTACCTTTAATAAACCGTAAACTGAACAAGTTCCCCAGGCCTAGAAATATCTGGCAGAGCTTGATTTCTATTGCAGGAGTGTCTTGCCTCAAACCTCATGTTCTTAATAACTAATATTTTTTCTTTGGTAGGAGGAAATCAGAGGCCTGTCCTAGTAAAGGTGCTGCTAGTATTTGAATTTTAAAAATGTATTCTAAGGGTATTATCTTCGAATTAGAAACACTGTATTACTGTATAAGATAGTCCCAATCCTTCCCAAGTGGTTCCTCTCCAGCTATTCAAGTGTTCTCCCAAGGAAAAAGGAGACCTTTAGACTACAGGAGTTACAAATGAGATAAAAGTATCAGGAGATCTACAGAAATATCTGGAACGTCAATGATCACATATAATTGACAATGGATATAATTTTACAGGCTAAACTGAGATGTGTTCTAATCCAACATTTGTTGTATTAAAAAGTCTTCATATTTTTCATGGTTTTACTCCTTAGTTCTTTGCATAATTATACTAAAAGAAGTTTACTGAGTTTAATAACATGAGTATAAAAGTATATGGCTATATACCTTGACTTGGATTATCTTGTTACAGAAAAAAACACATATTGTCTAAAAGATATATACAGTATTCTGTAATTTTTAAGAAATCTGATACACAGGTAGAAGAGGTAAAGCTGATTTTTACTAAGTACATAGTAATTATTTTTAATCCAAAATTGATCTGATAACATACGGAGTCTCTACGGATTGAAAAAGAACTCTGAGAAGGCACAGGGAGAGTACTGCATGAAAACAATTGAGCAGGTTTCCCGAAAGTAGTACCTTCTGATTATGGGACAAAGATGTGCTACTTCCGCATGTGGATGCTTGATACTTAATTGGTAATATTCAGAGACTTGCTGATTTCCATTAGAAATCAGAAAATTGGTAGACTCTGTTTATATCCAAAGGAGTTGGTAAATTAATTGAAGACTACAGGCCTGAAAAAACAAATTATAGTGCTTCTGTTTATTTCTATGTTTCCAAGGCATTTATTGGGCAGGGCTATATAATTAATCTTTTTTTAGCATTATGGAATATTAAGGCAATGTAAAGGTTAACAATAAATCATATCAACTCCCTCTCCTCTAATACAGCTGTGCTCTCAGCCTTTTAAAAACAACTCTTTGTATTTATTTCATTACTTAATGGTGATAAACATACAATGATCTATATTGCTTTTTTGCTTAACATGATCTATTTTACATACATTTTAACACACTTTTCTTGATGATCATTATACACTTTAATTATTCCCCTGCAGCATATTAGGATATGTTATATCCTAATATTTTTTTTTCATTTTTTTTCACCTTCTGGAAAAGATTTCCATTACTGTCAACACCGAATGAGTTATTTATGTTTGTGTAATTGATGACTCATTCCTCACAGCCAATTAATCACCAATTCCTAATGATTTTTTGATTCTTTATCGCATCAAAACTAAGGCACCATCTATCATAAGATAAAGCATTATTTTATATATCATTGTGAAAAAATCAAATTAATCTGACACCATGCTTTCTTAGCAATTAGAATTTAAATTTTATACTAATTGAAAGGGCACTCTTTAAGTGACTGTCTATGGCATAGATTTCTGTCATATGTCATGCACATTGTTCTATATATGAAAAGGAAAATATAAGCAAAACATTGTTATTCCTTAAACTTCTCATTCAAAATTCAACCTTTCAGAATTACTCTGCAACCCAGAATTGTCACTGTCTGGGACTTTTTCCAAATTACTGTCTTTTAAGCCATCAAGAGCAACAGTGTTCGGGCATTATGGGAAACAGTGCTCCATTACTGTCTCTTGTATTCCCAGAAGCAGATAGTAAAACTGGCACAGCCGTATTTCCTTTTGCCTTGGAGTAGTCACTAGTTCCTTGGTGGAGAGTGAGATGAGCCAGTCCTATGTATCTACCAGTTCCACATTCCTAGGTTCAATCAACTGCAGATTGAAAACGTTTGGAAAAAAATAATCCAGAAAGTTCCCAAAAGAAAAAATTGAATTTTCTGTGTGCTAGCCAATATTTGCATAGCATTTACAACTATCTAAATAGCATTTACATTCTACTTGCTATTGTAAGTAATCTAGAGGTGATTAAAAGTACACAGGAGGATGTACATAGGTTATACAGAAATACTACACCATTTTATACAAGGAACTTAGGCATCTTCAAATTTTGGTAACTGTGAGAGCCCTGGAACCAATCTCCCACAGACAGCAAGGGGTGAGTGTAATCGGCTTGAGTTTAGAGGCCATGGTTGTATAAAAAATATAGCAAATTATGTGCAGTGGGACAATGCTGTTCCCATCTGCGAGGCCAAAGGGAAATGAAACTTTGTCAGGTACAGCATATTCTTATCTAACAACTCTTGATCATTCTGGGCAAACATCAATAAAATAGTGAACTGGCAAGTTGAATTGCCATCATTTTTTTTTAACATCTTCATTGGAGTATAATTGTTTTACAATGTTGTGTTAGTTTCTGCTGTGTAACAAGGTAAATCAGCTATACATATACATATATCCCCACATCTCCTCCCTCTTGTGTCTCCCTCCCTCCCACCCTCCCTATCCCACCCCTCTAGGTGGTCACAAAGTACAGAGCTGATCTCCCTGTGCTATGCAGCTGCTTCCCACTAGCTATTTTACTTTTGGTAGCATATATATGTCCATGCCACTCTCACATCGTCCCAGCTTACCCTTCCCCCTCCCCATGTCCTCAAGTCCATTCTCTACTTCTGTGTCTTTATTCCTGTCCTGCCCCTAGGTTCTTCAGAACCTTTTTTTTTTTTTTTTTTAGATTCCACATGTATGTGTTAGCATATGGTATTTTTCTCTTTCTGACTTACTTCACTTTGTATGAGAGACTCTAGGTCCATCCACCTCACTACAAATAACTCAATTTCATTTCTTTTTATGGCTGAGTAATATTCCATTGTATATATGTGCCACATCTTCTTTATCCATTCATCTGTCGATGGACACTTAGGTTGCTTCCATGTCCTGGCTATTGTAAATAGAGTTGCAATGAACATTGTGGTACATGGTTTTCTCAGGGTATATGCCCAGTAGCGGGATTGCTGAGTCATATGGTAGCTCTATTTTTAGTTTTTTAAGGAACCTCCATACTGTTCCCCGTAATGGCTTTATCAATTTACATTCCCACCAACAGTGCAAGAGGGTTCCCTTTTCTCCACACCATCTCCAGCATTTATTGTTTGTAGAATTTTTGATGATTGCCATTCTGACTGGTGTGAGGTGATACCTCACTGTAGTTTTGATTTGCATTTCTCTAATGATTAGTGATGCCATCATTTTTAAATGGTTTCCTTTCTCTTTCTTGCTTTCATTCTATTACTCTTTCTCTAGTTCATACAGTAAATTTGTATATGAATTGACTTCACTGAAGTAGGCAAGGAGCATGTTTGTTTTGCTGAGTGCCTGGAGTACAGTGGGTATCAATAAATAGTTTTTAAGTGTTCTTCAATATTTCCACAAACCTGTCAGCACTTTCAAGTAAAGACATCCATTTTAGAACCAATTATCTTTCCTGCAAATTATTTTGGATGTCTCCTTTTGATGTCTCGGATTTTTATACTATCACCATTTGTCCAGCTGCAGAGGCTTAAACTCCTTAATAACAGCTAATCCAAGTTGAAAAACTTAAGCCACCTACGAAATTATATATTCTAACAGTCCTGTATTTTAGGCATATAGAAACTCAGCTGCAAAAAAATTTAAATTCTTGTTCAAGATACCCAGCTTACAGCAGCTAGCTAGAAATTCTCAAGACTCCAGAACATCACTAATGCCCTTCCCTCCTCTCCTTCGCTTCTAATATCCAAGAGGTACCAAGCCTTGTCCATTTCCATTCATCACAGTTTCTTTTCCTTCCTCACATTGTCTCTCATTTGTATCTTTCTTTATATTTGGATCACCACAATTTTTGTTGTGAATGTTATCCTATTATACTTGGAATTCTTTCCGTTAACTTTCTAATTACTAACTTCCTTATCTGCAGTTCATCTTGAACAGAACTGCCATATCCATCTTGTTGTGAGTAGGTAGCCATGAGGCTAACATGATGAAAGCAATGTTTTAAGAAGACCAGTCTGGCAGTGCTGTTCATGATGGATTAGAGGACAGATAAAGGAGACAGAGAGATGGTCTAAAAGATTGCTGAAGTAATTCTGGATTCCTTAATGAGGGTCTTGACCGAGGTGGTTTCACCACTTTCTTTTCAACCCCTTCATTCCACTTTATGAACTCTGGTAAAATTTCCAATTCAAACTGCTATGATATTTTAAAGAGTAAATGGCCTTGTTGCCAAGGAGAGCCTTTGTATTCCACTAAATTACATTCTCCTTTCCTAGGCATTGATCTCTTACCACTCTGTAATGTTCCTTAGTACTTTAAGCAGGCTTTTCCTTTCAAATCCTTGTTCTTTTGAAACAGTTTCAGAAACGCTTACTACCTCATTATTCATTTTTACATTATTTTTCAAAAGCTAATATCATTTTTAAGTTTTTAAAGACAGAAAGGGGATGTGAAAGATTCACCATTCTGTTAGTAACGGGGATTGCAGGCTATATTTCTAATTATTAAAAATATTTTTCATAGCGAAACAACCAAATGGTCCTAGGTTTTAGCACACAATGAGTTGCAGAAGTGAAAACCTATAATGCAGCTGTTAAACACTCCCCTGAAAATTTCTCAAAGTTAGTCTTACGGGGACAGTGTCAGGTGTCAGGGATTAACTTCTAACAACTCAATTATTACGTGTACTTTCCAGGGCTCACTTCCTTAACAGATTGTTTATCAGAGAGACAATATACCATTTTCTAAAGCTTGCAATTCCCTACACAAGAAAGTTTTCTTACCCCTCCCATAACATTATCTGCACCTAGATTAAACTCATAACATCACATACTACACAACAGAAAACAAATAAAATATGCAGCCCCCAAATTTTCTCGTGACTAAGCAATTGTTATTATTTGGGGAAAAATGTCCCTTTAATTAAAATTCTTACCACATAGGGTCTTGATTTAGGGTGTTAGTTTTTTAAACTCCTAAACTAGGCTTCTGTGGCACAAAGCTATAGTAAATATGAAATTGTGTGTATTAATGTTCCTTGGTTTAAAGCTAATTTTCTTAGTAATCTCTCTCTGGAAAAACTCAGCATTCATTTACATATAGTTTATAAAATATAATCATTCATAAATTAATGAAATACCAGCTTCTTAATATGCTTTACTTAGAGGCCATTAAATACAATCAAATATACAATAGCAAAGAAATTACATTTCTCAAAGCTGAAACCTCAGATTCCTTTTAATCATAATATTCTTTAGAAATATGCTGCCCTGAAATA
Organism: Delphinus delphis; assembly: GCF_949987515.2. Classification (NCBI taxonomy): domain Eukaryota; kingdom Metazoa; phylum Chordata; class Mammalia; order Artiodactyla; family Delphinidae; genus Delphinus; species Delphinus delphis. The sequence continues at coordinate 147,994,959 of NC_082684.1, forward strand.
TTTAATCCCCTGAAATTTTAAACAATCCGTCTCCTATCAATAATGAAAATTAGTTTCTTAACAATCCCTCTCCAATCACTAATGAAAATTGGTAGTACCTAAAGGCAGAGACTAAGCCATTAGGTGGTTGCCAGACTTTCACAGCCCAAGCAGCCTCTTATTCTCAATATTTTTTGAATCCTTTTTATAATTTGCTCTATGCTAACAGAAACACTAAACATGGCCCAGAATTTAGCTCAGAATAAAGACACACCCTACCCAGTGGTCTACCTTTGATAGGTAGTACAAAGAAAGATCCTGAGGCCCTGCTCACCACAAAGGAAAAAGAACAAAGAGTGAAGAAAACTCAAGCTCTCGTGTATCTCAGGAAGTACCCCGTTCACAGATAACATAACGGACTCAAGCCCTGGTGATAGGTTATCCCATGGCTGTCTCATTATTTTAAGGGGTATTACAGAATTCTTGCAGTAGAATTAAAATATACTTTTAGAAAAACAATAAATATATACCAAGTACTGGTTTAATGAATTGCCAACCAGGAAGTGGGTGCTGGAGGGATTCCAACTGAAAAAAATATTCAGGGACAGAATATTATAATATTAATTATTTATTTTTAAAAATGTTTCTCTGGCCACTGATTCCAAGTCTGTTACTTCTCTCACTCAATAGCTTCATCTGTGCTCTGACTCCCTGGATCTCACATCCTATGGCTGGAAAACTTCTGGAACCAGTGGACTCAGCGACATTCTCATACCTATGAAAGTTTCAAGCATAACCACCTATTATGCTTAGTAAGTTAAGAAGTGGCTTCCCTAACCTATCCATCTGCTGCAAAATCATTCCTCTGCAACTCATGCAGGTACTCAGAGGAGTGACTGCCCAGGGTTGTACAAGGGATCAGAAGCCTATGAAGTTAACAAAATTCAACTGCGTGATCTTAAACAACTTTATTTAACAGCCAAGGACCAATTTGACCATGCTACCACTATACTCAATTTACTCCTTCTATAATGATAATTATTTGCTCATATCTGATTTTCACTCAGATTATGGACTTCTCAAAAACAGGGACTATATACAACTTATTTTTCATCTCTAGTATTTAGTATAGGATTTGACATAAATTACTGTTAGTACACATACTACTTAGTAAATAACAGTAAAAATTAATGATTGGAAGAATTCTTTTCAGTTATTTTTTAGACATTCCTTTTTAAGGCAAATAAACGTATACATTTAGAATCTCAAGTAACTAGAAATCAACACTGTCCCAGTTCTCTTGCCTGCCTCAGGATCTGGAACAAAGATTATTATTCCAGAAGGTATGCTTCTCTGAAAATTGAAAAACAAATCAAGTCATTATTTCTCTAATCCAAAACATTGTTCTTACTGTTCTTAGCTTTACTTACCCAATGCAGTCAGGGGTTAAATAGAGAATAAGTATTGTTTGTTCCTGATGGGTATACCTTGCATCTTCAGGTACAGTTACTGGAATTGAAATGGAGCTTTAAAAAGCACATACCCAGCCAAAAGGTAATTACAGTTATTTAAACAAAGGCAAATCCATCTGTGTTTAACCTACTGTGTCATCAACTCTGCTAGCACTGTCAAACTAGTATTCTAGAAACACTTTTTAAAGCCAGTATTTCAAACAAACAAACAAACATGGATGTAATTAGAAGGGAAGAGAGACGGAGTAAACCAAACCCTGCAGATTTGGGGGGTTTGACTGTGCTGACTGGAGAAGCAGAGAATGGGAAAACCTTGTTTATTCTGCTTGGCTCCTAGGAGTAACATCTTATCATGTTCATGATCAGCAATGTTCTCTCTGTATATGCTGATATTGGAGCTGGTTTTCAATGACTGTATATGAGTCTCTGGATTTGAGCAAGAATCATCTGGCCCGTGGTGTTTAAGTATGGTTACTTGAGAATGGGCATATTTCTTAATATGGTCATTAACACAAAAATGATACAAAGATCTACCAGAATTTTTCCCTTAGTTGCATGCCTGACTGCCCATGCATCCATCCCATGGCTCTCTTCTCAGAAGTTTGGTACAAGAACTCAGCAACTTCCATGCTCACAATACATGTCAAGTTTGTTTGTAAAGTGCAAGCAATATGATAATGGAACAAAGGTAGCATCCTTAACCAGTAGGCAAGTGCTGGCCATAGGATATATTAGCTCCTGGAATCACAACTTGGTCATTTTTCCTCCTGATGCAAGATAAATCATTTGAACCAATACAATTAGGGTCCCATAAAAAATGCATAGGTCTTAAGAGTGAGTGAATAAGCCAGTGAGAAGTAGTCTACTATAAGCTCTTGCCTTATAACCCGGGGGCAACATAGAAGGGAAAAATAGACTTTGGCACCCATCAAAATACTGCTGTAGGGGATGGAAGCTGAGGTTGCAACCTGATCTGAGTCCTGCTCACAGGCTAGGCAGCTCTTATGCAAACTTAATCCTTTTGATTTTCTCTAGAAGCAGCAACTAAGACTATACTTATCAAATATGGTATCCCTACCTATAAGTCTCACTAGCATTGCATTCATTACACTTTTTATCTTGAGAGAGAACACTGAGACAAAAAATGAGAGTTGGGGGGAATGGACATTTGTTACTATTACTTCCATTTTATCCAATGCAACCCGTGGTGTACTGGAGCTGGTCTCATGGCTCTGGAAAGCAGACTGTATAAATCTTTCCCCAACTCCACATTCAGTGATGTCACTTTGATAGCTTGAAATTGGCTATGGTAGGATTACTCAGAGCAGGAAAATAGGCAAGCAATGCAAATTAGGGCCTTATTCTTTAGTGGAGAGCTGGCTGTAAAACACCAGCAGACTACTAATTACAACTCTCGCTAATAGTCCCAGGAAGGAACTCCTACAATTTGACACTTCACTAACTGAACTAACTCCCTTGTTCCTATTCATCTCTATCTTTGACTGATGTGGGTCCTTACTACCTTTCGACATCATCTTTGTATGAATATCTGAGTTCTTAGAGTCTTCCTCAGAAACTCAATTGAAAGGGAAGTCAGCACAAAGGGCACACAGATGGTCATGTTATTTTCAGCAATGACTTCTTGATACTCTGGTCAAATTCATTCAACACTTACTGATTTCCTACTGTGTACACAGACTACTAAAGTGCTGTGGAGTGCTGGAGACAATTTTTCATGGGTCTCTTGAATTTCTGTACACCTTGTGAGTGGAGACTGACTTTGTTCTGGATTAGCCTTTCACAGATGTTCGTGGCATGTATATAGAGATACCGCACTCTTCTGGAGTAGAAGACAGATGTGTGTGCTGACCAGTAGAGTAAATACAGTGCCTCTTTCTGGGGCAAAATTTGGCTTGTTTGCTTTCAAAAGATTGGGGCTTCCTAAGCTCAAACACTGACACAAATCCACTGTGTTCCCTGCATCCACCTAGGTCTGTCACCACATTGCCCCTGTGGGGTTTAAGGGACAAGAGAAATTGTTGCAAACATGAAGCTCATGCTATCTGCTGTGTCATGAGTAATGAAGTTCTCTGTCTCTGATCCAGGTGCCTCGTGTCTTCTGCCAGCATCTATGAAATTATGGTAGGGTAACTTGTCACCTAGTCTGTAGGGTAAAGTATCAGGGCCTTCATAGTTTCTGACATGGAGAACATAAAATAAGGTTATTCATGTTCTTAAAGAGACATATAAACTTGTTGAGATGTGATTATGTATAAATACATGTAATTATAAAGCACTGACTTGCATACAACCAAAATACATAAAGCTACATCAAGTAGTACAAAGGGGGAAAGATCTGCATCATAAGTACTTGAATCTGTCATCATGAAAAAAATTATGGTACGGCACTGAATTTCATTAAAAAGTAAATAGTTTATCCCACACAACCCTCATTCATGATCATGCTTGTAGAAGGAGCATTAATCATCTAATCAGTAACATGGCAACTAATTTAAAGAACCAAGATAGAAAAGACATTCAACAAAATCACTGATTAGAAAAATTAACACTTGTTTGGCTGGACAAAAATTTTTACTCTAGTAAGTTGTTTATATAATAAATGATATTAAACATTTCTTCAATTTGTTGATCACCAACAATAGGGCAGGTAGTGCAATAGAGTCTTTACAAGTAGTCTTTGTAATACAGTAGCTTTTCAAGTAGGAATTATTATTTCTATTTTATAGGAGAGAAAATTGTGTTCAGAGAAGTTAAATAATTTATTCAAAATTAATATAGCTACTAAATAGCAGGAAATTGATTTAAATAATATTACTCAAGTAGTTACACAACACAGTGTCTGACATACTTTTAATAAAATAAACATATATTGATTAACATGTGACTGACTCTTCACTCTATCTTTGGACTATTTAGGAGAGTTTATAATTGGAGTATGGAACTGGGGCTCCAGAGGGCCTATAATCTCCTCTAATATCAAGTAAAGTTAATAAGGAACTTCAAATGGGAGAGCTAGAAAATAATTTTTTTTCCTCTTTGGGTTTCTGGGACATTTACCCCATTATACCTCTAGTTCTACTCTGGAACCCTCTTTCCTCAGGCAATTAAACCTCCATAGAGCTAAACTTTTAGAGTGGAGTGAGACAAGGGCAGACGGAGTTCAGGATGAGAGTTGAAGACAGAAGTGCAGTATCCCAAGGACACTTAAGTTCAGTACAGGAGCACCCAGAGCCTGAGCCATAAGGAGGGGGAGGGTAAGGTGCTCAAGGTCCAGAGAATGGCCTAGTTAACCACGGATTCATTTTGCCTAAAGAAGAACCTGCTTCTCTCTTGGAGACTCTGAATTACCCAAAGCAAGACTCCTTGCTCCATTTCTGTTTGACCACATGGACAAACACTGATAAGCATAAATATATGGGAGCCAAAATAATACACAGGTGGAGAACCAAAAGGCAATTTTATTATCTTTTCAACGAGACAAACTTACCACTATTTAATACTGCAACATGCAAACTGCCTCTACTCCCCTGCCAAAATCCACGCCCACCTCAACACGACCAATCCCCTTTATCCAGCTTTACTTTTTTCTATTTTCATAGTTCTTATGACTATCTTACACGTCACATAATTTACTTATGTTTATTTTTTATTATCACTCCTACAAGAATTCAAGCTGCACAAGGAGCAGGATCTTTGTTTTGTATCCAAAACATAGTTGCTCAATAAATATTATGGGAATGAATGAATGAATAAACAACCATTAACTGTTCAAAAATAACAATTATTTATTGGGCTCTTACTATATGTCAAGTACTGTTATAGCTTCTTTACACACATTAACTCATTTAATGCATACAATAAATCTATGAGATAGAATTACTCTTATCCTTGTAAGTTAGCGTACTACAGTACAAAGGTGTTAAGTATCTTGCTCCAAAATCACACAACTACTAATTACAGAGCTGAGTTTTGAACCTGGGAGTCTGGTTTCAGAGTCAATCCTCCTAACCACTGCATCAGTGATGGATATTCATAATGATGACCTGAGCCATTTCAAGAAAGACAAATATTATGTATTAATTATTTTAAGAAGGCAGAGATGTATGTAGTACTTTTAGAAAGGTACTTAACCTAAATTATTAGAATAAAATATTAATTATTTAGGTATCTTTAACTGGCACTTCGGTTTTCTAGATAATTAACTTACATGGATTATCCCATTCCCTCAAATACCTGTTTAATTGTAGAATTCCAGTGGGCATATTGTTTCCATAATTTCTTCTCTTCTATCCTTCCCCTAATTCTTCTCCCTTTTCTGCTCCATTCCTGTCCCTCCTCTTTTCTAATTCTTGATGATCACCATCATCATCGTCACTATCATCATCACCAATATCAACAAAGCGGTGCTGGGAAAACTGGACAGCTACATGTAAAAGTATGAAATTAGAATACTTCTTAACACCACACACGAAAGTAAACTCAAAATGGATTAAAGACCTAAATGTAAGGCCAGACACTATAAAACTCTTAGAGGAAAACAGAGGCAGAACACTCTATGACATCAATCACAGGAAGATCCTTTTTGACCCACCTCCTAGAGTAATGGAAATAAAAACAAAAATAAACAAATGGGACCTAATGAAACTTAAAAGCTTTTCCACAGCAAAGGAAACCACAAACAAGATGAAAAGACAACCCTCAGAATGGAAGAAAATATTTGCAAATGAAGCAACTGACAAAGGATTAATCTCCAAAATTTACAAGCAGCTCATGCAGCTCGATATCAAAATAAAACAAACAACCCAATCCAAAAATGGGCAGAAGACCTAAATAGACATTTCTCCAAAGAAGATATACAAATTGCCAACAAACACATGAAAGAATGCTCAACATCATTAATCATTAGAGAAATGCAAATCAAAACTACAATGAGATATCATCTCACACTGGTCAGAATGGCCGTCATCAAAAAATCTAGAAACAATAAATGCTGGAGAGGGTGTGGAGAAAAGGGAACCCTCTTGCACTGTTGGTGGGAATGTAAATTGATACAGACACTATAGAGAACAGTATGGAGGTTCCTTAAAAAACTAAAAACAGAACTACCATATGACCCAGCAATCCCACTGCTGGGCATATATCCTGAGAAAACCATAATTCAAAAAGAGTCATGTACCACAATGTTCATTGCAGGTCTATTTACAATAGCCAGGACATG